>NC_090443.1:210426194-210731319 GCF_031143425.1 Pleurodeles waltl
CACATATACGAGAGATAAGGGGTGGACTGATCAGGCTCTATACAATAAGGTCTAATTATGTGCCTTTATATTGCCTCAAAGCCAATCAGTGTGTGTACCTGTAGAAAAGAAGCCTCTTTCTAGCATGGTTACCCCCACATTTGGCCTGTTTGTGAGTGTGTGTCAGTATGTTTTCACTCTGTCACTGGGATCCTGCTAGCCAGAACCCCAGAGATATATATAAAAACCTATATGTCAGTGTGTTTTGCCTGTCTCACTGGGATCCTGCTAGCCAGGACCCATGTGCTCATAGTTTGTGGCCTAACGTGTATGCCTGTGTAGTGCCTAACTGTGTCACTGAAGCTCTGCTAATCATAACCTCCGTGCTTATGCTCTCTCTGTTTTTAAATCTGTCACTGTAGGCCAGTGACTCCATTTACCAATTCCAATTGGCACACTGGACCCCCCCTTATAAGTCCCTAGTATATGGTACCTAGGTACCCTGGGCATTGGGGTTCCAGGAGACCCATGTGGGCTGCAGCATTTCTTTTGCCACTGTTAAGGAGCTCAGACAAACCCTTACACAGGACTGCCAAGGAAGCCTGCGTGAAATAACGCACACGTTATTTCACACCCGTTTTCATTGCACTTAAGTAACTTATAAGTCACCTATATGTCTAACCTTCACTTGCTGAAGACTAGGTGCAAATTACTAGGTGTGAGGACACCCTTACACGCGTGCACTACATATAGGTCAATACCTATATGTAGCTTCACAATGGTAACTCAGAATATGGCCATGTAACATGGCTAAGATCATGGAATTGTCCCCCCATTCCAAATCTGAAATTGGGTAGCCAATTCCATGTATCCTGGGGGCTCCACCATGGACCCCCAGTACTGCCAAACCAGCTCTCTGATGCTTGCACTGCAGCTACAGCTGCTGCTACCTCACAGACAGGGTTCTGCCCCCCTGGGGTCTGAGCAACCCAGTCCCAAGAAGGCAGAACAATGCATTTCCTCTGAGAGGAGGGTGTTACACCCCCTCCCTTTGGAAATAGGTGTTACAGGCTGGGGAGGGGTAGCCTCCACCAGCCTCTGGAAATGCTTTGAAGGGCACAGATGGTGCCCTCCTTGCATAAACCAGTCTACACCGGTTCAGGGACCCCTTCTCCCCTGCTCTGGTGGGAAACTGGACAAAGGAAACGGGAGTGGCCACTCCCCTGTCCATCACCACCCTAGGGGTGGTGCCCAGAGCTCCTCCAGTGTGTCCCAGACTTCAGCCATCTTGCTTTGCAAGGTATGGGGGCACTCTGGAGGGCTCTGAGTGGCCAGTGCCAGCAGGTGACGTCCGAGACCCCTCCTGATAGGTCCATACCTGATAAGGTAGCCAATCCCCCTCTCAGGGCTATTTAGGGTCTCTCCTGTGGGTTCTCGTCAGATTCTGCTTGCAAGTTTCCTTCAGGAATCCTCTGCAACAACTTCAGACTCTTCTGACCTTTGATAAACCGCAGCCTGCACCAAGAAACGCTGTAACTGCAACAAAGTGTCCATAAGGGACACTTTTCTTCAGCAACCTCAGCTCCAAGTCAGCAACTGCAACTGTTTCTACTGTTTGCATGCTCTGGGGACTCCCTGTCTTCATCCTGCACCAGAAGGGCCAAAGAAATCTCCCATGGAGTGGCAGAGTCACTCCCCTTCTCTAAGCAGGAACCTTCCAAGACGACGACCGGTACCCTGGGACTCCTCTCACAACGACGAGCGAGCTCCTAAGGACACAGAGGATGGCTATCATCGACAGACTGTCCTGAGGTCCTGCTGACGCAATTTGGAAGAGGTAAGACCTTGCCTTCCCCAAGAACGACGGTACCCCTGTGTACTGTGTCTTCTTCACCTCCTGAGGCCTCTGTGCACTCTCTGCAAAATTCCTTCATGCAGAGCCTGGCCCAGGTTCCCAGCACTCCATCCTGCGATGCTCAACTCGCTGAGTTGTTCTCCGGCGGCGTGGGACCTTCTTTTGTTGTGATGCATCAACCCCATTTTGCACCTACTTTGAAGTCGGACCCTGTGGCTTCTGAGGGTGCTGGCTGGCATCCTGAGGGCACTCTAAAGTGCTGAGAGCCCCCTCTTCCTCCTCACACAGAGTTGAGGCCCCCAGGTCCCTCCTGCGTTCATCCAGCGCCATTGTGATTAAAAACAGACTTTTGTCGCAGCCAAGGCTTCTTGGCGCCTTCCAACACGAAATCTCGTCTGCAACGATCTTCATGCCTTGGAATATCTTTTGCATCACGCCGGAACCCGCTGGCATCTTCCTAGGGTGCATTTCTGCAGTCTTCTACTAACCGGGGACTCATCTTTTGCACCCTCTTCTGGGTTGGCAGGGGCTACTGTCCTTCCTGGAACTTCTTTCGACGACTTCTGGACTTGGTCCCCTTCCTTTGCAGGTCTTCAGGTCCAAGAATCCAGTAGTTGTTCTTTGCAGACTTGGCTGGCTGCTGCAAAATCCCAAAAAACGAGGTGAAGTGTGTCCTAAGGAAACTTGCAGTACTTTACTCCTGCTTTTCTGGGCTCTGGGGTGGGGTAATTTACTTACCTTTATTGTCTTATTACTCTCCCAGCGATTCTGCACACACTACACTTGTCTAGGGGGGGAATTCGTGAGTCACATTCCACTTTTTTAGTATATGGTTTGTGTTGCGCCTAGACCTATTTTCTCCCATTGCATTCTATAGGATTTCCTACTGTTTGCATTGTTCTATGACTATTTACTTGCCTAATTTTTGCGTCTAGTGTATAATACTTACCTCCAGAAGGAGTATTGTCTCTAAGATATTTTTGGTACTGTGTCACCTTTATTTTTGGTAACACTGAGTATTGTATTTACTTGTGTATAAGTACTGTGTAACTAGAAGTGGTATTGCATGAGCTTTGCATATCTTGTAGTTCAGCCTAAGCCGCTCTGCTATAGCTACCTCTATCAGCCTAAGCTGCTAGAACACTACTACATTCACTAACGAGGGATAACTGGACCTGGTATAAGGTACTCACTACAAACCAGGCCAGCCTCCTTCAGTACCAAAAGAGGCACATGTGTACCCAGAGGCATATTTGGCCACAATTTGAATATGATACAGGTAGGGTATAAAACAAGAATAAAAGGGGATCGAAGGTCCTGAGGAAGGCGGAGTAACCCTAAGGGGCGATAAAAACGGCCAAAACATGTGGACCTTTGAATGGCTATGACCTTTGTAAGGCTATTTGGGGTGCAGAGGCGATATTATCCCCTTCTCACCACCTTTTGTTAATGTTCTTTTAATCTTATCCAGTGTACCTTGAAATAAAGATTGAGTATGGTCCTACCTGAGATAGTTTTAATTATGTGAATGAGGGCTTTGTGTGTGTTAGATCCCTGTTTGTTGGTCTTTATTATATGTTTCCCCTTCCTTTTGCTCCATTCCTCATGCTGGCTCGCGTGGGAATGTGTTATCATTGCCCTATGATGAAGGAGGCCACTATTAATGGATGAGGGCAGTTTTTTCATACAACTGGTATATTGCATCTCGAGCCGGTGGGACTATGTTGGGGGTTTCTACTTCTTATCCTTGTCCTCTGTGTGTGATCCTTAAAAGTGTGCCGAAGGGTGCAATCAGAGAGTGAGCGACTACTGCACGCCTGTAACCCATATGTAAGAGTAAGTGAATTGAAAAACCTACTCGACCTAAATGTAATGTACTTGACCCATAAAGTTGTCTCAAATTGTGTGATCCTAGCCAAATATTTTATTTTACAAACCCACCTTTTTCTTCATTATCACATGAGAGCACCTTCAAATGAGTTTAGCATTTCTGCTATACAAAAAAAAAAAACCTTTTGTTTGATTTAGTATTTATAATTTAGCCTGCATATAGGCTACACGAGAACTGACTAGCCTCCTTGGTCACTAATAGCATGGTCATCAGGGCAGGGGTAGGAATGTTTTTCAGTCCATGTTTAAAATGTCACTTCTAATAAACATATTAAGAAAGCATAACATGATAGTGCACCGTCATTTACAAACATTACATTTTCCATTGAAAAGGCTACAACCTTTCCCAATATCAAGCAGTTTTATTGATAAAACTAAATAGCATATAGGCAATCTCTGAAAATTGGGTTTAAGCAAAAATATTTATAATTTTTACAACACTAAGTATAGTGTTTTAATTTGTTTTCGTCCTATTATATTTTTTTCAATCACAGTTACAAAAAAAATTGCCTTCACAATCACTGAATTATATTTTGAAATGTTTGTATAGTTCATTTACAAGCTGTTTAAATGTGTATTAAAAAAAAGTGCCTCCCCACAGCATTCCATTTTATAATCTTTGACAATTGTGATGTACAAACAATTCACTTTACAAAATCCTCTAACTGTCCAGTCAGAGAAAGAAAAGTAAACATCAATCTCCAGGACAAAATAAACAGCAAACTGTAAAAAGATATTAGCTGGCATTTGAGCACTGCCTCTGGACACAAAGCAAATGTGACAAGATAAAAACACAACGTAAAGGCCTCTGTATTCATTCAATTTTATAGTTTTGTCAGCTTCTCAGAACAGGCCAGTAGGCCCTAAAGTAGTGTGCCCTGGTAAAATCTGAGGGTGGGAATATTCAATGTTTATGTCTATTGATGAGGATCCCCTGGAAGAGAAGTTTTGTTTCAGTCTATAAAGAGAACTAACATCCCTAATCAACCAACCTCCCACATGTCCAGCACAGTGCAAGGGAAAGAAGGAAAGGAAATGCACTTCCATGATGATGAAACATTAAACAGTCAAGCAAACCAGATGTCTTCAATTCGTAGGAGACAAGAGACAAACAACCAATGTAAGAAAGGAAATTAGAAGACCAACAAATGAGTCAAGTAAGGCGGAAAAAGAAGATGAGTTCACAAGTCCACAAGACTTCCCAGTCCAGATGCTCCTACAGAGCATAACCTGTTTCACCCACCGGCACCCCATACACTTGATACACCCGATACAGCACTGAGGCAACACTGGAAACAGGAGTTGGATGCCCTAGCCCATACGCATCTTGAAATTCCTTGTCTCAGTCAGAACAGAAAAAAAACAGGATGATGCCGGAAATGACTTTATTTTTCAGTTCTCTGTAAAATGGAAGGGGCAGACAAATAGGACTCAAGCACAACTGCAAATTACTTGTAAGTTACTGCCTCTTTTTGCATGTTCACGCCAACATTTTCCTGACTGATATGCAGCTGTTTTTTTCGACTCAGAGTGCACTGAGGTCTGCTGACCAACGTCAGTGCCAGTGTTCTGCACCATGAAAAGGATATGGTAAATTGGATACACCTGATTGTCAAGGCCTGACTTACTTAAAACTCCATAATATATGGTACCTAGGATACCCAGGGCATATAAGGTAGAGGACCCACTCAGGGCTGCAGCACTGTGTGTGTGACCCTTCGTGTGACAAGACACAAAATGGCTCCCAGCCCACCACTACAGACTGGAAGGACATTGTTTTTATTGTCAGTTCAACTTTGGTTTAAATGGCAATGGAGAAGCCACCCTGCCCGTTAACAGCAAATGTAAGTCTCCCCTAAGGAAGGCCTATGAAGCCCCATGGCAGGGAGCTGTAGTTTGTTACGTAAGACATATATATTTCAATATGTCTCGACAGCAACACTTTTTTATTTTTGTTCTGCTGTGGGTAAAGTTGGTAGCCCTATTCACTAACACAAGATTACCAGATTAGCTCCCCACCTGGCTAACCTTTGCCTGGGACTACCAAAGGGGGTCATATGAGGTATCAAACTAATCATGTTATTAAATGCCATCTGGTGCTCAGGACAAAATTGATGTCACTATTATTAGTTGGCCACTTTTAGAAAAAGAACCACTCTGTGCTCTTTTCTTCCAGAGGCTTCACAAATGTACACACATACAGACAGCTTTCGGACCACCTGGGGGGGATGTGTGACAACTCCCAGGGTCAAGGACAAAGGCAGTGCCACAGCAACGAGGTGTCACCTCCTCTGCTAGGATGGCCATTCAGGGGACTGGCCTGGAGGCGTGCTTCAAAGGGGAAGCCGCATTTGATGGGCTGCCTGACCCAACACACCTCAGCAGGATGCCTTTTGAGAAAGTAAGGAGACAGGGCCAGAGGTGAGAAACTTGCCCCAAAACCAGTTCTACTGTGGGTGTGCTGTCCGCAGATAGCCACGCTTCCAATGACCGAGGAAGGATGGTGCCATCTTAAAGGTGGCAAGAATGTGGCCTCCTGGGTCAGCCACACATATCACAGGAAACCTGTCACTAGGTAGGAAGGGGAGCCAGTAGCCCATTGGCTAGTGACCGCGTGGTCCCCTCAGGGCACTCGCTGGGCCTCGAAAGAGACGGAGAAGACCACCACTCTGCAGCAGTTGGAAGTGCAAAAAGAGAGGCTGCGATGCTGGAGCAACTGCACCTGCTGCACTTTGGGTTGGTGGAGTTCGGACCCTGTTCTGCGTGTCAAGCTCAGGGACACGCTGATCCCTGGCCCCAGTCCGCAGAGGAAACTCCTAAAGTCAGTTGGCTGGCCCTCCAGGAACAGCACTTGGAAACATTAAAGCTGAAGGAGTCCAAGCCACAACTCTGGTACTACTGCAGAAATCTTGCCACTACCGTATGCTGGGCAACGGCCCACCCCACACCCCTCCTCACTCAAGGACAAAAGGTGCACCCGTGTCTGCTGGACATGTTAGTTAGTTGTGACCTGATTTGTCACCCGAGAGGGACAACAGCCTACTTCAAAGATATGCACTGTTGGAAAATGGGTTATTGGTAAGGGCAGGTAAGTACCTACACTTACCAATAGGCCACTAACCTCCACTTAGGTCCAGGTAGGTCTCAGTAAATTGAACCCAGCTCAACCCTTCGTAGCTTGGCAACGAGCGACAAGGCTTAACTTAGGAGACAGAGTGTAAAGCATTCAAATATCACAAAACAGTAATTAAATAAAACACAGGAAACAGTTTAAAAATCCAAAACCAATTTATAAAAATAGATAATATTTTTATCTTTAAAATGACACAAAAACGAATAAAATCGGATAAGGGGAACTGGAGATATGAATTTTTAAAGAATTATTGTTTTTTAGTGCCTAGAAACAAAAAGCGCCAATCGGGTTATCTGGTTGCACCTCGACCGGAGCAAAGTCAAAGTTTAAGGCCGACCGCGATGGAGCCCTGCTCGGCTACAGCTTGCGGGAGGCCTCGGTCATAAGTTTACCTTTGCACTTTGGCCGTCATTACAACATTGGCGGTAAATCCCGCTTACCGTCATGCAGAAGACCGCCAACACACCACTGCGGCCGCGGAAATCCTCTACAGCTATTGCGACCCACAGGCCGGAATCGGCCAAAATCTAGACACCCACACAAGTCAGCCACACCAAAGGTCAGTGATAAACTGGCGATGACAAAACATCCACCGTCACGCCAACAGTAATACGCCCACACTATCACGACCCACGAATCCACGCAGCGATCTTTCAACCGCGGTAAACCATTGGTGGTACACACAGCTGCGCTCAAAATACACACACATTTACAAAACACTACCACATTGGACAATTCCTAATACACACACCTGATACACATACACACACCACTCCCACACACCCACACCACTATAAAACACCCGCCCACATCACCCACAAACCCTTACTATCTAAAATATTGACGAAGGCCAGAGAGAAAGCACAGCAAAGACAACACCACCATACAGAGGCACACAACACCATCACACATACACATCCAAGCACAAAACACCACACCCCCCTAATCACCACCCCACACATCACAACACACACCACCTCACCCACACCACCTCATGGCACCGCAAAGACACCCCAGGTTTTCTGAGGAGGAGCTCAGGGTCATGGTGGAGGAAATCATCCGGGTAGAGCCACAGGTATTCGGTTCACAGGTGCAGCACACCACCACAGCTAGGAAGATGGCACTATGGCGCAGAATCGTGGACAGGGTCAACGCAGTGGGACAGCACCCAAGAACACGGGATGACATCAGGAAGAGGTGGAACGACCTACGGGGGAAGGTGCGTTCCGTGGTCTCAAGACACATCATCGCAGTTCAGAGATCTGGCGGTGGACCCCCACCTCCTCCCCCACAATTAACAACATGGGAGGAGCAGGTCTTGGCTATACTGCATCCTGAGGGCCTCGCAGGAGGAATGGACTCTGGTAAGTTAAATCTTTAACTACTTCATCCCACACCCTACCTGCATGCTAACACATACCCCACCCTCACCCCCATCACTCCAACTCCTCACATATATCCCACTATCACAAACAACACATCCCAACACCAAGCCCTGCATGCAACACCAAAGCATGGACACCCATCACCAATGCATGTCCACTGCACATACCCACACAGACCCCTAAACAATTAGCACACAAGGTCCTACACATGAATGCAAGCACTGGGGTACAGGGTCACCCACCTATTGCACACCATGGCACACACAGATACTAAAACTATGCCTTTACACCCCTGCAGGACCCCTACCCAATGTCACCGGACAGGAGGTTCCAGACACGTCCACTCCCCACACAGAAGAGGCCCACAGTGATGACAGCAGCTCTGTCCAACTTGATCTAGATGACCAGCCCGGCCCCATCTGGGACCTCAGGACAGTCTGTTCCCCTCACACTGGCACAGGCCACTACAGAGTTTCCCCCTTTTGGAAACACCAGCACAGCACCCACCCAGCGGGCCCATACCTCTGTCCCCAGGACACGTCAAGCAGCAGTGTCCCCACCACTACAGGGAACCCAGCCTAACCCACCACCCCAAGAACAGCAGGGACCTGGGGGCAGTGGTAGTGGGCACACGGTTCAGGGGACAGAGGCCCAGGAACACAGGGGAACTGGGAGGGCTGCTGTGCGACAGGGGGAGGACAGGCCAAGGGAACCCACTCTCCACGAGGCCCTCTCCAACATCTTGGAAGCCTACCACCATTCCCAGGAGACGATGGCAATGGTACTGGCCAAGTTTCAGGAGACCAAGCGGCTGCAGGAGGAACGGTATTTGGGAGTCAGAGAGGAACTCAAATCCATCAATACCACCCTGGGCACCATTGTAGGGGTGGTGAAGGAACTCGTGAACACCAGGAGGGACACTGTGGCACCACAAGGGACCCCCTGACACTAGCCTGGACGATGAACTGCCCACCACCTCCGCCGGCGCTAGTGGGACCACGACACCAGCACCCCCACCCCCTGCAGATGGAGAACAATCCCCACAAGCGGTCCCTGAAATCCAGGACAAAGACAGAGAACAATGCCAAGAGCCCCGCCAAGAAATGAGACCACCCTCATTGTCATCCTTCTGTCCCACTTTGTCACCCAGTTCATCCTTAAACTGCCCTAGCTCCACTTCCTATGCCCCTATGGACAATGCACCTGTGAGACAAATAACTGGACTCTAACATGGACATTCCTCCACCATCACCCCTGACCATTTTACAACCCCCTCCACTATTTAGCACTTAAATAAACACCCTTAAATCATAAAAGTATCTGGAGTCAGTCTGTGCTTTCACAAATGTGTATTTGCAATAACTGAGGGAAATAGTAATATCCATTGTATTGTCAACATACCTATATCACACAGCTCTAGTCCATGAGGAAACACAGCATAGGTCACACAGTGGGACCCACATCTGTGAAATCGAAAGGGAAAGTGACAAATCAGGGTCCATACACTGGGTGAAAGTGACAGACAGATGAGAGGTAGAACAAGTGTATCAGATGTAGCAGGCAGTGATGTCTTCTTACCTGTGTCTCACTGGAAGTATTGATGAATGACGGTGTTTCTGTTGTCGATATCCTCTTCTTCTGCTTCCTCTTCTTCACTGTCCACAGGCTCCACAGCTGCCACAACACCTCCTTCAGGACCATCCTCCTTTTCCCCTGTACTATTCCTGTAGGTCAGCGCCCACCAGAAGAAGGATATTTGGCGTGACAGTGCCAAGGAAGACCGGACCCTGGGGGTCCCCCACAGACAGAGCACCCACTGCCGGAAAAGATGGGAGGACATTCGCCGCTGGAGCAAGAAGACGGCAGAGGCCCAGCTGGGGATGGCCTCCCAACGTGGGAGGGGTGCTTGTCGCACCAGGCCCCTCCTGATGCTCTGGATCCTGGCCGTGGCGTACCCGGAGTTGGATGGGCGCTTGAGAGCATCACAGCAGCCACAAGGGGGTGAGTACACTCTCATTCAGCTGAATCAGCGCGCATTGGAGGTGTCTGGGTGGGGGGGGGAGGTGGGCTGTGGATATCCCTAGGCCAGGGCGAGTTTTGTAGGCAAGGTCCCTTCGTAAGGCAGGCCATGTGGCACCCCACCCCACCAGTGTTAAGAGCCAACTACACCTAGTCAGGCTCCTGTGACGTCCATGTGTGCAGCAATCGGGCATAGGCCTTGTACCCCATGGCCCTGTGATTAATGAGGGAACTCTAAGTGCATGGCGTAGTGCAGAGGGCTGCTGTGTCTGTAGTGTCCGCCAACGGTAGCGGTATTGCATGCACACAACATGTCTTTCTTCTGTCTCCCCCCACCCTTTATGTGGTCTCCCTGTTCTTGTGTGCAATAGCATCAACAGGTGGAGGAGCAGTGGCACCGGAGCAGGAGGGAGCTGCATCCCACATGGCCCTGGAGGGCGAGACTACGGACTCCAAATTCACCAGTGGGACGGAGGGCGACGGGAGCTCCACGGCGGGGACAGGAGCTGAGACCAACGACACAGACTCCTCCTCTGATGGGAGCTCCCTTGCGGTGGCGGGCCCCTCTGTGCCCCGTGCATCTACAGGTACAGCCGCCACCCCCCCTACCAGCACCGCCCTCCCAGCAGCCCCTCAGCGTGCGCCCCGTGGCCGCTCACCCAGGAATGTGGGCATCTCCTTCGCCCCAGGCACCTCAACCCCTGTCAGCCCTGCTGCCCTCAGTGAGAAGGCCATTGACCTCCTCAGATCCCTCACTGTTGGGCAGTCTACCATTCTGAATGCCATCCAGGGTGTAGAGAGGCAGTTGTAACAGACGAATGCATACCTGGAAAGCATTCATTCTGGTCAGGTAGCCCAACAGCAAGCTTTTCAGACTCTGACCTCAGCACTGTTGGCAGCCATTGTCCCTGTGTCCCGACTCCCCCTCCAACTTCCTCCACCCAGCCCCAATCCCCTGTACGTCAGCCTATCCCAAGCACACCATCAGACCAGCATGCACACACCTCAACACACAAGGGTAGCTCTGGCAAACATAAGCACCACATATCCCACAGGCACTCACACAAGCATCATACCCATGCACACATACCAACATCCACTGCCTCCACTGTGTCCCCCTCCTCCACGTCTCCCCCCTCCCTCCCTGTCTCGTCTCCACTCACACCTGCATGCACAACATCTTCAGCCACTACTTCCATCACCAGCACACCCATCACCACACACCACTCACGTGCACTCACCACCCCCACTACCATGCCCACATCCCGTGTCCTGTCCCAGTGTATCTGTGAGCCCACCTCCCAAAGTACACAAAAACACAGTCACACACCCACCCAACAGCCATCCACCTCACGACAGCATCCAGCCCATGCACCTTCACCCAAAGTCAGCAAACGTACACCTCCTACAACCTCTACCTTTTCCTCCGCTCCCAAACCCCCTCCATCTACTCGTCCCAGTGTGTCTAAAAAAACTTTTCCTCTTAAATGTTGACCTCTTCCCTACACCTCTCCCACCCCTTCCGTCCCCTAGGGCACGCTTTTCCAGGTCCCAACCCAGCACCTCAGCCACCACATCACCGGGAACAGTGGTGCCGCCAGCAGTAACCGGCTTCTGGAGTGCGCCAAGTAGCAGGGCAGCCAGTGTGCCACAGAGCCAGACCACGGACTGTCCCCACCTCAGAAACTTAAGAAGTTGGCCACAGCCCGGAGTGAGAGGGGCAAAACACCTGCACCGCTTCCCAGGACACCGCGGCCACCAGCACCGCTGCCAAGGACACCGCCGCCACCAGCACGCTCACTGAGCCACCCACCAGCACTGCAGGCCCATGAGCGCCGCAATCACCGCCGCTACTGAGCCCGCCGCAAGCACCACCAGCAGCCACGCCACATCATGTGCCAGTGGCACCACCGCAGACATGGCAGCCATCCACAGCGGTCAGTCGTACAAAGCTGGTGGTCAGTTTCAGGGGCCTGGACAGCTTCCATGTAGGCCCACCGTCAGTGGAGAAAGGCATCCACTACCTCAGTCCTTGGCAGGATGAAGCACTCTGGGCACAAAGCCCCCTCCAGAACCAGTGGAGAAAGGCATCCACTACCTCTGTCCTTGGCAGGATGAAGCACTCTGGGCACCCGGCCCGCTCCAGAACCAGTGGAGAAAGACATCCACTACCTCTGTCCTTGGCAGGATGAGGCACTCAGGGCACCAGGCCCCCTCCAGAACCAGTGGGGAAAGGCATCCACTACCTCAGTCCTTGGCAAGATGAAGCACTCAGGGCACCAGGCCCCCTCCAGAACCAGTGGGGAAAGGCATCCACTACCTCAGTCCTTGGCAAGATGAAGCACTCTGGGCACAAAGCCCCCTCCAGAACCAGTGGAGAAAGGCATCCACTACCTCAGTCCTTTGCAGG
This sequence comes from Pleurodeles waltl, assembly GCF_031143425.1. Lineage (NCBI taxonomy): Eukaryota > Metazoa > Chordata > Amphibia > Caudata > Salamandridae > Pleurodeles > Pleurodeles waltl. The sequence goes on from NC_090443.1 coordinate 210,438,866, forward strand.
ATGAAGCACTCTGGGCACAAAGCCCCCTCCAGAACCAGTGGAGAAAGGCATCCACTACCTCAGTCCTTGGCAGGATGAAGAACTCTGGGCACAAAGCCCCCTCCAGAACCAGTGGATAAAGGCATCCACTACCTCAGTCCTTGGCAGGATGAAGCACCCTGGACATAAAGCACCCTCCAGAACCAGTGGAGGCTGCTATCCACTTGTGAGACTGTGGCTTTGCACTCCCCAGGATGCAGCAGTGGGCAACCCACCCACTGTACAGACTTGTGAGACTGTGGCTTTGCACTCCCCAGGATGTAGCAGTGGTCAAACCACCCACTGTAAAGACTTGTGAGACTGTGGCTTTACACTCCCCAGGATAAAGCAGTGTGCAAACCACCCACTGTAAAGACTTGTGAGACTGTGGCTTTACACTCCCCAGGATGCAGCAGTGGGCAAACCACCCACTGGAGAGACTTGTGAGACAGTGGCTTTGCACTCCCCAGGATGCAGCAGTGGGCAACCCACCCACTGTACAGACTTGTGAGACCGTGGCTTTGCACTCCCAAGGATAAAGCAGTGGGCAAACCACCCACTGTAAAGACTTGTGAGAATGTGGCTTTGCACTGCCCAGGATACATCAATGGGCATGGAGCCCCCTCGTGGAGCTGGCGTCGTGCACTCATCTGGCTGAGGTGCCCCCCCTTCCCTTCCCCCTGAGGTACCTCTTGTATTTCGATCTGATGCCCCTGCAGTGTTTACTCCGTTTTGGTCGGGTATCTTGTGTGGGCCTCGCCCATGCATTTTGGGGCCAGTGGTCCAAGGGCTATGTATGTGCAGTACATGGACTTGAATTCTTGGTGTATATATTTGTATGATTTCCTTTTGTCATTGCGTTCTTCCAGGAGGATTTGAAGGGTGTAAATGTAATGTAGCAACATTTACTTGTGTGTGTGTTGTACTGGGTAAGGGTGGGGGTGGGGGTGTTTCGTGTTGATTGTGTGTGTGTCACTCTCTTTTCCCTCCCCCCTCCCCTGTGTGCTAGGCGCCTGTATTCACGTGGTCATCTTCACCGTTGTTGGTGTTCGCGGTAGAGCAAGACATAGAAAATCATTGGGAAGATCTGCAGTTCATGCTCCATGGTGGTGTGGTTGTTCCCTGTGTCTCCAGTGGTGAGTCCTTTCCCTTCTGTGCAGTGTTTCTGCCAGGCTTTTGATGTCGTTGGTACCGCCCTGGAAAAGGTGGCGGATTTGGTTGTCTTAATACGGTGGGTGGAACATTGGCTTCTGCCCGGCTGTAGGCAGCTACCACCGTGGTAGCTGTTGTTTCCGCCCTGACGGTCGGTGTGGTACAGTGGCTGTCTAAAGTAGTTGTCACCGCCACGGTCATAATCTGGCGATAATTATCGCCAGCCTGTTGGTGGTATTACCTCCACTTTATCACTGACCACCAGGGTCTTAATGAGGGCCAATGTGTGCAGACGGGTCATTCCCTCATTAGGGGAGCCAGAAAAATGGCATAAAGAAATCTATGAAACTTCCTTGTGCCATTTTGTTACTGGTAGAGGAGCAGGAAGACAATGGCAGGTAGAATATGGAGTTCCGGGTCCATGGCATCCTGGTTCCTCGTGGGGTGTGTAGAGGTGAGCGTTTCCCCCTCCAAGTCCTGTTTCCGCCATGTTTTTGTTTGCGGTGAATCCGCCCCGGAAAAGGTGGCAGATTGGCCTCTCATGATCCTGTGGGCGGTACATTGTCTTCCGCCTGTCTGTTGGCGGTGACCGTCATGTGTTTGTTTGTACCGCCGTGGCGGTCGGAGTGTTAAAGTGGCTGTCTCTGTTGGCGGTTTCCTCCCCGGTCGTGATTCCATTTTGTTTTACCGCTGGCCTGTTGGTGGTTTTATCGCTGCTTTAACACCGACCGCCAGGGTTGTAATGAGGGCCTTAGTCTCTTTTGTGAAGATGTTCTTCAGCGGGACGTACCTGCCAGTCCAATTCGACCTCCTGGAACTCTTCTCCGGATACACGTCGCGGGAATCTTCGGTGGAGATTTTTACCTTCGGACTTAGTGGTTTTTTCGAGGTGAAAATCATTCGACCGGGGTAAACCTGGATCTTGATCCAACGTCCTTGGAGCCCTCCTCGGATACGCTGGCTGGGAGGTCCCGTCAACTTTTTACCTTCAGACTTAGTCTCTTTTTCGGAGATTTTCTTCAGTGGGATGAACCTGCAAATCAGGCCGGGTCGCGATTGAGGCAAGCCTGCTAGAGTTGCCACGGCAGGTCGGTCCCTCTATGGAGCTTTTTTTCAAAAGTTCTCCAAACTTCTGGGGCTTCTCCCAGATGTTCTTTTAAGGTCCTTTTGGGGTCCACAGCTCACCCCAAGGGTCCAGAAGCTCTGAGATGATCCTTGGGGGTGCGGACTACAACTTCCAGAATGCACCTGGTGCAAACTCCTTTTTGGCCACTGGACAGTGGTCAGCTGGTGGTTTTCTTCAGGAGTTGGTGCAGGGGACTCTGGTTAGCAATTTTTCACCTGTAGCAAACAGGGAGTCCCTCCTTGAACCAGTTGAAGCCTGCTAACCAGGCCCCTGGCACACAGATACGTCCCTTGTAAAAGGTACCAGTGGCACCAACGGCCCTGTGACCAGGGAAGGTCCCTATGGGCTGCTGATTCTGTTGTGCCACCCTAAGGGACCCCTCACCTAACACATGGATACGGCCATTGCAGATTGTGTGTTGGTGGGGAGAAAAAGGCAAATGTACACATAACACTGCCTGTGGCATAGGTAAGTCACCCCTCTAGCAGGCCTTAAAGCCCTAAGGCAGGGTGCACTATACCACAGGTGAGAGCATAGCTTCATGAACAATATACCCCTACAGTGTCTAAGTCTAGTACAGTGTGGCCATATTAAGTATATGATCTGGGAGTTTGTCAAAACGAACTCCACAGTTCCATGATGGCTACACTGAATACTGGGAAAATTGGTATCAAACTTCTCAGAATAATAAACCCACACTGATGCCATTGCAGGATTTATTACAAAATGCACACATCGGGCATCTTAGAGATGCCCCCTGCATTTTACCCAATCCTCTAGTGTAGGACTGACTGATCTGTGCCAGCCTGCCACTAGCAGATGAGTTTCTGACCCCCTGGGGTGAGGGCCTTTGTGCTCTGAGGCCAGAAACAAAGCCTGCACTGGGTGGAGGTGCTTCACACCTCCATCTACAGGAACGGTAACACCTAGCGGATGAGCCTCAAAGGCTTAGGCTTCGAGTTACAATGCCCCTGGGCCCTCCCAGCTAGTGGAGATGCCCAGCCCCCGGACAAAGCCCGGCTTTTGGCGACAAGTCTAGAGGGATAATTAGGAAAAACAAGGAGGAGTCACCACCTCAGCCAGGATCACCCCTAAGGTGTCCAGAGCTGAAGAGACCCCCCTCCCTGCAGAATCCTCCATCTTGGTTTGGAGGACAGGGACCAATAGGGATAGGAATGTGCCCCCCCCCCCCCCAAAAGGAGTAGACACAAGGAGGGTGTAGCCACACTTAGGGTCAGTAGCCATTGGCTACTTCCCTCAGCCCTCTAACACACCCCTAAATCTAGGATTTAAGAGCCTCCATGAACCCAGCTCACCAGATTCCAACCTCACAAGAAGAAGGACTGCTTAGTGAAACCCCAGCAGAGAAGGAAAGGAGACAACTGACTTGGCCCCCAGCCCTACCGGCCTCTCTCCTGCTTCAAAGAACCTGCAGAAGAAAAGCGAGGCGTCCTGCAGGTCCAGCGACCTCTGAAAAACCCCCAGAGGACTGCCTGCATCACAAAGGATCAAGAACTCCAGTGGACAGCGGCCCTGCCAAAGAAGAACAGAAGAAGAAACCTCTGAAGGACTCCCATCTCATTCCAGAAGCGTGAGTCCTAACCACTCTGCACCCGACACATAGGGCCAGAGTCCAGGAGGCCCAAACGACCAGAGAGGACCCCCAGGCGACCAAGTGCCCACCCTGGGTTGACCTCTCCACCCCTCCATGACGACACCTGCAGAGAGAATCCCGAGGACCCCCCTGACCGCAGCTGCCCTGGATGGAGATAACCGACGCCAAAGGAACCCCTGCATCCGCAGCCCTTAGAATAATCAACACCCAGTGCAGTGACGATCAACAGGCGGCCCTCTTCCAAGTTCGACCAGTGGTGTACCCCCCCCCTCCCCCGTCAGACATCACCTGCAGCCTCTGAGTGACCCTGGGGTCCCCTCATGGAGTTTAATTGGAAACCCGACGCCCTGTTTGCATACTGCACCCTGCCACCCCCGTGCCACTGAGGGTGTGGGATTGGTGCCTACTTGGGGTCCCCCTCCGATGCTCCTCCAATCACCCCTGGTCTGCCCTCCGAGCCACTGGTACTTACCTGCTGGCAGACCGAATTCCGAGTACCCCCGTCTCCATAGGAGCCCACGTTAAAATTGCTCAAATATTGTATTGTAATCGTATTTATATAGCGCTTACTACCCCTAACGAGCCGTCAAAGCGCTTTTCGGTGAGTAGCACACTACTCTGGAACCCAACAAGAATTAGTGATGGATTAGTATCAGGAAATAATGAGTACAGTTTTAGTATTATTATGAGTTCATTTGAGCCGCGGATATGAGAGTTTGTTAGTTAGATTGGCTGGAGTAATGGAGGGGTGGAGGAGGAAAGAAATCCAGAAGTGTTAATTGGGAGTATATCCTTCATTTACTCAACCCAAAGGCTTGGGATGAGTAAAGGGGGATGGAGGAGGGAAGAGTATGTGGAAGGGTTAGGGAGAGCATAGTAGCAGGGTGAGATAAATGAGGGAGAATTTAGTAGGGTTGTGCGGGAGGTCACGGCAGTAGAGTGAGGTTTGGTGAGTTAGATGTGGAAGAGGAGGGAAGAGCTTAGGCAGAGTTATTTAGGAGATGAAAGTAGTAAAAAGGATTTGGGATGAGTCAGAGTGAGAATGGAGGATAGTTTGATAGAGACATGACATATGATGATGGGTAGAAAAGTGTGATAAGATGAGAGCAGGAATTCATAGATATTTAGTATAACCTCTGCACCCTGCCAGCCCTATGTTGCTGGTGGTGGGTGTTTGGGGTTGACTTGAACCCCCAAAGGTGGACTACCTATAACCCAGAGACTGGAACTGTAAATTGTTGTGTACTTACCTCTAAAACTGTACTTTATTTTCTTCCCCCAGGAACTGTTCTGACCATGTAGTGTCCACTTTTAAAATAGATATTCTCTGTTTTCTTAAAAACTGTTTACTAGACTAAAGTGAAACAAAGTTACATTGATGTCTATGCTAAGTACTTACCTGCAACAGTATTTGCTTCTGAACTGAATCTTGTGGTTCTAATAATAAAGTAACAAAATGATATTTCAATACAAAATCCTATTGGTCTGGAGTTAAGTCATTTAGTGTGTGTTTCTTCTATTGCTTGTGTGTGTACAACAAATGCAAACACTACCCTCTGATAAGCCTAACTGCTCAACCACACTACCACAAATAGAGCATTAGTATTATCTATTATCGCCTCTGTCAAGCCTCTTGGGGAACCCCTGGACTCCATGCACACTATTTCGATATAATAAATACAGAGCCAGCTTCCTACATTGGCGGCAGCAGTGGGATCTACGACTTTGCATTTGCTGGACTACTCAGCTAACAGCTGATTCCCATGACTAAATTCCAAGATTGCCTTTAGAAAACAGACTTTTGAATTTTACTATTTTTTCTAAATGTTTAAAAGTCCTGCTAGGGCCTTGGTAAAGTCACCTTCGCATTTCTTTTTAGATTTAAAAGTCATTGTAAATTAGGGATTAGTAACTAGAAGTAGTTTTAGTTCCTAAAAGTAATCCCTAACTTTAGAAACAAAATGAGTAGCTCAGAGGACATGGTGAAGTAACTCAACCTCACCCCTTACATCCATCTTGGGATAAGAGTTAAGGAGCCTCTGCAGCCTCAGAAAAATCTAAACAGGTTCCAACCCTACCAAGGTTAAGCTCTTAACATAGTATGCAAGGGACCACCCTACTGAGGAGGAAGATCTCCCTTCAGATGGGGAAGAAGTTAGGGATCAGGAGGTAGAACTCCCCCCTCCTAACCTAACTAGGGAGACCAGGGTTCCAAGATCCCTGTCTCCAAAGATAGTACTCACGGGATCTGGATCTTCCACAGGGGAGTCCAGCTCCCATGAGAACATTGAGGGCAGCCTCAATGAAGAGGACATCCTTTTAGCAAGGATGACCAAAAGATTAGCTTTGGAGAAACAGCTCCTGGCTATAGAAAGGGAGAGAAAGGACATGGGTTTAGAACCCATACATGGTAGCAGCAACACAATAACTAGGGACAGTGAGTATTCTGACACCCCTAAAATCCCTAAAGGGATTGTCCCCAAATATGAGGATGGTGATGATGTCACCAAGTGGTTCATAGCCTTTGAGAGCACCTATGGAACCAGAAGATTAAAAAAAAGTCTCATTGGGGAGCTCGCCTTTGAGAACTGTTTACTGGTAAGTGTAGGGATAGGCTCCTCACACTCACTGGTGCAGATGCTGAATCCTATGCTCTCATGAATGCTACCCTAATTGAGGGCTTTTGACTCACCACTGAGGAGTATAAAAATAGGTTCAGGTGGGCTCACAAAACCTCAAGCCAGACCTGAGTTGATTTTATAGACTGGATGGTTGAGTAACTTGAAAGGAAGGGCATGACTATGATGGGTTTTATAATTTGTTTATGGAAGAACACATTTTAAGTAAGAACACATTTTAAGTAAGTGCTTCAATGAAAAGTTACATCAGTATCTGGTAGACCTAGGTCCAATAACTCCCCAAGAATTGGGTAAGAAGGCAGACCACTGGGTCAAGACTAGGGTAACCAAGACTTCCACTGGGGGTGACCAAAAGAAAGGGGTTACAAAGCCTCCCCATGAGAAAATGGGTGACACTAGAAATAAAGAAAAAAAGAGTCCTCTGTAGGCCCCCAAAAACCTGTCCAGGTGGGTGGGCCCCAAGACACATCCCAAAACAAAAGTGGGTACCAGGTTAATAACTGAGATGCGCCTAAGGCATGGTGCCACACCTATAAACAGAGGGTACCACGCCAAGGACACTTCTTGTCCCAAAAACAAACCCCCTTGCAAATTTGGAAGTGATCTTGGTGCCTGAGGGGCTCGCACAGCCTGGACTGGCCTATTAGGCCTTGGGATCCCGCGATGGATGGCAGGCCACGCAGTGGTGGTGGCAGGGGCAGGTCTGAGTCATCCCTGACAGGCTGCAGCTTGGCAGCGGACCTAAGATCCTGATTGGGCAAGAGGCTCTGAGTGCATGACTGCTGAATACTGTTTCCTGGCTGGGACGTTGGCACTCCTTGCCAGTACACAGCAGCAAAAGGGAAGGCTGGACCTATGGCCTGGTGGCTCCAGACACCGAGGCCCTGGGGCGGTGATATACTAGGCGCATCTGCTGATACCAAAGGAATTGAGTGAGCGGGGAGCAAGCCTACATGCCCCAAAACTAGGTGCAGCTCAATAATCACAGCCGCTACATGTCTGGAAATAGACTCAGAAACAGAGACAAAGGAGCTAAGGACCTACTGCATCAACGGCCCGGACTCAGTTAAGTGTAGGCTGGACCCTGGGGACTGGTGCCCAATAAGTTTGGTGGTCTATGAGATTAAAACTGACATTCTCTCCCCCCACCCCTTCTTTCTGGCTTAATTTGAGGGAGGAAGAGACTTGGTCTGGAGAGGGATACAGGGGCCTCTTTGTGCGAGGAGTACGGGCCTGGATGATTTGCCCACTGTGGCCAAGTACCTAGCTGGCTGTTGTGACTCTGCCCTTGGCTCTTCACAGCAACCGAGCTGTGGATCTCAGACAGGCCCTAGTCCCGCTATGTGCACTGCAGAGAAAGGAAGGACATGATAGACTGTAGCCTCTTCTACCACAGTGGGGGGCTTTGGAGGACATCCCATAAAGTCGAACCAAATTGACAAGTGGCTGAGGGACGGAGGGGGGGTGGGGACGGGAGTCAGATGGACCTGTAGTGGATGCACTGAAGGAGGAGACGCCCAATGGTGAGCTCTCCTTATGAGAAATAATGGCAGTCAAAAGATTTGAAAGGTGCGCTAGTACCGAAACAAGATTCTGTCACAATTGATGTTCTCCTGCCAGAAGATGTTGGAAAAAGTGACCGTGGTTGAGTCCAATACAGCCTCCCTGCAGGTGACTACGAAGTGTCTCCAAGAAAGGATCCAGCGCTTGGTGAAAGGCCAGGCTGTTGGCAGCTAAGTTGGAGGATCAAGAGGGAAGGGCCAGGTGAAACAATATCTGTGTGGTGGAAGTGCCGGTGAGGGCGGAGTGTCCGGGGCGTTGAGCTCTTACCTTTCCCACTTCTTCACGATAGCGAGGGCGCATAGGGTGCCCTTTCCCCGGCACAGACCGGCTGTGCAGCCAAGGACCATCATTGCAAGGATGTTCAACCACAGGGATCGTATCGTCATCCCCCAGGTGGCTCTGATGCAGGAGACATCCAGTTTGAAAACGCAACAATCTTTTTTTCCTAGACTTCACGCCGCAGGTGCGGCAACAAATTTATTGGGCTCCCAGAGTGTCCTCCGTGAGGCAGAGTTGACGTATATGATGTTGTTCCCAGCCAGACTGTTTCATTGCTGACAGTAAGGCCAGGCACTTTGGATCACCTGAGGAGGCATTAGACTTGTTGGAGAGCTGGTGGGTCGCGAAGAAGAGAAACGATAACGCCACGAAGGAGAATAATCAAGCAGATGTTCGACACACCTCAATGGAAGATCATGCTAGCATGAAATGATACTGAAGCAATGGGCTATGAGTGCTATCTGAGACGCTGGGCCTTAAAGGTGTGACCATTGAACAGCTGCGCTGTCTTTTCCCTACTAACACTGACTGAGACTGTTTTACATTGTGCACACCTGCCATAGTATTGGTTATTCGGAGGGATGTACTGATTGGCACTTGATACTTGTCAGTGCTTCAAGTAATGTTCTAATTTGTATTCTACAGTTTGGGCAACAGGCGGTCTGCATGTTGGGGAGGTGGGCAGTTTTGAGCCTGCGATGCAGGGTACCAGGGATGGGGTAGTTTCTATGTTGGCTAATACACTTATGCTACCTACTTGTTATGTTCCGTTGTTTCATCTGTTTAGCTAGGTAACATTGCACAGACACACACTGGCCAAATGCTAGGCCTAGGACTCTGAAGGTCACACTGGCGTCACACTGGCGACCCCTCATGCACTCTCACAACCTGGGTGCTCCTGCATCACAGTCTTTGAGGATTCTCACAGGGAATATCAAAGGGCTGGGTAGCAGAATCAAGCGTATGATAATGCTCCAATACCTCCAGAGACACTCCCCAGATCTGGTCCTCATACAGGAGACCTACCCGAGAGGCAACCACTACAAAGCACTCAACCGATTTGGGTATGCTCTCTTGGCCCATGCGGGCTTCACAACAGACTCCAGAGGGGTTGGCATTATAGTTGAAAGAAAAAAAAAAAAAATCACTTCCCTTTATTCCCTGTAGAACATGGAGCGATCAACTTGGCAGGTTTAGGGTCAAGTGTGGGAACTGGGAGGGCCACAGCCTTAATATCAGTTCTGCCTAGACTCCATGGATCACACTTTCCTGGTGCTACTTAATTGGGGGGCGATGACTGTAGTGATGAACCCCAAGTTGGGAAGGGTCCCCGCTCGTCCTCTAGGAGCGAAGATAGTACCCTAGGCCACAGACATGCTGGATTAAGTTGACATACAGCGTGCGCACAACCCTCAAATTCAAATAATTTATGTATCTTTTAGCTGCACACAAGTGCTACTCCAGACTTTACTATATTTTCACACAAAAGCTCCACATGGGCAGATTAAGAGATTCTGTACACAAACCCCGAGGCATATTGGACCATTCCCCAGTGGAGGTGACCCTCCAGGGTCCAATCAGGGGCACTTTACTACCTTCCCGAGTAAATCCCTGGCATCTCATAGAAGGAACCATTAGAGACAAATTATGAGTTTGAGCTGACCAGCCCTTTCAGGAAAACAGGGGCACTGTTGACTCAGCAAGTGTACTCTGGGAGGCCTTTAAGGCAGTTATTTGCGGCCATGACCAAGTCCAGAAAAAAAGACATGAAATGAGGCGCGGAGGCCATTTAACAGGAGATTGCCGACTTGGAGAGCAGGGCCCTGGGGGAGGGGGGTTGGCCCCCAACTGTGTCACCAGCTTGGGCTTAGGCAGTGTCAGTTGCACGACCTGGTGGAGGGCAGAGCGCGTACCCATGCGAGACAGAGGTGATTACAAAATATTGGTGGCTACACAGGAGAGACTGAGAATGGGGCTTGGTCTTTCTGGAGAAGACAGGGCCATCCTGGAACATGACCTAACAGATGAGGAGATATACTGGGCCATCCATGATTTGTAATCAGGGAAAGTGGTAGGACCTAATGGTCTGCCAGTAAAACTATTTAAATGCATGACCAACAAAGTGGCGTTTTATATGCTGGACATGTTTAAAGCAGCTCAGATAGAGGGATCTCTGTCAGTAGACTGGAGGATTGCCACAATCATGGTTCTTCCCAAAAAGGGCAAGCCACCTGAGGAATGCATCTCATTTCTACTAAATGTAGAAGCTAAAGGGGAGGGGAGGGACTCCTTTGCTTCCACTGGGCTGTGCAGCTACAGATGTACACAACGGCTTAAATACCTTGACATAAGTTACACGGGACCCCGTGGTATTTCTGGAATCTACTCCCACAACTGCAACACCTTTGTGGCAATGCTGCAGGACTCTACCATGGTCACTGCTGGGCAGAGCAGCCCTTTTTACAATGATGACCCTCCCTAGACTGTTATACGTCCTACAAAACACTCCCTATAAAGTCCCTTCAGACTTTTTAAAGAAAATTAATCTTGAGATAAAACAGCTACTGTGGGAAGTTCGCGAATTGCATTCTGTAAACTCCAGAGAGGAGTATATGACGAGGGCTTGGCAGTCCCTGAAATCCTCAAGTAGTATTGAGCTGCCCGACTAGTGGTGGTCAATGAAAGGGTGCTTGCTGATCGCTGTGAACCAGCTCTCCGTATGGACAGGGAGGTGATGGGAGATAGGTGTTACCCATGGGTTCTTTACTGTAGGGGGCTGATCCGGGCCCTGCTAACACAGACAGTGGTGAGAATATGGCATGACGCTACAAGATACTTGGGAAGGGAAAATAAGTTGACAGACAGGCTCCCCTTGTGGAATAGCGACCTACTGAAGGTGGTGGGAGAGAGATTTTGGAAGATGAGACCCAATATTTCCAGTACTTGCAGTCGCAACATGCACGCTGACACCATGTCCCGAAGGGGTAGAAATTACCTGAGGTGGCTACACTGGAGGACCATCTGCTTTTACACCCTCTGACTGACAAAGCCATATCTCTTCCTCTGACCACTAAAGACTCTGCAACAGACATGGGAAAGAGACCTTGGAACAACTGAGGACGATGACTGGTAAGAAACGATACAGAGCCCTGGGGAGGAAGCAATTCGCGCCAGGTTCAGCCTGGTTCAGCTGTAGATACTCCATAGTTCCTACTACTCCAAAAAAACTTCTACATAAAAAGGGATGGTGTAACACGGCCTTGTGTCTCTGGGGCTGCAGCCAAGCTAACACCTTTTTTCCATATAATACGGGATTGCCCAGGGTTACTGCACGGAAGTGACTCAGATAGTGGCTCAGGTCACTGACTTGACTGCCCCCCTTTCAGCAAGGTGGCATCTCCTAAACATCAGGGGGGAAGAGATCTGGCCTGATACAAGAAAATTTGGTTGGTGGTGGCCACGATGGTGGCTAAATGTAATGTGGCAAGGGCCTGGGGAGCAGACGCAACTCCTAGTGTTACAGATTGGGAAATGGACATGGACTGGTGTCGCCTAGCTGAACAAGTTGTGTATCGAAGAAGGGGCTCTCCTAGGAAATGGGACAAGGTCTGGGATGGGTGGTGACTGTATAGAGGTTCTAACTGTGGGGGACCCAGGCTGGGTCATGTGCTATTACTTTCAGGGTGGGTATCCCTTTTTGGGTTTGCTGAGCTTTCAAAATGTATATTAATGTTTACCTTGATGCATGCGATCGTGTCTACTCTCCTTCTTCTATACACTATACAAATGATCCACTGATGTATCTGTTGTTTACTAAGCAACTATTTAATAAAAAAGAATTAAAAAAAATAGAATATGGATATGGCCGAGCTGGGTAAATATTAAAAATCTCGAAGTGCCATAAGAACTACAGAGATCACAAAAGTGACAGCGGATTTGCACTCTGTGAACCTGTGTACCCTAAATTTGATACCTGACCAGTATCTCTAGGCCTAAATATGGCAAATTTGTGCAGTGGTGCAGATTTTGCCATTCACATTTTAAGGTCTACACCAGTTCAGCACCAGTCCCTGAAGGGTTCTTTCTGCAACAAGCTCTCTGTGCACAGATATCAGGCCAAGCTAGCCAGTACTCTTCATGCTCGGCCCACACACGTCTTCTTGCGTAATTAGCCCAGAGCATCTTAAACCTGGTTGTGCAACAGTGACATGTAGATACTGGCAGAACTCTCAGTCCACTGCCACAGACTTTACTGTAAGACTCAGGCAGTGAGACTCACAATAAAAGTCGAAAACCAGGTAGTCAAAAATGCAAAAAAATAAAAAATCTGAAGGATTAAATGGGCAGAATCCATTTCCTACAGAGGTGGTGTCAGACATGGACGAAGTGAGAATAAGAGCAAGAAACACTAGGAATTCCTTGAAATGAAACATCTGGCAACATCTGCTAAGATGTTTTTACAAAGGGCTTTAAACTGGAACACCCAAGTTGTTATTAGATAATGAAATAGATCAGCATTTTGTTCTGGGGATCCTAGCATGAGGAAATTAAAGTTATTGCATAGATACAGACCCCAACGCCAGAATTTGGATAAATAAGACAACTAGAGTTCTTAAGGTAGTCTGCATATTCAGCACTAGTTTCCAACAGCGGGTAGCATATTTAAAAGATAACACCAGTGCTTCATTTGAGCTGGTGGCTGCCGGTGGGGGACACCAGTACTCATTTTGGGGGGCCAGCACTCATTTTTTCAAATCAAACATTTACCGAAAGTAAGAGAAAAATTAACAAAACGGAAAGACGGACAAAAGCCTATCACAAAGAGAGAAAGTAGGAACCTGCAAGAGTGAGATAAAGGGGCAGAGTGCGTCTGGTGTTAAAGAAGCATGAGATGGAATAAAGAGTATGCAGCCTTGGTACTGGGAGTGCCGACAATGAACAGCACAAGCCGCGGGATTCCTAGCAAAGCCGCAGGCACCAGCACTCTATTTTAGAAATGAATACACACTGGTCACCAAAATACTTAAAAACATTGTATCGCCTCCTGCAACCAAGAGTCTAGCATAAAATTATATAAAACCTAATATTGTGAGTTTATTTTTTCTTGACATACTTACGCATTTGTTCCCCCCAGTCGTCGGAACGCTGGTACAGAGAGTAAAAAGGTTAAGGAAGCCAAATCTAAGCAAATACAACAGCAAACGTGGCCAATGTGTTCAAATATACTAACACGACACTCATACGAAACAAAACAGAAATCTACTCTTAGAACTTAAAAACATTCTTAAACTGGAAGTTGGTGAAGAGTGCAACAATTTAAACAGATTGCACTGCTTCCCGGACCACCATAGTGAAGCCACTGAGCATAAAAATACACTGGAAGGAGTTAGAGTCACCGTTTCTTGACAAAAAGGACCTCGTAAGTTCATCCCGTGCCCGGCCAGCATTAACTCACTACTGTAAGATTCGGTGACACAGCCCTGTAAGTGACAGCCCAGTAATGCCAAAAACAACTTGTAAATCAAACTTTTGATTTCAATGAATGTTTCAAAATATGGCAACCAAGTGCAGAACTAAATTTCTTAATATGCATACAAAAAAGCTCTGCATTTTATAAATCACAATGACAGGTCCTTCTAGAAATCACGTGTTACTAAACTTTCATAATCAGGAGGTACAAAAAAAGAAAAATCAAATTAGCTTTATTGTAAACATTCCTAGGGAAGTTAGAAATAAAAAGACAGACAGGAAGCCATTTAGTGAAGCATTATTAAATAATCATAAAATAAAATCAGAGTACATAGAACGAGAAAACGAAAAGAAGTGCATCTCTGAAATTACTCAAGTGACCTAATAAGGACAGTAAACCAGATGGCCGGTCTTGCCTCTACTGGAGTTAGTTAAAGGAAAGGGTTTCCTTTGTGCAGGACGTTAAAACGGACACTATGACAGTCTGTAACAGCATTTTGCCCTGGAAAAACAAAACCAACAATATTTAGCCCTCTAAACGTTTTTTCCTTCATTGTATATCAATAAAGTTAAAAAAATAAAGTCTGAGTAACAAACCTTTACCGAAACCAAAACAGTGTATATGACTTCAAGTCTTTGTGCAACACCTTCGATTTATTACAAAACAGTCTAAGGCAAAGAAATATCCACAGCTTTACATGTCTTTGTAAGCTTTAACAGCAATTCTCGAACGACTAGATTTGAGATTTCAAAACAAACAATTACTGGGCAAATTAACACCTGTGAAGAAAGGAAGTGAGGTACCTTCTTTGGTTGGATTGCAGTACACCACCATTAGTATTTTCAGTTAATCATTGCAATTTACACTTTTTCCCCCAAAATGCGCCGAAGAGTTCAGAAATACCAAGATTCGTCAAAAATCAATGCTATCCTGTATACTGAAGTGGATTGAGAAGAAATGCTACCGGCAAGCACATCCACTTACTAACACAGCCAACGCTTCTAGTTTGGTAAAGAAAAATTATTATTTAGTAAAACTGATCGGTTTTCGGCCGTGGTGCTGGAACAATATTCAGATTGGAGGTGCATGAGCTCATAGGAATTTTGAAAAATCCAAGTGTCACACAAAGAACAAGTATAGCAAATGAGCCACGCCCATTCAGCAAGAGAATGGTACAGAAGGGTAGCATGTAGTTGGTGGTGAATTTTTAAGCATGCTGTTGCTAATACAGTACTTGAGCAGGGTATTCAATCAATCAATCAATACTTATAGAGTGCAGCTTATCACCATTAGGGTCTCAAGGGGCTGTGGTGGGCATGCAGATCATTCAAAGAGCCAGGTCTTGAGATCCTTCCTGAATTGCTTCAATGACGTGGCCTGTCAGAGTTTGAGAGGATGTGTGTTCCATGTCTGGGCTGCAAGGTAGGAGAAGGATCTGCCTCGAGCTGTGCTTTTCTTGATTCTGGTGATGGCTGCAAGGACGAGATGGGATGTTTGGAGTTGCCTGCCGGAGGTGTAGAAGGTCAGGCGGTGGTTGAGGTAGTCTGGTCCAATGTTGTGAAGTGCCTTATTGGTGTGAAGGGGATGTGTTTGTCAACCGGGAGCCAGTGGAAGTCATTGAGGTGGGCGGCGATGTTGCTGTGGTAGGAGATGTCCAGGATGAATCTGGCTGCTGCGTTCTGTATCCTCTATAGTCTTGCTTGTAGTTTCTTTGTGATGCCAGAGTAGAGTGCGTTGCCATAGTCCACTCTGCTGCTGACTAGGGCATGGTATGGTACCAAAGTGTCATTTATGGACAGCATGTTCTCCATGGTAATGGCTACTCATTTTGCACAGGCACACAGTTTTATTGATAAAACTATATAGCTCACAATGTGTGGAAATTGTGCTTCAGCTAATATTTTACAATTGAACACCCAGAAAAGTTTTTTATCCTATTAAAATCTGTTTCCATGTCACTTTAAAGCTACAAAACTTTTTTTGTGCTTTCCTAATAGCAGATTTAGTGTTTGAAACATTTGTATAATTCATTTATATGCATTTCTTTTTCTTGTTTGAAAAAAATGACATCCTACAGCCTCTCGTTTCACACCACAAGATGATCACATAGTTCAGTTTACAAGCTCCTCTCATTTTGCAGTCTGAGAAACTAAAGCAATACCAATCTCCATGTTAAAACAATAAGCAGCGTGTCAGAGGTCCTAGCCTAACATTTGACCTCTGTCTTTCACCGCACAGCAATTGTGACGAGATAACAATTACATTTAAAGGTATCTCTAATGCACATTGAACTTTGAATCTCCAGCATTCGTTATTTTGGGGGTGTTGCAGCACCCTCAACCCTCTCACCCCTGCATCTATGGTTTTTGGTGTTTTTTGGAAAATATTAACAGATCCCAGATGATTTTAAAAAGTGAGCAAGAGTTAACACAGGTTGCACCTTCAAAAATCTTCCTCTCTTCTCGCAACTGATCCCATTTCTCACCCTATCATCTGGGTGCACACTCTGTTTTGATTTGTTTCATTTCTGTACGAGAAGATTACTAGTCGCTACGAAAATTATCCTTGAATGCATCGAAGTATGCTGGCCAGGCTAGAAATTATCAAAAATGCCTTCTGTAAAACAGCTGGTAAAATTATAGACGTAACATACAGTTCTACTGAATTTTATTTTCAGCTCACATACTCAATGGAAAGCTAAGTCGGTCTGCATAACTCGGACTGGAACTTGTTTTGAATTAGCATATTAGCTAGCATTCTTGTCAAGAGAAACTATGAGTTTACATATTGTGCAAAAAGGAGTTAATGTGCTGCCCCAGCTCAAAATGCTATCTTCTGTAGACATTTTTTATTTAAATATATCTGTACTGATTTCCAATATAGTGAAATACGGATTTTGGCATTAATAAAAGATATACAGTTGAAGGTTCACAAGATGCAACCCAAACCGAAGTTACAACATAATTCTAGTATTCAGTGCATAAAAGTACATTTGTCATATTTTCCTAGCCCGCTATTTATCATCTGGCAAAGTCATATATGCCTGGTGTACACTAACCGTTGTCATAATGGAACACTGAACAACTAACCGAACTCTAACCAGTGTCTCTAATTGTATCTCTCCTAAGACTCTGCTGGGGAGGGAAGGGGGGGGGGGGGAGGAGGGGTTTGGGGGGTGGAAATCATCCCGGCATTATATCAGGGACTGGAGAATCAGGGAAGTAAAGGGTCTGGATCAGAAGGTCTATAGAAACCCATGTCTCACAATAGGTCCACCTTTATCTCAAGGGCTCTGTCTCATCCCTTTCACCTAAGGCCATCAGGTTTGTGTTACTCCATATTGAGCATCAGGTTCACCAGCCCACCTGCTCCAGGCAAAGTTGTCACTGCCGCTCAAACTCTATGAAACTGGTAACCACCTTCCCCAACAGGTCTTCCAGCGGTCACCTACACAACTCTCTGTAGTGTTCAGCTCATAGCACATCACCTTCAGTCAATGACTACCATTTCACCACAATCCGCCACCTGCTATGCGGTGGCCTATGTGGTGACTTCCAATGATGGGCAATCTCTCTGCACATCACCTCTAGTGCTATATCCATAAATCTATTGCCCAAGATTCACTTAGGGCTCAGTTTGTATAAACCAATAAGGCAAATTTCTACAGTATATGAACTGTCATGGTTGAGGGTGCCCTCCAGAGCCCTCGCAACCTGCAACCAACCCCATGCTATAATCGGAAAGCCCCAGACCATATGGAAAAAATATGTGTCATGCTGTAGACACCTAGAGGTCCTCGATTCTTCTGTGTGCAGCATAATATGGAGCCTACGAGGAGTGAGGTACATGCAATGCAAATGAATAAACTGTTTATTTAAATCTCATATTACGAGTAGCGGTGTAGGTATGCTCAAGAATGTGGGTCCATTCCATGCCACAGAAGGGCCTACCTATAATGTCTTCCCACCAAGTTCTTAGGGTCAGCAAGACATCTGTATTCAGGGTCAGTGCTGATCTATAGAGCCTCGAGACCAAATGTCTACCTTCATTAGGATGGTCTGTAATTGAGTGTGTGCAGGGGTTATTGATCAAGTGCCTCATATAAATGCTCACACACGGGTTATTAATCCATTAAGTAAAAAACTTGGTTCCAAGCAAGCCGTCCTCAGTCAAGAAGGCCTCCAATGACCGGAAAGAGCCCTCCAAGTAGCAGTCCCCAATGGTATCAATCCCAGACTCAGTCCAGAGTGACATTCGTCTGGCAATCAAAGAGCCTCTACTTATGGTTGGCCAGCCCACTAGTAGCATTCCTGGACCATAAAGGGCAGTCACTCTGATCCAACTACAAGTTCCCTCCAGCACCTGTGAGCTAAGCAAAAAAGTCTAGGTTTAAATGGTGTGGAGAATCTAACCCATCAGCAGGGCTGACAGCACCCTCTCTCTGCACAGTTCAACAAACTCTCCCAGTTCGGTCTGGTTGAGTCTCGCCAGCCAGTCAGCCAGCCACTGCAGTTGGGCAATTATGGTCACTCCTGAAGAGTAGAATGAGTTTTGGATCACACAAAAGGATTCTGGAGAGGGCCATCAGAAACAGTAATTGGCCTAGATACGGAGCATAAATGCAGCCAATGAGAAGTATCCTACTAAACCTTCCCTCCAAGATATACTGGCTATCCCCATCAATAAAAAAAAATTCTCTACATCTAGGTGGATCCCCAGTCAGACCCAAATAAGTGTCCCCCTGGAGAATGCAGGGTATCCTGTTGCAACTATCAAGCCCCTCCAGCATCTCTGCAGCTTAGATATCTCAGCCCTCCTCAGGTGTGTCTCCTGAAGGACAGCGATTTCCACGCCTCCGCATTTTAAGTATGCCAAGAGTTTATACCATTTACCAGTACTGCCTAGCCCCCGGACATTTAGAGTCAAGAGGGAATATCTCATTCGTTTTTTCATTGCAGGTAGTGTACAGTGTGCCTCCCACACCCACTTCTAACCCCGAAGCTTGTCAGCCAACTTACAGTGGTCGTCTAGAAGGATCCCTATGTCAACAGGCACCTTGTTGATTTTGCTTTCAAGCACTTCGAGATTTGCAGTATTTAGGAGTAAATCTAATTTGTCAGGAGAAACCCATATTGGGCACGCATCTTCCTCCTGCACGTCATTATCAGTCCCAGGGGGGCTATCCTGTACCTCACAAGCTCTTAGCATGCCTCATAATATCCCATTGCCCTTTTCCCAGCATAGTCAGCACATTCACACCAGCCGGGGAGAGGCACAAACCCCTTTGGAACAGCACCTTCCATGCGCCACAATAGAGGGGCCAGTGAATGATGACCAATCCCATGTGCCCAGCTACTTATACTATAGATCATCCAGTCACCACTCCTTACTGAAAGTTCAGCTAACAAGTGCAAGGCATCAGTGTGGGTCATTCAGGTAACCTCAAATCTTCCGGGACCTAATCATATCTGTGAAAGGCAGCAATGACCCCACATCACATGTATCCTGCCTGCTACCACAATTTCTGCCGCACCTTATCCTAGGTTGGAGCAAGCTAGAGGTCTTCCTGTGGCCACCCCTCTCTCTGCTGTTGTCTCTTCCAGGTTGTGGTCCCTTCAGCTCCAGGGGGCCAAAGCCACCAGACCGCACAGCCGCCCACCAAGAGTAGTCACCGCCAGGTGAGGGCAGTGGGGCTGGTCTGCTATCCAGAGAAAATGTGCCAACACAACACCCAGGCCCAACATGTCCACTCACATGGCTTTTTAGGTCCCAACTCGAGCAAGTCAGTGCTGCCTGGTCTTCATTCCAAGGGGGTAATGCAAAACCCCCTCCAGGGGACAGCAAGCTCCAATGCTAGCCTGCAAGTTACACTGGCACCACCTTCAGCTGGGCTGCGCACTGAAGCCAGGCAGCCCCCACCACCCACTCCCCCTCCGTTCCCCAGTAGAGAAGGGAGGTAGGCGAGTTGCCAGGATCTAGGGCACAGCACAGGGGACACGAGCGCGACCAGTCACCTCCACAGCCCAGAAATGTCTTCCCTGCCACGCAAGGCTGCGCCAAAGCCCGCCTTTGGTTCCTCCTTCGCTTCTCGTTCCAAGGCGGCCAGGCTTCTCCTGTGTTTTCGAGCTCACCATCTTGTATGCAGTGTTGCGCAAGTCTGGGCCCTCGGCTCCACCATCCCTGAGGGAGCACATCCCGGAAAGGCCTCCACAGGCCCCTTCGCCATTCATTGCCAGGGCCAACTGCCACTACGTTGTGGTTTATGAGCTCCGGTAGTAACCAGAAGTCAGCGGCAGCCTCTGGCGCTCCGCTTGTGCGAGGCCATCTTGGTACACACTTGGACACGCCCCTCCGAAGACAGTTTTAAAAAATATAACACTTTTCCCACAAAAAGTCAAAGTACTTCAAAGACTGGAATTTTGGGGTTTAAAAAACAAACCATCAGGATCATTTCAGTTTCCCATTTTACTTACCATTTACTTGGGCTAACTAACCCTGTTTGTTGGCCATTAAACTTAATGGCAACTAACCGCCTTCACCCTGGAGAATGAGGAATATCAATTTGAAGTTTGAGAGTGACAACTATTTAGTCTTGAGCATCTCAACATTTTACTAGTGCCAAGCCAAGTTCTTGCATGTGAATGATAAAAAACGTCCAAGTAGGCCTCTGGGATCCGCATAAAACCATGTTCCCATTCAACACCAATTGAAAAGGCAATGTTACATGTTATATTTGCTATGAACGTTGGTCCTTAAATAACAAACGGGCAGCCCCGGGGTTAATGGCAGAGGAGACCAAATACCATTGCTGGCACAGAGGAGAACTTCAACTGTCCCTCCCCACCCTCGGGGTACCGTAGGAAACCTGGAGATTTAGGCCTAGGAGCACGGGGCCCAATGCGGCTGATGACCCAGAAAGACTGAACTGTGCACGGCGGCACTGGCATGTAGCAACACCAGCCCAAGAGACTGAGTGTACCAGAGGCTGGGCATCAGGGAAGTGGTGATATCTGTGGGGCCCTGAAGACAGAATTAAGCACTATACCATACATGGAGGCTGTATGTCTCAGAGACAGACTCAAAGTGAATGGGCTGATGTGTGCTTTGGGGTGTACCCGACATTGAGTGGCAACCCCCCAAAAGTGGCTTGATTGAAAAGGGTACGCAAAATCGGCACCAGGTACCTGCTGAGAAAGATACAGCTGAGCGAGGAGCAATTAGACTGAGACCTAGCTACCCAGGGGGCGATATGCTGGTTGGGGGTACGCTGGGCATTCAGGGGGACCCACAACACAAAAACACCACAGATACAGATGACCCCCAAGGCAAACTGGTTGCCGAACATACTGCCGGGCCTTGAGGCAGACAGGGATTACAGGTGGAAAAAGCCCATAGAACGCCTGGCAATAGACTGAAACCAGCCACTCCACTGGGGTCGGTCGAAAGATGAGTCTTTTCCTTCGCACGTCCACCCGTAGCCGTGCCGGAGGCAGCAGTGCAATGCCATATCTTGTTCCCAGAGTTTCTTTTTGACCTTCACAAAGGACCTCAGTTTATTCCCATTATATTCCACTTTGCCCTGTGTATGTGCCGCTGTTAACACATTCATTTCATCCTTGTAGCTTTGCTTCCACCTGTAATCCCCGTCGGCCTCAAGGCCCGACAGTATGGTCGTCAACTAGTTCTCCAGGAATTGTTCATCGGGATGTTTGATTGCTCTTATTTGTGGGGAATTGGGTGGACACAGTATGTAAACTGTGGAGGCCAGGTTGGGGTGGGCCACACGGGTGGAGGGGTGGGGGACAGTTTTGTTTTGGGAACCGGGGAAAAGAGCATACAAATTGGGCAGAGCAGTTACTTATCTGCACAAGGTAGGCAGGCACTGGGCACGAAAGAACCATATATTTCACACAGGAGGTTGAAAATAATATCCTGCAGTGTTAAGGGGGTTTAGAACCCAACCAAAAGACCGAATATGGTCCTATCTCCGTAAGCAACAAGAGAACATAGTAATGCTACAGGAAACACAAGTATTACCACATAAACACAAAAAGATCCGCTATAAGTGGGGAGGCCAAATGTGGTAAGCCAGTTTCACTTCCTCGGCACAGGGAGTCTTATTATGGGTGGACGCCAGTATTCCCCTCAAAGTAGATACGATTTTGAAGGCAGCGGATGGGCGTTACATTGGGGTGGTAGGTGACATTGGCAGCAGGCAGACAATCTTGTTTAACACATATGCACCAAATATAAACACACCAGATTTTCGTGGAGAAGTAACACATCTATTGATACAATATGCACATTATGACATCATATGGATGGGGGATTGCAACTGAGTGCTGAACAAGGGGATGGGTAGCTCAAGAGCCACGGTGCAGCCACTGTGTAGGTCATCACAAGCTTTACTTGAAGGGATGGACAAGCTGGATCTGGTGGACCTGTGACAGGTGCGACAAGGGCAGACGCAGGGCTATTCCTTCTACCCCCCCATCATGTGGGACATTCTCCAGGATAGATTTTATGTTTATACACACAGACCAGGTGGCCCAGTTCGGGGATTTACAATATCTCCATCGAACACTATCGGATCATGCCCCACTTGCTGCAGAGTTGCTTGGACGGCCCACTTCTCCCCAATACCACAACGGAGGTTTCAATCCCAGGCGCTGCATGACCAGGGGTTTAGTGAAGATATCCGAGAGGCAATACAAGAATACTTTCACCTTAACACAGAAGTCTGCAGGAATATTATGCAAGGCCTTCAAGGAGACTATCAGGGGGGAAGTGTATGGCCGCGACGTATTGAGCACGTAGGCCCTTCTGAGACACATTTATGAAGCAGGAAATACAGATAGTGGACATCAATAGACACGCCCCACACACACACGAAGAAGGTGTCTGGGAAGCGGGAACCTTTATGTAGCTCGACACACACTTGGGTAACAAAATTACTGCACATACATAGAAACACAACATGAACAAGGAAACACAACTGGTCGGTTGCTGGTATGGCTGGTCAATAGAGAGAGGGGGAAATGCAGTGGTGGCCCTCAAGGGTGTGCATGGAGAAATGCTGATGTACCAGGGTGTAATATTGAATTGCTTTACTGAATTTTACTTGGCACTATATGCTCAGCAGGATCAGAGCACAGACACGGACACAGAGACTATACTGGACAGGCACAGTTACTCCTCGTGGAGGAGGAAATGCCGATTCAGTTGAATATCACACTAGAGGAAACAGACACTAGATAGGCGATTGCACACATGAATAAGAGATGGCACCGGGAAACGACGGACTAACGGCAGGATTTTACCAAACATGTGGATTTATTGTGCGCGCCATTATAAGCAATGTATAGGGCGGCATTCGAAACGGACGTACTTACCACATCCCTGAGGGAAGCACATTTAGTTACACTACCTAAAAGGTAGGAGGAATCCTGTGGAATGCAAATCATATAGACCGCTTTCAATGATCACAGTGGACGTGTAGATTCTCGGGATGATCTTAGCCCTAAGACTAGCAAAGGTAGCAAAAAAGGTTGTGTACACTGACCAGGTGGGGTTTGTGGGGGGACGAAATTCCACCACCAACATCCAAAAGGTGTTCCTCATTAAAGACCAGGCTGTGAAGGGGGGGGAAGAGACATGTCCTCTAGCTAGCCTTGACGCTCAAAGCGTTTTGGTTCAGTTGATTGGCTGTTTATGGATAGGACACTAAGTAGACATGGACTGGGGGAGGATTACCTCAGGTGGGTGAAGTTGCTATACGCTGAAAGCATAGCCAGGTTGAATGTGGGTCAAAGAATGTCAGAGACCTGGCCCATACAGAGGGGAACCTAACAGGGGTGCTCTCTCCCCCTTGATCTTTGCTATGGTTATAAAACCTTCGGCCCAGATTATACATAGGAGATAGACGGATATTGGAGCATTGACGGTGCAAGAAGGAATTTATCTCTTTATATGCTGATAATATCTTGCTGACCCTGACGGACCTAGCCACTAGCTGGACAACCCTTAATGACACCATTAGAGAAGTGGGGAGCTGCTCATGCTTCATCTTGAATACAGATAAATCAGTATTATATCCAATAACACAGGGCCCGGGGGTGAGGGGGGTGCAGTCCAGGACAGAAGCACTATTAAAATACAGACCATGCAACTTAAATATCTCTGGATAAATGTGAGTTCAGAGATGTTGGAAATATATGAGGTGAATGTGGCCAGGATGCTGCCTAAACTTCAGCAGAGCGTACATAGATGGTTCCCCATGTCCTTGGCGGGGCGCATAGTCTTAAGTAAAATGATAATGCTGCCCAAAGTTTTATATGTATTACAGCACAGGCCAATGTGTGTTCATATGGTATGTTTCCGTAAACTAGTCAAACTCGTTAGATTACTTTCCTGGGGGACTGAGCGAGCAAGGATAAGTTTAGAGGTTTTGAGATTGCTATGGGAACAGGGGGATACAGGCTCCCGGCTTCTGAGGGTAATACTAGGGCTCCCTATTTGCAATTTGTGGTGCCCTGGTTTAGAGAGGATGCCATTGACCCAGTGGATGCCATTCAAAAGCGTCCGATCTTTTCCGAGGGAGATGCTGGAACTACTCTCCTACGTCCCTAAGAAAAATAGGATCACACTGCTGTAGGAGGCTGGTATGGTTCGTAGTGGGTACCCTAGGTACTTACACTGTATACCAGGTCCAGTTATCCCTTATTAGTGAAAGGTAGGCAGTGTTCTAGCAGCTTAGCCTGACTAGAGGTAGCTGCAGCAGAGCTGCTTAGGCTGAACTAGGAGACATGCAAACCTCCTGCTATACCCCTATAGTTATACAGTACTCATACACAATAAAATAAAATATTCAGTGTTACCAAAAATAAAGGTACTTTTGACACAAGGACAAATATCTTACAGGCAAAACTCCTTCTGGAGGTAACTTTTATACACAATATTTACACTAGAGACCAAATTCAGGTAAGTAAATAGTCAAAAAATAGTGCAAACAGTAGAAAATACAATAGGATGCAATAGGCCTAGTGGCAACACAGACCATACACTAAGAAAGTGGAATGGGAATCACAAATTCCCTCCTAGGCAAGTGTAGTGTGTAGAGGGTCGCTGGGAGTGTATGAGAACACCAAAGCTAAGTAAAATACCCCACCCCAGAGCACAGGAAAGTAGGAGTAAAGTACTACAAGTTTCCTCAGGACACACTACAAGTCGTGATTAGAGTTACTGCAAGAACCAAGCAAGACTGCAAGCAACAAAAGGTGGATTCCCGGACCTGAAGACCTGTGAAGAGAGGAGACCAAGTCCAGAAGTGACAGAAGATTCCAGGATGGGCAGGACCCCTGCTAACCTAGAATATGGTGCAAAAGAGGATTCTCCGGTTAGAAGTCTGCAGAAGAGCACAAAAGATGGCTGCAGGTTCCTGCATGGTGCAAGAGATGTCACACGTCGAGAAGTTGGATGCAGGCAGTTTGCGTCACTGGATTCAGCCAACAAGCCTTGGTTCAGGCAAGGTTGTGGTTTGCGTCAAAATGGCCCTGCCTGGACCCAGGAGGGGCCTGGGGGCCTCAGCTCGGACTGAGGAGGCAGAGGGGGCTCCCAACACCAAAGAGAGCCAACAGATGACCAGGTAGCACCCACAGGAGTCCCAGGACTGCAAAATGCAAAATGCGGTTGGTGCAGTACAACAAAAGAAGGTCCCACGCCGCCGGAGAAGAACTCAGCGAGTTGCGCGTCGCAGGATGAGTGCTGGGGACGTGGGCTACACTGTGCGCGAAGGATTCTTGGAAGAAGTGCACCGAAGCCCAAGGAACGAGAGATGACGCAGTGCACAGGGGTACTGTCGCAAACCAGGAAGGCAAGCTCTTACCTCTGCCAAATTTGGACAGCTGGACCTTAGGACAGTCTGGGTCGAAGGGGTCCACCACCTGTGTTCCAGGGAGCACGCTCATCGTCAGGAGAGGAGTCCCAGAGAACCGGTCGTCATCTTGGAAGGTGCCTGCAAGAGCAGGGAAGTGACTCCGTCACTCCACGGAAGATTCATTCGGTTCTTCTGGTGCAGGGAAAAGGCAGAGAGTCCTCAGAGCATGCACACCATGGAAACTGTTGCAGTTGCTGGCTGGAGTTGAAGTTGCAGGGTCACAGTACCCTTTCTGGTTACTTTGTGGCAGTTACTGCGGTTCCTGGAGCAGTCTGCAGTTGATCAGATGGTCAGAAGCTGAAGCATAGAATGCTGAGGATTCCTGGAGGAAACTTGCAAGCTGAATCTGAAGAGGAACCCTCAGGAGAGACCCTAAATAGCCCAAGAAGGGGACTGGCTACCTAACCAGGTATGCACCTATCAGAAGGGGCCGCTGACATCACCTGCTGGCGCTGGCCACTCAGAGATCTCCATTGTCCCCACACCTAGGAAAACAAGATGGCTAATGCCAGGGACACACTGGAGGAGCTCTGGGCACCACCCATGGGGAGGTGATGGACAGGAAGTGGTCACTCCCCTTTCTTTTGTCCAGTTTGGTGCCAGAGCAGGGACTGGGGGTCCCTGAACCGGTGTAGACTGGTTTATGCAAGGAGGGCACTATCTGTGCTCTTCAAAGCATTTCCAGAGGGTCTGGGAAGCTACCCCTCCCAAGCCTGTAACACCTACTTCCAAAGTGAGAGGGTGTAACATCCTCCTCCCAAGGGAAATGCTTTGTTCTGCCTTCCTGGGACTCAGCTGCTCAGACCCCAGGAGGGCAGAATCCTGTCTGTGAGGTGGCAGCAGCTGTAGCTGCAGTGCAAGCCTCAGAGAGCTGGCTTGGCAGTACTGGGGGTCCATGGTGGAGCCCCCAGGATGCATGGGATTGCCCCCCATACCATATTTGGAATGGGGGGGACAATTCCATGATCTTAGACACCTTACATGGCCATATTCGGAGTTACCATTGTGAAGCTACATATAGCTATTGACCTATATGTAGTGCAAGCCTGTAATGGTGTCCCCACACACGAGGTCAGGGGAATTGGCCTGGACAGCGTGAGGGCACCTTTGCTAGTTCAAGGGTGCCCTCACACTTAGCAACTTTGAACCTGGCCTTCAGTAAATGAAGGTTAGACATATAGGTGACTTATAAGTTACTGAAGTGCAGTGAAAATGGCTGCGAAATAGTGTGTGCACTATTTCACGCAGGCTGGAGTGGCAGTCCAGTGAA
Organism: Pleurodeles waltl; assembly: GCF_031143425.1. Lineage (NCBI taxonomy): Eukaryota > Metazoa > Chordata > Amphibia > Caudata > Salamandridae > Pleurodeles > Pleurodeles waltl. The sequence goes on from NC_090443.1 coordinate 210,465,933, forward strand.
AGGGTTTGTCTGAGCTCCCTATGGGTGGCAAAAGAAATGCTGCAGCCCATAAGGATCTCCTGGAACCCCAATGCCCTGGGTACCCAGGTATCATATACTAGGGACTTATAAGGGGGGGGGGGGGCAGTGTGCCAACTGGAATATGAAGTCACCAAACTATAGTGACTAATCTGGAAGCAGAGAGAGCATAAGCACTGAAGTTCTGGTTAGCAGAACTTCAGTAACAAAGTTCGGCACTACTGACAACACATACATTAGGCCACAAACTATGAGCACTGGGGTCCTGACCAGAAGGATCTCAGTGAGACAGGCAAAACATACTGACAAACAGGTAGAAATTGGGGGGTAACATGCCAAGAAAGGTGGTACTTTCCTACAAGTGCCACTGCCTGTTACAACACTTTTAGAGATCTGGCACCCAGTAACCAAGAGGAAGGGCAACCAATCTATCTATATGCAGGACCTGATTCCTTGGCATACAGGTATCACACCCCAGGTACCGTCCTTCATGAGGGCCAGAGTAGAAGGGACTGTACCATTAACGGTGGGCGAGTTTTATGAGGAAGACTGAATGATCAGCTATGCACACTTCTGTACGACATGTGAAGTGGGTGGCAGCCGCTTTCTGTCATATGTAGGTATAGCGGTGGCTGTACGTACAGCTTGGGAGGGATTCCCTCAAGAACCAGAGATACATATAGTTAACCAAACTCTGCTGGAGCAGTGGTAAGCTTATCACACAACTCTATGGGCTGATTCTGCCTAACACGGCTACCCGAATGAAAAAGCTGAGGACCCAATGGGAGGGTGACCTGGAAGCAGACAGAGGAACATGAGTTGCTGATGGTAATGGGCAACTGCCAGAAACTAACACAAAACGCTTCGCTTAAGGCTGATACATTATAAATACGTACACAGGGACTATATTACACCACAGTGGCTACACAGGCTGGATCCCACTAGACCGGAGCAGTATCCAAGATGCAAGACCGCACAGGGAACATCCTTACAATTGTGGTGGACCTGCCCTGTGGTGAGAGTATTCTGGAAGGAAGCGGTAAATAAACTGAGGGATCTGACTGATCTTGTGCTGCAACCAAGGGTGCAGGTGTGCTTACTGGGAATTGTGCCACAAGCAGCCCAAACTCATGGTGAAAGTATTAGAACTCAGGGTGGCGGTGGCCAAGAATGTGTCACTCTGTGGTGGATGACAAGCCACGTACCAAGAACCACTGGATGCAGGAATTTGCTAAATGGACACAGGCGGAGTTCAGCATAAATTAATATACAGTGGAATTAACCAAGAAGGGCTGGCTGAATAGGATATGGTGGAGGTGCGCTTACAGGGAGAACTAGAGGAGAACTGAGGGACGGGAACACAATATCGGGTGGCTGACTGATGGATTGATTGGAGAATGGCAATGAAGGAATCTGCATGCCTCTGCACTGGATTGAACAGCTGACTGTACTGTCCAAACATAACTGCCACAATTTGCTCCTGTTTGGGGGGCTAGGAGGGATAAGATACAAATCAATGTTGGGTAATTTCTTGTTTTTGAAAACAATTAAAAAAAATAAAAAATATTTTTTTTTTTAAAAGAGTGAAATACCCAAATACATTTTTAAGTTGTCACTCCTCCTATCATAAAATTCTTTACAACAGCAATGTCCACAGTTGGACAAGGAGAGCTTGGTCCCTGCTACATAGCTGACATAACCACTAAGCAGATAACTCCAATTCAGATAACTGGATGTAAAAATGTTTAATCTGCTTATCAATTAAATTTGGCATTGCCTGTCCTTCCTATAATAACGCTGAACACCCATCTTCTACACAAAGACACTTTATGCCTCTTCCTCAAAAATTAATTATGTGAAAAACAGACTTTTCCGAAACACAACTTCATGGAGTCAAACCTTAGCAGCACATTTTACTGATAAGGATAACCCTGTCTTTGAAACATCAACAATATTCTTTTTATGTGTCCTTAATTAAATAAACTTATATTTTTGTCGTTCTGTCCATTCACAGGAGCTCTAGAAAAAGACTGGATTTTTACATCCAATCACAATTGCTCTAAAGTATGGAACCCTCTTCTTTGTAGATTCTTGAAGCTAAGATCCAGGAGTGAATGGTGTTTGTAACTTCACATCAAATCTACGGATGTAATGCATTAACATGGCATTTCTATCAGAGGCTTCTCTCAAACAAACTGGAAGTGCCAGTCAACAGCACAAGTGCCTCTGAGAACCAGAAGGCCTCACCCAAAACTTGCACAATTAGGATTTGCATTCTTAAATGAAAACTTGTTGAAAGTAGTAGTAGAGTGCGTAGGGGATGCCTTTAAAGTTCATCCCTAAATGCCCCTTTCAGTTCTTAATCCTTTGAATTTTATTCTATCAAGGATTAAGAGGTTAGTCAAAAGCCACAATCCCTAAGTTTATATGACTATGAACAGTGTTCTAAATGGAATGAAAAGTGTAAGGGTGGATCTCTGAACTCGGTGTAATGCAAGAAACATATGTATGAAACGTCCACAAGCAGCATGATCTATGTAAATGGCATTCTGTAACTGTCAAATCATTAGAGTTTTCATGAACAAAGAATAACAAAAATCAGGAAGCAATGAAATAGTGAAAAGATTTTAAGGCACAATTATCCTGTGTCTTAAACAATAAAGCACTTAAACTACATTTTAAAAAGTTACCAGCAAAAACCTGGTTATTCAATTCCAATGAAACAGTATCTTCGGTCATCCCTAACAACCGTAAACAATAGTATTCACTGTGTTAATCTATCCCCATGGTACAACAGGAACTCGGGATATGTTGCATTATAGATACATCTGGTGACAGCAAGCTGGTACAGTTTTTCTTTCTTTTTAAGCCAGTGAACAATAGGAATACAGGACCACATAAGGTTCTAGTTCAGCGTCTGTTGTTTTGATTGCCAAGGCCCAGCCCTAGAATGCCCAGACCTACACAACACTCGCAGTGGCTTCTGATCCTGTAGGCCCATCAATACCCAAAAGGCAACTCAGGTGGAGTGGAGCGATCCCCTGACTGGGAACGTGGTGAAGGAGGGGGGGGTAATTACCCTCCACTGACTTCTAGGTTTCAATCCAACAAGATCTTCCCTTTACCTAGAATAACTTCCCAGGACACTTTTATAGGTCTCAGTCAGTGCTTCATTTATGCAGTAAGTCAAGATGCCGTTGCCAACCAAGCAGAAGAGGAAGTCAGTAGAGGAAAAATGTAGTAATGTCTTCAAGTTCACGAGGATAGTGAGTGGTAAATCTTGTGCAACATACAATGCCCCTATCATGTATAAGCAAAGACAGACTACTCACAACAGAGAAAGAGCAGGAAACATACTTGGCAGAACAATTCAAAGAAATCTCTAACAGTACTAATCAGCAAAGTGAACATACAAGAAGCAAAGACAGACTTAGATGTGAACACAGCCCCACAACAGAAAGAAATCATCACTGCCATATGATCTCATGGAAATGTTCCTTCCCAAAACAACCTGAATGTAGAAATGTTCAAGGCCTTCCCTAAAACATCCCCCACGCTGCTCCAACTATTGTTTTACATTGATATTGGAGGAAAAAAAGAACTATATCAGAGGAACCACAAAATCGTTGTCAAGATCCCAAAGAAGGGAGTATTAACCAACTGTAACAACTGGCGTGGAATCACCCTCCTGCCAATCCAGAGAAAACGCCTATTGAAAATCACTGTACAGAGCATTTTGGATGCCTTGGACAAACAGTGAAGAAAATTAGAGGCCTGGTTCCACAAGGGCAGACAGCGTGTTGATGAGATCCTTACTTTATGCAGCATCATACAACAGCACATGTAGGGGGCAAAGGCAACTATGGAGCAGCTTCAATGATTTTGAGAAAGCCTTTGTTGTACACTTAGCGCCTCTGACAGCAGACAGTTGTCCTCATCAAGAACTTCAAGGTGGAAGACAGGGAGCACAGCTTCAAAGTAAAGACCGGTATGAGGCAGAAATGAGTGACAGTATCGCTCTGTAGCCAAGTCATCAACTGAGCGATGCATAACACAAGACAAAGTCAGAGCCATCTGATGGACCTTCACTATGTGGATTATCTAGCCTAGATCTCTCACACAAACACACACACACACCAGCATATGTAGGAAAAGAAGCCTTGCCTATGCACAGAAAGTGGACCAGAAGTTCAACATGGAGAAATTAGAAGTCATGCCACTCAACATCACAAACACTTCACCAAACAAGGTGGATGGAGAGGACCTAGCCATGTCTCAAAGTTCACCTATCTAGGCAGTACTATCAGAAATTATGAAAAGGCAAGCAGTGACGTTAAAAGCAGACTGAACAATGCCAGGAATACCTTCAGGATGCTGAACAATGTGTGGAGGTAATTCTCAGTACAGGACCAAGCTGAGGCATTATAAGAGCTGCGTTCTGCTCACACTTTTGCAAGAAAAAGAATGCTGGTGAATAACTAAAAGCAAATCATCAAACCATCAGTCTTCCGTACCAGAAACCTGAGAAGAATCGTGTACATTTTCTGGCTGAGAACCATCTCTAACCAGGAACTGGTCACCAGATGCAAGCAAAAGAACAAAGACACCATCACAATAAGAAAAAGATGGAGATGGATAGGACACACCATCAGAAGAGAACACAACTCCATCAGAAGAACAGCTTTTGACTGAACTCCAGAAAGCAAATGGAAGAGAAGCAGGCAACAGAACACTCGGAGGCAAACTACGGAAACAGAAACAAAGACCATGAACCACAGCTGGGACACCAAACACAAATTTGCCCAAAACAGACAGAAGATGAGGCACTTTGCTGCTTTCCTACATGCCAGTCAGCTTAACGGGCAGTAATTAAGTAGTCAAGATACATCGTTCCCTACTATCCTTATCCCAACTAGGATAGGTTTTAAACCATGGTGTGCAAAATACATTTAATTTGCTTTGGTTTAATTACATGAAATTCTGTAAAATTGTATGAAATGTGAAAATGGTATTTAGCACTAAAATTTAGCACAAAACGCAGCCTCTGACCCATTTTGGACAGGAGGACATATTTTAGGCTAAAGAAAAGTTCAAGATACGTAATTGCCATGACCAACAGTTGCTCACATTCTGGTTGTTTTTGCACTAACATCTTGTAATTTTATAAAGTGGAATGACATTGTTTCTGGAATTTCGCATTCTAAGCATAAAGCAAAATTCCTGAAACCACATGAGGTTACTTACGGCTGCATAATGTAAATTTCACCCGGGTGCACTCTTGAGCTGTGCAAGAGCGCATTATATGTTGTTCTCAAATGTGCCCTGCTCAGACTATTTTGTTTCTTGTGGTAAAGAGAATTTCTCCCATAACTCCTCACAGTGTGGCGCATAACTCAAAGATGTAACATTATACTTTGCCATCTCTCTGTACCCTATGTTATGTGTAAGGGTAGTGCCCATCTTCCACTCACACAGCAGCTCCACCGCCCTGTCTGTGGTGCTGCTCCTGGTATGTGGTTTCCGGTTGGGGCACCTTTCCTTAGGGTGGCCACCTTATTCCTCTTCATCTGGAGCAAAATGTTTCCACTCTCAACATTTTCACTTCCAATTCATTGATATCAGGGTGTTGTATTCTACACTGTGCCCCAACGGCGCAACAGGAGTGTGTGCCTGCTTTGTGCGCCCCAGGAGCATTATGGGATTACAGAAGGGGCTTCAGATAGTTGTGCAGCCCTTTCTATAATATAAATAGAATTAGTGAAAATGTAGCTTCAGTGCTGTCTTCTGAGGACATTACCTCATTTGCATGAGGGCGTGCCCCATGCAAATGAGAGAATCACTTTGCCTCTGTGCCTGCACCCTATTATGGGTTGCAGAGGCAAACAGGCCCTTAGGAAGTGTAGTCTGTGACTCTCCACCCCTCCTCCTCTCCCACCGGGGTAGCTCTATGGTGGCGGTCCCAGACAATCATTTACTGCACCCAACTACAGGGAGATCTCGGTCCCCTCTTTAAAGGGAGGCGACTGTCAACTGCACAATAGCACAACGAGCTGCTTATAAACAGCCCCTCTGTGTTTCACTGAATGTTCTATCCTGAAGGCAGCCGCAAGTTCGTAGCTACCCTGGAGCAGCAAATTGATTGTAATAGAGCACACTGTCCCTTTCTGAGCTCAGCGCACCTGCTTAGAGGTGTGCCGTGGCACAAACAGGCCCTGTGCTCCTATTACATAATATGGGCCCAGGCGTTTTTGTTTAATTAATTTAATACAGGGTTCTCCAACCTCTTCTGTAGTGAGGGCTACTTCTGATCAGTTAAAATCATGAGCTACTGAAGGCCGACCAAGCAACTCACACATTTTTCAGAGACCCACCACTCCGAATTTCTTCAGCTCCCATACTATTGTTTGAACACAATACTTAGAGTTCCCTCGAAACACTGATAGGAATGACTTTGCATTTATGTTGTCACCATGCTTCAAGACCTTCAATTTATAGCTGTCACTGAAATAATCATTGTAATGGAGATCAATTAACAAACATACAAGAAAGTAAATCTTACCTGCTATGTGGAACTGTGTGATGTCCTCTAATACTGTGTAATCTTCTCCTCAGTTACTTTTTTTCTTGGTGTCTGAAAACCAGGCTCATAGTACATATTGCTTTGTTCTTGTTCAATAAATAAAATACTTCAAAAGATTCTGAAGATTCTTCTCTATGGCTATCATTTTTTTCTTGATCTGAGGAAACCCAGGCCTGCAGTAAACAGTGCTTTGTTCTCATCTTGTGAAGCTAATAATAATTTGTAAAGGTGCTGAAGATTCTTAACTCCAGCTACTCCTCCTTGTATACTGCAGGTAAAGCCGACCTGCAGTATACATTCCTTTCTTTTTGTTCAACTACTAAAAACTTTGTAGAATGCTGAAGCTTTTTTTCTACAGCAACTTATTTTCTTGGTGTCAGTAATGAAAGATACCTAAATTTGGGATTTCGCCAGTAACTGTCACTGAATATATATTCCTTGCAACTGCATACAAACCATTTCAGTGAGAGCCTTGACACTGCTTGGAGTCCACTAATCCCCTGTAATCTGGGGTATACCCTGAGAGGGCAACTTTACTGAAGTCATTCAAATGTTCCTCATTCAGATGTGTTTGAAACTTAGATTTTACAAAGTTCTTATCAGAGAACACTGATTCACAATTATAAGTAGAACCAAAAAGGTAAATATATATATAAGTAGAACCAAACAGGGAAAAAAGTTCATTGCAGCTGTGTAGCGGTTCTTATATTTTTCAGATCCAAAAAACTCCAGACATTATTGTCAGATTGCCTTGCTTTAAATTCAGTGTCATTTTGTGTAGTGTGACAATCTCCATTTCCATGGTGGCAGGGTTAAGGTTAAGAAGCACTACTTTTCTCAGAAATGTCACTAGTATCCATTTCCAAATAGGGATATGAAATATACATCACACATGGCTTCAGTTGCTCAAAATCACTATATCTCTAATTGAACTCTTGACTAAGCCTGATCAAGAGGATACCGTATAGTTCTATGTCCAGGAGCTCAGCCTCAGCATTGTTTTCTGAAAGGATTTGGAGCACAGAGGGAAAGTGCTGGATTTTTCTTTTCTGTACATGCTATAAGAAAAGGTTAAGTTCTGATTTGAATGTTTTCACAGAACTAATCATGTTGGAGATTGTCTATTTTACGTGTAATTCGCAGTTCAAGACATTTAATTTTTCTGTCACATCTTTAACAAATGCTAAGTCTAGCAACCACTGAGTGTTGATAACTGTGTGGTATCTTCATTCATAGACTTAATGAAAAGTTTGACTTCTGGCAATAGTGAAAGGAATCTAAGAAGTATTTTCCCCTTCCAAGCCATCGGATCTGAGTATGCAGTGCAATGTCACTATATTCAGCTGATATTTCTTCAAGAAATTATTTGAAGTTTCGCTGCTACCTGGCCTTATCACAAATTCAGTTAATAATTTTAACAGGAGTATTCACATGACCAAACCCTATTACTTTGGCACATTTTGCCTGTTGATGTGTGATGCAATGGAAGCTCAATAATGAAGAGAAATCTGGATCTGCTTCACAATTGGCAATGAAACTAAAATGACACCCTGTCATTGTGGGTGCACTATCAGTTGTTATTTCCACTAACATTTTCAATGGGACATTTTGTTTCACAAAATTATCCTTCACCTCACTGTAGAGTCAGCTCCTCTGGTTTGCGATTTTCAGAAGCAATAGGGTTAAAAATTCTTCTTGAACAGTGAAATCTTCAAAAACCTTTCTAACACTGCCAACCAAGCAATATTGCTTGCATCAATGGATTTATCACACTGCAAAGAAAAATATTTTCACGTCTTTTAATCCCGCTATAGCTGCTCCATCATGTTGGCCGATAATGCATATTCCCCTCTTGCCATAGTGTTTGACCCTAACTACACATCTGAAATGGCAGACATAATTTCAGGGCTATTTCTGAAACCTTTAAATAAGGACTCTGCCATTTGTAGGTCATGATGAATCAAATCTAGGGTCATTTGTGAAAAGCAGTCACTCAGTGCTCATAATGAAACATATCAAATGTGAGTTAGTTACCTCACTTTCCAATGGTGCCGTTTAATTTACCAGCATGGCTGCTAATTACAAATGGCCTGAAGTACAATATTATTAGGTTTTGCATGTTATGGATTGGAGGGCATTGACTACATTAACATTTCTACTCTTGCTTCAAGCCTTAACAACTATAGTCATGGATGAAGAGACAGTTCCCTCCAAAAGGCCAGAGAGCAAGATATACTACTTCTATAATGAGTGGGAGAACAAGTTTTTATTTACACAAGTTAAAGTCAACTGTGTATGTTTAACCTGTGGAGCAAACGTTGCAGATGGAATAAGGGCAATGCCGAGATGAGATTTCCAACAATGCACATGCATTTTGAGAGGAAGTTCCCTAAAGGAAACAGCCTGAAGTCCCAAAAAGTAAATGAACTTAAATCTGCACTGCAGACACAAATCTTTTTTTTTTTTTTTTTTTTTTAACAAAGCCATTGAAGGAACCCACTGCGGCAGCGGAAGCATCTTTAAAAGTCTCATCACTTGATCAAGCACAAAGCAACATTTTCAGATGGAGCCACTTTGAAGGAAGCGATGCTTCTAATGGTACAGTCCTTAATCAAAGATTTCAAAAATAGCCCTGAAATTATGTCTGCCATTTCCGATGTGCAGTTAGAGTTGAACACTATGGTATCTGAATTATTGGCCAACATAATAGAGCAGCTAGAGCAGGATTTAAAGACATGGAAATATGTTTGCTGCAGGTGAAGTCTTGCAGGCAACCTCCCCTAAGCACAGGTGAAAAAGGTGCACAGTGCAAGGTTGGGTGCTTATAGGGGGTTGGCTTCAGGGACCCTAGCGCCAGGTCTCTTCCCCCCAAAACTGCACAGTTCTTTTTACCCAATTGCAAAACCTTTAGCACCCACTGTAAATCCCTAGTAAATAGTACCCCGGTACCTAAGGTCTGGAATACTAAGGATGGTCCCTAAGGGCTGCAGCACGAATTGTGCCACCCTAAGGGACCACCCACCAAGCACATGACAGGCTGTCATTGCAGGCTGCATACCTTGGTGCAGACCAAAGTGAAAACAAGACATAGCACACAGCCTGTGTGCCATGCCCCCTATACACTGCATGCAATATATGTATGTCACCCCTCTAGCAGGGCTTTCAGCCCTGAGGCAGGGTACTTTATATTACATGGTAGGGCATATCTGCACGAGCAGCTATGCCCCTGCTATGTCTCTGTCAATTCTCAGACATAGTAAGTGACAAGGGAATCCATTTTAAATGTATGTGCTGGACACTGGTCACTGTGACTTCCCCAGCTACATGATGGCTTCTCGGAATATAAAGGTGTTTGGTACCAAATAGCTCAGATGAATAAACCCTCCCTGATGCCAGTGAGGGATTTATTAATAACTGCACCCAGAGAGCCCCTCAAGGTACCCCCTAAAAAACCTACCAGATACTAGTGTGTTGACTGACTGGTCCCGAACAGTTCAGCCAACTTAGACATGTTTCTGTCACCCCCCACAACCCACCCGGTCCAACCACCTTCGGTAAGAGCCAGCGCTCTTGAGGGCCAGAGACAAAAGGTTGCACTGGGTACGGGTGTTAGCACCTTGTTCAGGCAGGATGGACATTCCAGGGCGGGAAGCTTCAAAGGCCTAGCTGCCTTTGTAATGCGACCCAGGCCTCTCCACATGGCAGCGATGACCAAACCCCCTGTCCTGACCCCACTTTTGGAGGCAGAATAAGAGGGAAAATTAGTCAGATTAGGAGGTGTGCCCACTTCATGCCAGTCCCACGCCCAATATGGACGAGCTGAAGTGGACACAACTTTTTTAATTCCTCCATCTTCTTTGGGAGAAATTAGGCCACTAGGGTTAGAGTTATGTCCACTTCCCAGAGGAAGTGGTCATAAGAAGGGTTTGGTCACCCTAAAGGTGGTCAGCCCACTGGCTACCACCTGGCACTCCCTGTAACGTCCCTAAATTGAGTATTTAAATATGGCACCCTGAAATTGGAACTCTGATCCTCACTAGCTACAAAGAAAAGGACATGGAGGAGTCGCTCCTGCAGAAGAGGAAAAGAAGCAGCTGACTACCTGCTGAGCTCGGTGGACTCTGCCCAAAAATACGACTCATCCTGAAGCTGAGCAACCAAAAAACCTTGAAAGGCTGCCTGCCTGCCTTCCACAAAAACTCAGACTCCCTTGAGCAGTGGATCTGCTCTGCAACAAAGCCTCAAGGGACTCTGTAGCCTCTGGAATAGCAACAACCTGACACCCGAAGTGACCTATGCACCCGAAGTCCACTGCCCAAAGTGAAGCCAGCCAATGGTGCTAGTAAGGGTCCCCTGTTGTTCAGAGTCCGAGTCCACTCATGTTTCACTCCTCGTGGACATTCCCAAGTTGCCTGCAGCCTCTGCACGCAGGCCCCCTCACCTACGGCCTTGTGGTGTGGGAAAGCCCAACACCTCCAGCAACCACAACAACCCGACCCAATCTGAGGAGGGTCACTAGTGCCAACGACGTCCCTCAGCTCACTTGAGCTTGAGTCCACCCTGTGTTCACAAGGACCAATTCCTATAGAAAACCATTAGGTGTCCAACACCTTGCACACCCAGCCACCCTAGTGGTGCCCGGAGTGACCTGCTGGTGCGGTTCTGATCAGGGCCCATTACTTACCTTAACTTGCTGAGATTGGCCTTGTAAGTTGTTGTTAACCCTGTATTTGCTGAACATTATTCTCATATGTTAACATTGAAGAACTAATATCACACTAAATGTCTATTTTTAAAACTAAAAAGTATTTATGCTTAAAAACGTACTTACCCTGTAACGAGGTTCTTGGGTTTAAAGTATATATAAACAAAGTATTATTTTTCTAAATTGGTCTTGGATTTATTATTGGAGTGTGTGTCTCATTCATTGCCTCTGTGAGTACAACAAATACTTTGCACTACCTTCCGATAAGCCCAACTGCTTGCCCACCCTACCACAAAATAGAGTATCAGTCCAATATACTTTTGCCTCTGCAAACCGATTGGGGATCTTCTGGACTCTGCATGGTGCACTAATTTTTAGTTCACCATGTAGAGAGGTAGCTTCCTACACACATTGAACACTGTAAAGGCAATAGCTCTGACTATTATGTGCTGCAATCTCTCACCACGTATCCTCCTTTTATAGACACACCACTCACCCTACACGTTGTTCACCCTACACCAACAGAAGCACACTGCTTACCCAGAACTACGAAGAGCGCACCATCCTGCAGGACTGAAATAGCAGGCAATGCACCCTGAACCCACAAATACTCCTCTAATCCTGAACTCACACAGACACCACCTCACCCTGAACCCACACCTCTACAGGACTTACTCTGCACACAGAGTGCACATGGCTCTCCCTGCAAATATACAGGAAATTAATGATACTCAGGCACTTTGCTCACAATCAACTTGCACCGGCACTCCCTCCTCCTGCACTCATTCAAGTACACTGCACCCTCTGCACTTTAAACAGACACACTTCACTCAGGCATATTGGTCACCCTGCACTCACATTCAAACCACTCATATTGCATTTTGTCACTGAGCAACACTAGTAGTGGCTGCTTGTAATCCTACCCCCACAGGCTCTCCCTGATAGCCCTAACGTGTACATGTATTTTGCATTTATAGGGGAGCAGAGGAGAGAGAGAGGGGACACAAGACACTTGACAGCCTGTGCGTTTCCAACTGTTCCCTTAAGGGAGCCTAAGGCTGGCAAGTGGAGGGCAGCTGTGCACTGGCAGGGCCAACAAAGTAATAGTTTAAAAAAGGAGGCTCAATTAAATAAAGTATTTGCCTAAGATCACGCAATTTGATCAAGCAGGAAGCCAGAATTGATCAACAATGACTTTTTCTTTCACTCTGTGCAATTCAGTGACTAGATGGGAATCTCTGACATCAAATGTTAATAGTGCCAGAGCTGTACTGGGAGTGGGAGGGGTAGACTCTGATATTACTTAATATATACGTTCTTGCAGGCCACCAATTCCAGACGCTCCAAAAGATAGGACAACTCCTTACGGGGTTCCCGCGAGCCTTTACGGTTGTGGAAGGAGACTTCAACCTAGTCCACCACTCGCAGCTGGATAGGATTAGTAACAGACCTGAAAGGGAGGCAATGGCGGGTACATTGGAGGGATTCCTACATGCGCTGGGGATGACGAGCTCTACACGGGCAGGAAAGGGGGGTTCTCCTTCTATTGCTACTCACAATACATGTCCCCCAGGCTTGATTACATCTTGGTACCCACAGAAACTCCAGGTAGGTTCGCAGAGGCGAAATACTTAGCACAAGGAATCTTGGATCACTCCCCGTTGCAGGTAACCCTGAACACTAGAAAGCACAGAGTCCCGTGAGTGGAGGATGGCTACGTGGCAGTTAGCCAACATGAAGGTGGTGAAGGCATTAGACGAACCTACTGAGTTCTTCTTAGGGGGGAAAAAAGAGCAGAGTAATCAGCAATAGCATAATGTGGGAAGCGTATAAGGCAACACTTAGGGGAGGGGATTATGGCAGAGAAGTGGGCAACAGGAGGACTTGCCTGAAGCATCTGGAAGAGCTGGAGCATGAAATAAAGGAGCTAGAGAAGGATCGGGTTGCCTGGGCCACAACATATATCAGACAAAGACTGGAACGCAAGCGCACAGAGTACCAGGAGGTGGTACATCTTGAGATTAAGACCTCCTTTCTGGCTAAGCAAAAACAAATATACAAAGTCAGCGATAAAGCAGGTAAACTGTTAGCGTGGACTGGTTGCAGAGAAAGGGAGTCCATGCATATATGGGAGATCCAGTTAGAGAAGGGGGAGACTGTATGGGGCAGTAGACAAAATGCGGAAGCCTTTGTACAATATATATCTGGCTTTTATGAGTTCAGGATAGAGGCTCCGGAGGAGGAAATCGGAGTTTTGCATGGGACTGCCCAGTGGGAACTCTGAGTCCAGAGCAGCGGAAATCTCTGGAGTCTGATCTCACTGAATCTGCTCTGCTGCAGGCCAACAAAGCCCCTGGCCCCAATGGGCTGCCCACTGAGCTTTTTCACAAGCTGGCTAGATGAGTGGCAAAGCCGCTGTTACTGATGTACTGAGATGCTCTCCTCATGGGGTCACTACCAGCAAATCTGCGTAAGGCGACAATTGTTCTTTTACCCAAAGCCGGGAAGCCCGGGCTTAAGTGCGACTCATACAGGCCAGTGTCACTGCTGAATGTTGATACAAAAATCCTTGCAAAATACTGACTACTAGGCTGCGTTCAGTGGTAGTGGATCTGGTGCAGGCGGACTTGCTTTATTGCTTGACCAAAATGAACCTAAGACGCCTCCACAGCCGGATGCAGAAAAGGGCCCCTGGGCAATCCAATCACTAGACACAAACAAGGCCCTCATCTCCGCAGAATGGCCATTTGTGTTACTGCTCCTTGAACGAACTGGGTTTGGGTCTGCGACATTAACTGGATTACACTGCTGTATAGGGGACCTTACGCCAAGATAAAAGCTAATGGCTGTCTTTTGTCGGAGTTCCCCACTGGAAGGGGTACATGATAGGGCTGCCCTTTCTCGCCAATGCTATTCGCCCTAGCGGTGGAACCTTTGGCAGCATTGGTGAGAGTGGACGCTCGGAATTGGGGCTGGACGCAAGACTCCGGGTGGGAAGAACGAATTTCATTGTATGCGGACAACATATTCCTTTACTTGGCAGGTACGGATGACTGCCAGACCCAAATCCAGGAAATATTCCAGATCTTTGGAAAACTCTCAGGATTTGCAACAGGTTGGGAGGAATCGCTCATTTTCCTTATTGGGGCGGGGTGAGGAAGGGTGTGTGGAAGCTAAGCAACCCACTGCCCCTACGAGTAGAAACCGGCTGGTTCAAATATCTAGGCATATGGATTACCAGAGACACAGGGCCTGATTCCGAGTTGGCTGGCGGCGGGAGCCGCCAGCCAAACGGGAACCGCCACTTGGCCGCTCCGCGGTCAAAAGACCGCGGAGGCCATTCTGGCTTTCCCGCTGGGCCGGCGGGCGCCCGCCAAAGGAGCGCCCGCCGGCCCAGCGGGAAAGGCCCTGCAACAATGAAGCTGGCTCCGAATGGAGCCGGCGGAGTTGCAGGGGTGCGACGGGTGCAGTTGCACCCGTCGCGATTTTCACTGTCTGCAATGCAGACAGTGAAAATCTTTATGGGGCCCTGTTAGGGGGCCCCACGACACCCGTTCCTGCCATCCTGGTTCTGGCGGTGAAAACCGCCAGAAACAGGCTGGCGGGAAGGGGGTCGGAATCCCCATGGCGGATTCTCCCAGCCTGGGGTAATCCGGCGGGAAACCGCCGGACCCGGCTGGGCGACCGCGGCTGTCAGAATACACAAGGAAGCACCGCCAGCCTGTTGGCGGTGCTTCCGTGGTCGTGACCGCCAGGGTCAGAATGACCCCCACAGTGTCATACTTGCAGGTGGATTTCAAACTGTTGCTTCAGAGACCAGAGAAAGACGTGACACACTAGTCCATGCTGCCATTGTCCCCAACGAGCAGAGTGGCTATATTTCAAATGGTAGCCCCTCCTTGGCTGCTGTATGTTTTACAGAATACCCATAAACACTGCCAGGAACGTTTTTCCACCCAGGTAGATTACTTGATAAGGATGCTGCTTTAGGCGGGGGCAGCCTCGGGTGGAAATAAGGACCCTGCTGTGCTCTAGGTTCAACTGAGGTATCATGCTCTCCAATATTAGGGAATACTATGAGGCTGCAAATATTGGCATGGTAAACAACTGGGTCTAAAAGGACACAGACAAACAGGCGCTCAGGGCAGACAGACGGGGAACGGGTGATGAAAGTTGCATGCATGTCTTATATAGAAGCAGACTGAGCAGTAGGACTTGACCAGCAACAGGCCTGGTTCTGGCAGCTTGCAGAACACTGCTCAGAGAGATGGAGTGGAACAGGAGACTCACTCCCACAACACCACTCTGGGAGGGCACATGGATGCGATGGGTCGGGTGGCCACCTTGCAAGGCTACGCGGGTTGGGACAGGATAGGCATAACCACATTGGCAGATGTGTGGGCTATTGGTGTGGTCCCCTTTGATTATCTACAGAAGGAGTACCAGATGCCACCTACACAATGGCTAAAATATAGGCAGTTAAGGCATGCACACACTCATAGTGTAGAGAAAGATGAGGAGACCCAAGAGGAGTCCCTGTTAGAGAGTAGACTGATGGATTAAATGAAAATGGATTTCTCCGACATATGTCACATTAACAAGAAACCCTCAGGGGACACTGGCACACCTCAAAGACAGATTGAAGCAGGACACTGGAGAACTAGAGAAGGAGATTGTCAAGACGCACTAGTCTTTCCGGCTGAAGGATCAAGTAGGGCTAGCTATAGACTGATCCAGCTAAAGCTCCTACATAGGACATACTACACTACATTATTGTGCAAGATTAGGTAAACTGGAGATGCCCTATGTCTCCTCAAATATGCAGAAGGCACATTCATCCATACATAGTGGCACTGCCTACACATACATCCTTTTGGGGCAAAGTGACAAGATCCCTGGAGGGAGCAGAGGGTAACATGGCTGAGTTGACACTAGGGCTGGCCCTAGTAGGCATATGGCAACCCTCGGATCTTACTCAATATCAAAAAATTACTAGTGGACTTAGGCTTTCTAGTGGCCAAGCAAGACACTGCCCAGAAATGGGGGAACAAGATGACCGGCTTTGGGAAGAGGGATGGTATGCTGCAAAATTATAGAATGAGAGGTCCACAAGGGTAGGGGCAGTGAAAAGAAGTTCGAGATTGTCTGGGAAGTCTGGGGAATAAGATAAACCTGCTGGTGGTAGCAATTGTAACAGAGGATGTAATATTGGGGGTTGGGTTGGGAGAAGAGGTTGCGACATGGGTATGATGGATTTAGCTTATTCTGAGGTACTGTACTGGTGATCTGTGATTGTCTCAGTGTTATGTTCAATTGTCGTTATCGTTCACTATAAATGCAAATAAACTTAAATACAAGTTAATAATGTTTTGTTCTTAAGTCTTGGAGGATGAGGTTAGAAAGTGGGTGAAAGCAGAATGCTGCTGGAATTAGGAGACCATAAACCATTACTTTTTCCTGCAGACTCCTTTTTCATTGGGGCATATCAACTATTACTGAAATAAGAAATAAAGTACCGCCAAAATGCCACAAGAACAAAATCTTGTGTCGCAAATATTTTCAGTTTTATGCCGCAAAATTGCAAATTTCATGCCGCACTATTGGGAGGGGGGGGGCTGTTTAACCATGGGAAAGCTAAACCATTTTTTGCTTCGAAGATCAGATTTCCTCGGTCTGAATGTATATTATCATATTGAAAAAGCTGAGCAACATGTTCTTCACACCAGTGCCAATTCGCCACAGACACGGCTTAATTAATGACTGAAACGACTAACTTTATATATTCAAGGTGGTTTACTTTCACAAGTACACTCCAAGGCAGTTCCAATGTGGCGTGTTGAAATTTGAAGGATCCGCTTTACGTAATATAATGCTACGGTTGTCTCGATGCAAAACTCATGAAATGCTGCTGTGTTAAGCACAGCCCCTGTGAAAGCAAGCAGAAACCCCCACTATTAATTAAGTTCTCTGGGGCCCATAAAGGATATGAGGAGCCGGGGTAGGGCGGAATGCAGCTCATTTCGGCAGGTTTCAGGCGTCCACTCACTCATCTCCTCCAGCAGACCTTGCTGCGACATCCTCTTGTCCGACTGGAGACCCCGAAAACGAGAAGAGTGTAAATAAAGCACTCGGGGCGAATGTATTTTCCTCTATGACTTCAACACACTGCACACTGAAATCCGGAAGAGCGAGGCAAAACGAACAGCCGCCAAAATTACAAACCAAAAGGAAATAGTTCACGTCAGAAAATCAATGTGATGACGCTAGCGTGTCACGCAAAGCTTTTTTTTTTTTTTTTTAACCAGGCGCATGCGCGGTGTCACAGTCGCGCGCTCCGCCCACTGTGAGATCGTAGATCCGAGAGGCTGATCTCCACAGTGCAGGGAAGTAAGGTGGATGGGCAGATAATGGGAATTGGGAGGATACGGTGAGTGAGTTAAGGAAGGCTGAATACAGGCTGAGGTGAAATTAATTCTTCGAGGCAGAGGGATTAATTTTAAAAAATGAAATTTGGTTGCCTCACATAGAGATAAGAAACAAACCGGTACCGAGGCGAGGCATGGATGTTAAGATTATAAATAATGATTTCGAGGGTTTACCATAAAAACTGTCAAAGCAAATAGTTTTGTTTTTAATACTATTTGGAAATACAGGCACAGCCCTGCCAAGTGTCCCGCATCTCGCGTTAGAATAAAATGCTTCTGGTCATTTTCCTGCATTGCTGCAATCCCTGAGATTATAACGCAAATCCGGAAGTGCAGTAAAACCTTCTTGTTCCACTTTCTCACTTTGCTAGGTAAATTCCAAGTAGTGTTTATCAAAGGCCACCAGGTTGCGCTGGTGTACAATAGAAGGTGTGGTATTCTCAATATATTACGATATTTATATGCTTCCCACGTCTTAAGGGCTTGATTTTGCTTGCAAGAAAGTGTCGCTCATAGTTGTTGAAATGTCACTAACCATTACAGTGAAATTATGAAAATGTCACACATAGCAATCTGAAACCTTGGCAACTACGCAGGCACACAGAAAATAATTTTCTGTACAGGTGGTGGTGATATTGGTCTTGATAGTGCCTGTTGAAATAAACGAGCATTAGCATTTTAAAGAGCTAAACCAGCCTTTTCGGTTTGCCAATGCTTGTTTCTTATGCTCACCCGCATCGTAAAAATCATGCAGTAACCACATATTCCACTTATCTCATGTTAGCAAAAAAGGCCACTCTATTAAGAGAGGATTGTAAAGTCCCTTCATCTACTTACAGAATGCATTATAAACTAAACTCACCAATACATTGCAATCCCTGTCAATCCCCCCTAAAAACACCCATTTGTGAACTTTTTATGAACACAACACTCCCATTCTCTTCAACCTCTCCTTTCTCCCTCCATTTACAGCCTTTTCATTGCATTCCCCAATCTCTCTCAATCACAACCCCGACAATCATACCAAAGCACGTTCCCATGGTGTTCCAAAGCCCCAAAACCTCCTGTTCCTCTCCCCTGTGCTCTCCCCGCCTCCTCCCAAATGATGGATATGCCCACACCAGACTCTCCATCCCACCAACAACTGCTGCTCCTAGAAACAACTCCAACCTGTCTTACTGTGTCATGCCCAAAACTTGGTTATTACCCAGTACAATAAATATAGCTCAATAAACTAAACATCACCCCCGGTAGCTCCTGGGTGTTTCTGAAAATCTCCTGCCTACCCAAATGGAAATGAAAAATGTTCTAGCTTACGCATCAAGAATTTTCAATTCTATTAAGGACACGGAGGCGAGGATTATGCTATCTCTTTCTTTACTGTTCAATATAGCAGCCAATCATATATCAATAAACAAAAAACTACACATCCCCATGATGCTAACAGCCCAGTATCACATGCCCCAATCCGTAAGCACAACCTCTGTCCATAATAAGCATGACCTCCAACGTCACATCCTCTTTTTTTGTCCAAACAGATAACCTTGAAACATCCAAAATGAAATGACCCTCTAACATGTCGAATCGAGACTCCTCCAATCCGATCCAAGCATAAAAGGATTCAGCAGGAAATGGAAGTCAAGACAAACCTCCTAAGAACTTGAAGTAGTAGAACGGCTTCCACGATGTCCACCAGGACAAAAAATCAGGTATTTTTCTGATCAGAACTTAAAATGAATAATGATAAAAGGTAATGTCTCATAAAACTGACTTAGTCAGTAACAATGTACAATATCCAACAAATAACCCAGGGAGGGCATAATAATACAGTATTCAAGATATACATGCATTTGTGTATATATAACACTAATATGCATTTAAGGGAGGGATAATCCTCGCCTCTGTGTCCTTAATAGAATTGAAAATTCTTGTCGCGTAAGCTAGAAACATTTTAATTCTATGTCAGGACCAGTGGCTCCGATTATGCTCGTTCAAAGCTGACTAATTACAACAGATGCAACATCTACCACAGGTTTATGATAAAATCTTCGAAATGTAAATTCAGATGACCAGTCTGCTGCTCTCATAATAACTTCCAACCTAGAACCCAAGGCATAAGATTTTGAGGCCATAGCTCCTCTAACAGAATGGGCTCCAAAATGACTGGTATCTATACATGCTTCACTCATTAGCCATTTTATCCATCTTGAAAGAGTGGCTGAGGAAACTGGTTTGTAAGGTTTCTGTAAAGAAATTAGTACTTGTCCATTAGCAGTTTGCCTAAATTCCTCAGTAACCACCTCATAAGCTTTTAAACATTGCACAACACAGAGTTTTGAGTTATCCAGGTACATAGGATTAGTTACTGACCTGCAATTAGTTTTTGTTCTTCTTGTAATAGTAAATGTAACCCCATCAGGAGAGTACACTCTACCAGACAAATCTAAAGCCTTGACATCGGAAACTCTCTTATATGAAACCAAACATAATAACATAGTTAACTTAGCTGAAATCTGTTTACGAGATAGATATTTGTTACTCGGCCAGTCAGTTAGAAATTTTAACATAATGTTCACATCCCACAAAACAGAATATTTGGTTTGAGGAGGATTGGAGAGACGAATAACCCCTCAATAATTTACATATTAAGTGATGCTCACCCACCGGTTTGCCATCAATATGTGCATGACCAGCAGAAATGGCTGATCTGAAATTATTAACAGTCCTATAGGCTAAACCCAAAGAGGCCAATTCAGCAAGAAAATTAGCAATCAATTCAATACTTGATTCCATGGGATTACTACCCCTTCCATTGCACCAACTATCCCATCTACGCCATGCTGAAGAATATCTTTTGTGAGTGCCAGGGGCCCAAGCTTGCTTGATAAATTTTGCAGCTTGTTGCAAAAGACCTGGGGTTTTCCATCTTGACCCGAAACCATCCATACCATCAGCGTCAATTTCCCTGATAAAATCAGTGGATGTTGAAGGCCCTCCGGACTCAAAAGATTCCGACGAGGAGGAATGAGTAGCGGGAGAGCACAAGCTAATTGCAGAGCAATTGGGAACCAGGGTTGAGACCTCCATAAAGGTGTCACCAGAATCAGGTCTGTTTTCTGTCTCCGAACTGGAGACAGGACCCTGGGAATGAGCAGAAAAGGAGGGAAAGCATATCCCCGAAATGGGGATCAGTCCTGCAGAAAAGCATCTGTTGCCAGAGCCAGAGGGTCCGGGTGCCAGGGGAAGAATTTCAGAATTGAGCATTGAGACGAGACACAAATAGGTCCACCTCACAAGGACCCCATTCCCTGGTTACCTGTTGAAAAATAACCGGATCCAGTTTCCAGTCGCTGGGATCCGTCAAGTATCTGGAGTTCCAGTCTGCAATAGTGTTCTGGACTCCCAGAAGGTACTCTGCCAGCACAATCAGCCGATGATTCAAGCAATAGTGCCAGAACTCCTTGGCAATCTCTGCTAGAATCCTGGATTTCGTTCCCCCTAAATTGTTGAAATATCGGACTGCAAAATGTTGTCCATTCTCAATAGAATGCAGCAGTCTGTCTTCAGTGGAGAAAGACTCTGTATAGCAAAGGAGCCTGCTAGGAGTTCCAAACAGTTGATATGGAGGTTTTGCTCCTCCTGAGACCAACGACCCCCGGTCACTAGAGACCCGCAACGGACTCCCCATCCCCACTGACTGGCGTCTGATTCTATCACTACTTCTGGGTGAGACCCAAAGATGGCCCTGCCATTCCATGCTTCCATGTGTTGAAGCCACCAATGAATCTTCTCCTTGACTTCTGTGGCTAATGGAATCAATTCTGAGTAACTCAGACCCTGCCGTAGGTGTCTGATTTTTAGTCTCTGTAGAGCACAATAGTGTAGTGGGGCTGGGAAGATTGCCTGAATAGAAGAGGCCAGTAGACCCACTATTCTGGCAATGTTCCTCAGAGAAATGGTTGGACTGGTTAAGGCCGATCTTAATTCCCTCTTGATATTGCAAATCTTTTGCGAGGGAAGAATCAGTTGAGAGAGAACCGAGTCTATCTTGAAACCCAAGAACTCTATCACTTGAGCCGGATTCAATAACGACTTCTGCACATTGATAAGGAAACCTAAATCCTGTAATAGACTGATTGTCCAATTCAAGTGCATCAGAAGAGAATGGGGTTCCTGCGCCATCAATAAGATGTAGTCCAAATAAATGATCAATTGTACTCCTTTGGTTCTCATCCATTCTACCACTGACCTCAACAGTTTTGTGAAGCACCAAGGGGCGATGACAGGCCGAACGGCAAGGCTTTGAATTCCAAACAGTGGCCCTTCCAGTGAAATTGAAGAAACCTCCTGTGACGAGGGAAGACCGGTATTGAGAGGTAAGCATCCTTTAGGTCCTGGCGGACCATCCAGTCTCCTTCTAATAGAATATCCCTCAACATGTGGATCCCTTTCATCTTGAAGTGTCTGTACACGATCCAAGAATTGAAATCTTTGAAATTTAAGACTAGCCGATGACCCCCACCTTTTTCGTCCACCACAAAAATAGGATTGCAAAAACCGGAGGGGTGACGATTGAAAATTCCACTGCCCCTTTGTCTATTAAAGCCTGTACTTCTGCATCTATAAACATCTGATCTGCGTGGGAAAAATGCATCTGAACAGGTGGGGAAATCTGAGTCGGAGTACTGATAAACTCCAGATGAAAACTTGAAACCGTCTGGAGAATCCAAGGGTCCCCTGTGATTTTTCTCCAATTGTCTAAAAACAATTGCACTTGGCCCCCAAGAATAACCTGAGAATGGGGAGTAATGCTTACTTGTATAGGCAGCTTCTTGGATTGCTCCTTGTTGACCCCTGCAATGCCCTCTGCAGAATCTGGATCTACCACCTCTGGAGCGAGTGGGATAGAAAGTAGAGTCGGATTGTTCTCCATACCAGGCACCTCTTCCTCTGGGGTAATAGTTTTGGGGACTAGAAAAGGATCCTCGGCCGGGCATTCGTCCACCAAAACGACCGGCCCTGGTAAAAAGGCCTTGTTTAAAGACTTTTTTAAGGGACATCTGTGCTTTATCCAATGATGAAAAAGTGGAGCAAAATTTCACCAATTCTTTGATGAATGAGGAGCCAAAAAGAAGTCCTTCTGCCGCTGGGCCTGCTTCGGAAGAAGCCAAATCTACCAATTTTGGGTCAATACGCATAAGGACGGATTTTCTGCGTTCTGCAGATATAGCGCAGTTGGTGTTGCCCAATTGACAAATGGCCCTCTGAGCCCAGCCCATCAAAACATCTGTGTCTACTGGATTGCCTGACTCCTTAGCAAGAACAGCCATGTCTAAAATCTTAGTCAAAGGTCCTGTTAAATCGAGAAGCTTGTCTTGACATAGGAGCCAGGATCTATCAAGACCTTTTTTAGGGTCCCTCGCAATTTTTTTCATGAAAGTAATCATTGTAGGGTCAATTTCAGGAGTGTCAGAAACTTTATTATCCAAATCTGGTCTAGGACATTCAGCCCTAAGACGAGAACACACCTCTTTGTCAAAACCCCGTCTCAGATTAGCATGAACATATTGTGCCACTTCGGTGGACAGAAGCCAATTAGAAGATCTGGAGTGTACTATCTCAGACGGGTCGAAGTGTGTAGGAAAGTACCATCTTGCCTGGCATGTTACCCCCATAATGCACTGTATGTATGTTGTTTTAGCCCTTGTGTCACTGGGATCCTGCCAGGCAGGACCCAGTGCTCATAATATGTGCCCTGTATGTGTTCCCTGTGTGGTGCCTAACTGTATCACTGAGGCTCTGCTAACTGGAACTAACTGCTCTCTCTGCTTTCTAAATTTGTCACTGCAGGCTAGTGACTAAATTTACCAATTCTCATTGGCACACTGGTACACCCATATAATTCCCTTGTATATGGTACTGAGGTACCCAGGGTATTGGGGTTCCAAGAGAGCCCTATGGGCTGCAGCATTTCTTTTGCCACCCATAGGGAGCTCTGACAATTCTTACACAGGCCTGCCATTGCAGCCTGAGTGAAATAACTGCCACGTTATTTCACAGCCATTTTTCACTGCACGTAAGTAACTTATAAGTCACCTATATGTCTAACCTTCACCTGGTTGGGTGCCAAGTTACTTAGTGTGTGGGCAGCCTGGCACTAGCCAAGGTGCCCCCACATCGTTCAGGGCAAATTCCCCAGACTTTGTGAGTGCGGGGACACCATTACACGCGTGCACTATACATAGGTCACTACCTATGTATAGCGTCACAATGGTAACTCCAAACATGGCCATGTAACATGTCTATGATCATGGAATTGTCACCCCAATACCATTCTGGTATTGGAGGGACAATTCCATGATCCCCCGGGTCTCTAGCACAGAACCCGGGTACTGCCAAACTGCCTTTCCAGGGTTTCCACTGCAGCTTCTGCTGCTGCCAACCCCTCAGACAGGATTCTGCCCTCCTGGGTTCCAGGCAGCCCTGGCCTAGGAAGGCAGAACAAAGGATTTCCTCTGAGAGAGGGTGTTACACCCTCTCCCTTTGGAAATAGGTGTGAAGGGCTGGGGAGGACTAGCCTCCCCAGCCCCTGGAAATGCTTTGATGGGCACAGATGGTGCCCATCTCTGCAAAAGCCAGTCTACACCGGTTCAGGGATCCCCCAGCCCTGCTCTGGCGTGAAACTGGACAAAGGAAAGGGGAGTGACCACTCCCCTAACCTGCACCTCCCAGGGGAGGTGCCCAGAGCTCCTCCAGTGTGTCCCATACCTCTGCCATCTTGGAAACAGAGGTGTTTGTGGCACACTGGACTGCTCTGAGTGGCCAGTGCCAGCAGGTGACGTCAGAGGCTCCTTCTGATAGGCTCTAACCTCTCTTGGTAGCCAATCCTCCTTCCTAGGTAGCCAAACCTTCTTTTCTGGCTATTTAGGGTCTCTGCTTTGGGGATCTCACCAGATAACGAATGCAAGAGCTCACCAGAGTTCCTCTGCATCTCCCTCTTCGACTTCTACCAAGGATCGACCGCTGACTGCTCCATGATGCCTGCAAAACCGCAACAAAGTAGCAAGACGACTACCAGCAACATTGTAGCGCCTCATCCTGCCGGCTTTCTCAACTGTTTCCTGGTGGTGCATGCTCTGGGGGTCACCTGCCTTCACCCTGCACTGGAAGCCAAGAAGAAATCTCCAGTGGGTCGACGGAATCTTCCCCCTGCTAACGCAGGCACCAAAAGACTGCATCACCGGTCCTCTGGGTCCCCTCTTATCCTGACGAGCGTGGTCCCTGGAACACAGGAACTCTATCCAAGTGACTCCCACAGTCCAGTGATCCTGCAGTCCAAGTTTGGTGGAGGTAAGTCCTTGCCTCCCCACGCTAGACTGCAAACCTGTGTACTGCGTGATTTGCAGCTGCTCCGGCTCCTGTGCACTCTTCCAGGATTTCCTTCATGCACAGCCTAGCCTGGGTCCCCAGCACTCCGTCCTGCAGTGCTCAACCCTCTGAGTTGGCCTCCGACGTCGTGGGACCCTCCTTTGTAACTCTGCGTGTACTCCGGTTCACAAATCTTCTAAGTGCCGGTTCGGGTACTTCTGCGGGTGCTGCCTGCTTCTGTGGGGGCTCTCTGAGTTGCTGAGCCCCCCTCTGTCTCCTCGTCCAAGGGGCGACATCCTGGTCCTTCCTGGTCCCCAGCAGCACCCGAAAAACCTCAACCGCGACCCTTGCAGCTAGCAAGGCTTGTTTGCGGTATTTCTGTGTGGGAACACTTCTGCAACCTTCATCGCAACGTGGGACATCTTCCTTCCAAATGAGAAGTTCCTAGTCCTCTTCGTTCTTGCAGAATTCCAAGCTTCTTCCATCCGGAGGCAGCTTCCTTGCACCTTCATTCGGGGTTTTCTGGGCTCCTGCCCCCCCGGACACTGTCGCAACTATTGGACTTGGTCCCCTTGCTTTCAGGTCCAGGAATCCGTTTTCAGTGCACTGCTGGTGTTTGTTGTTCTTGCATAATCTCCCTATCACGACTATTGTGTCCTTTTGGGGTAGTAGGTGTACTTTACTCCTACTTTTCAGGGTCTTGGGGTGGGGTATCTTGGACACCCTGACTGTTTTCTTACAGTCCCAGCGACCCTCTACAAGCTCCCATAGGTCCGGGGTCCATTCGTGATTCGCATTCCACTTTTGTAGTATATGGTTTGTGTTGCCCCTAGACCTATGCTTGCCTATTGCAACCTATTGTAATTCTACACTGTTTGCATTACTTTTCTGACTCTTACTTACCTGTTTTGGGTTTATGTACATATAACTTGTGTATATTACTTACCTTCTTACTGAGGGTACTCACTGAGATACTTGTGGCATATTGTCATAAAAATAAAGTACCTTTATTTTTAGTAACTCTGAGTATTGTGTTTTCTTATGATATTGTGCATATGATTTGAGTGGTATTGTAGGAGCTTTGCATGTCTCCTAGTTCAGCCTAAGCTGCTTTGCCATAGCTACCTTCTATCAGCCTAAGCTGCTAGAAACACCTCTTTTCTACTAATAAAGGA
Source organism: Pleurodeles waltl (assembly GCF_031143425.1). Lineage (NCBI taxonomy): Eukaryota > Metazoa > Chordata > Amphibia > Caudata > Salamandridae > Pleurodeles > Pleurodeles waltl. The sequence continues at coordinate 210,492,204 of NC_090443.1, forward strand.
TAACTGGACCTGCACAGGGTGTAAGTACCACAGGGTACCCACTATAAGCCAGGCCAGCCTCCTACAAAGTCCAACACCTGAAAAGTAGGGGCTTGCTTCTTTGTTTTTTTACTGGGACCTGGAGTGTTTGAGTCATCATCGTCTCTGTCCGAAGAGTCCTTATCTGAAGAAGATGGAGAATCATCTCTAGTACTATAGTTATGTTCCGCCACTCGTTTCTTGCGGAATTTCTTAAAAATATCAGCATGTAACTCCCCTGAAGGGACATCTGAACCTTCTAGATTCTTAGATTTTGTCTTTGACTTCGCCTTTACCTTAGACTTATCTCCGTCAGGGAAAGGGGGGTTTGACCTGTCACCCAGCCCTGTTAATGAGCGTATTCAAAAAGTTGACCCGAGAAGGGTCCTAGCGCTCGAACTAAGGCATCATTAACAGACTGCTGAACCAGTGAGTCCAGTGCTTTCACCAGGTTAACTTCTAGCTGGTTGCTAGAATCATCAGGATAATATCCTGCATCTTGTTCATTCCACTGAGCCATGCTGCTCAGAACCAATATACTAATCAATAAGCTATGTAAAAATAGCAGAATCACAGGGGCACCGATGAAACAGAGAAGCCCAAATAAGATGTGGAGGGAGCTGCCTGACCAACACTCTAGGCAAAGCCTGATATAAATTTTACAACCCAGGCGGTGTGTACACTGGGCGTCAGGGAGCAATTTTTAAGTCTGCCACTAAGGCAACCTGAGCTGTCTGAGCGCATGTTGCAAACACGAGCCAATCTCCAGAGACGCAAGGGAAGGAAGAATCGGGTCGTGAAAGCGCGTGAGCACGACACCTTCGTGCCAGGAAACAGACCACGCGCGAAGCGCTTATATTACTCCCGCTCCACAAGAAGAAAACCAAAAGGGCACCAAAATAAGTCAAGAAGCCGAGAATACGGAAATGAGTCAAGATTAGCGAGCAGAATCGCGTCGCTATACACAAATAGTAAAACATGCACTATCCTTCAAAATATCACCCAAATACATAAGAGAAATAAAGTAATAGCACTTATCTGCTGCGAAGCAGCAAAGAAAGAGGATGTGACATTGGGGATCATGCTTATTATGGACAGAGGTAGCATAATCGGAGCCTCCGGTCCTGACATAGAATGGCCACCTGGTGTACCTAACTAAATAATCCTGCCCTATTGAATACCTTCTATAACTTAACCCTGCCCACCCCCACCTCAACCTATCCCCAGTCCTGCATGGTGACCTGTGCCACTTGCACGAAGTCACCCAAGTGGACCCCAGCTGTCGCTTTGCTCTCTCTGGGTCCCATCAAGAAAAAAAGTGCTTGTTTGGCAAAAAATGTATGTGCACACAGCATGATACCACATTGTCAATTTTGGTTACTTTTAATTTACTGTTCCAAAGTAACAGATCAAAGACTTCAGAGCAGTAAATTAAAAAAGAACACGGGAAAGGAAGAATGAACGCACGTTTTATAGAAGGGAGCACATGGTAGCAAGTTGCAGCTGCTAGGCTCTCTCATAAAGAAAATAAATTTAATAAAAGCGGACCAGGTAAGGGCAGGAAGCAATGGAGTAGCGATGGGTGAAAAATGAAAAAAAAAGTTGGGGAATGGGGGACGCAACAGACAAGCAGAGGGCTGGGGAAGTACAAAAGAGAAAGTGTGAGGGAGCAGGGATATGAGGAAGAAGCATCACATGGGACAAAGCAAGAAATCACATGCACTCCCAAGTGCTGAAAGAAAAAAAAAAAGTATTGGCAAAGACAATAGGTCTCAGCTTCGATACTAATGCCTCTGTCTTTTCTGTTTGTTCCTGTAGAGTGGAACGTTTTGGTGTGGAGTGAAATTATGTGGTGCGAGGTTATGTGGTCTGGGGTGGAAATAAGTGGTGTGGGGTGGAATTCTGTTGTGCAGAATTGTGTGGAGTGGAATTGTTCTGATGAGAGAAATTATGTGGAGTGGAATTGTGTTGTATGTTGTGTAGTGAAATTATGTGTGCTGTAATTATGTAGCATAGAGTGGAATTATGTGCAGTGGCATGGTTCGGAATTATGTGTTGTGGGGTTGATTTATGTTTTGTACAGTGGAATTATGTGGCGAGGGTGGAATTGTGTGGTGTGTAGTGGAATTATGTGGTGTGAAATTGTGTAGTTTTGAATTGCGTAGCATATATTTGCTTTGCGTTGAGTGGAATTTTGTGGAGGGGAATTGTGATGTGTGGAGTTGAATTGTGTGGCGCAGAACTATGTGGCATTGAGTGGAATAATGTGGTATGGAGCAGAGTTCAATCTTGTGGCGTGTAATTATGTGGTGTGGAGTTGAACTATGGCGGTTGGAATTATGTGGCATGGTGGGGAGTGGAATTTTGTGGAGTTGAATTATGTGGTATGGAGGGGAGTGGATGCATGTGGTCTGGAGTTAAAATATGTGTAGTGGAAATAAGTGGCATGGCGTGGAGTGTAATTATGTTGCATGGTGTGGAGTTACATGGGGTGGCATTTTGTGGCGTGGAGTGGCATGAAGTGGAATTGTGTGGCACAATTTTGAATTATATTGTGTGGATTGCAGTTATGTGGTGTGAAGTGGATTTATGTGGCTTGGAGTCGGATTATTTGTTGTGGAGTTGTATTGCCTGGAATTGTATGGTTTGGAGTTGTGTGGTGTTCAGTGGAGTTATGTGTAGTAGAGTTATGTGGCATGTTGTGCAGTGGAATTATGTGGATAGTCATTATCTGCAATTGAGTGTAGTGGAATTATAAGGGTGTGTCATGGTGTGTAATTATGTGGAGTGGTATTGTGTGTTGTGGAGTGGCATGGAGTGGAATTATGGGGGGTGGTGTTGAATTATGTGGCATGATGTGGAATTAAGTGGTGTGGATTGGATGTATGTGGCTTGGAGTGGAATTATGTGGTTTAGTGTGGAATTAGGCATAGAGTGGAATTGTGTGGCATTGAGTGGAATTATATGACATGATGTGAGGTATAATTATGTGAAGTGTTGCTATATGACATTGAGTGGATTTATGTGGAGTGTAATTATGTGGTGTAGGGTGTAATTATGTGGAGTTGAAATATGTGGTGTGGAATGGTATTATGTGTAATGTGATTATGCTGCATTGTGTGAAATTGTGTAGTGTGGTATTGTGTGGAATTCTGTGGTATGGCCTAGAATGGAATTATGTGGAGTTGAATTATGTAGCATGGCTGTGAGTTGAATTTTGTGGAGTGTAATTTTGTGTTTTGGAGCTGACTGGATATATGTGAAGTGTAAGTATGCAGCATGGAGTGGAATTATGCGTAGTTATCTGAGTTGAAACGTGTGGAGTGTAATAATGTGGATTGGAATGAAGTGGAATTATGTTGTGTGGAGTGGTATTATGTGAAGTGGAATTATGCGGTATGGAGTGGCATGAAAATATGTGGATTAGGATTTGTTGGAGTGTAATTATGTGGCATGGAGTGAAATGATGTGGAGTGGAATTGTGTGGAGTTGCATTCTGTGGCGTGGAATCATGAGATGTTGAAATGTGTTGTGTGTAATGGAATTATGCGGTGTGGATTTGTCAAGCAATCAACATTTATGAAGAGCAGCTTATCATCCATGGGGTCTCAAGGCGCTAGCCCGGGGACGCGGGTCAGTCGAAGAGGTAGATCTTGAGGTCCTTTCTGAACTGAGCCAGCAATGGGGACTGCCTGAGGTGGAGGGGCATCGTATTCCAGGTCTGCAGAGCGAGGTAGGATAAGGATCTTCCTCCAGCCGTGTTCTTCTGGATCCTGGGGATGGTAGTGAGGGCCAGTTGCGCTGAGCGGAATTGCCTGGAGGGGGTGTAGAATGAGGAGCGGTGGTTGAGGTTGGCAGGTCCAACGTTGTGGAGGGCCTTGTATGAGTGGGTCATGAGTTTGAAGATGATGCGATTCTTGACAGAGTCAGTGTCGGTCTCTCAGGTGGGTGGAAATGTGGCTGTGGCGGGGGATGTCCAGGATCGGTCCGGGCGCAGCGTTCTTCAATCTCTGGAGTATTGCTTGGAGTGTTTTATTGATTCTGGCATAAAGTGCGTTGCCGCAGTCAAGTTTGCTGCTGACAAGCGTCTGGGTGACTGTCATCCTTGTGTCGATGGTGATCAAATTGAAGATCTTCCGGAGCAGGCGAAGGGTGTGGAAGCATGTTGAGGAGACGTGTTGATTTGGCGGGCCATGGACAATGATGAGTTGAGAATGATGACGAGGTTGCAGGCGTGGTTGGTCAGAGGTGGGGCAGTTCTGAGGCTATTGGGCCATCAGGAGTCGTCCTAGGCAAAAGTGGCGGGCTCCAGGATCAAGATCTCTGTCTTGTCCAAGTTGAGCTTTAGGCTGCTGTCCCTCATCCAGTTGACGACTACCTTCATTCTGTTGTCAGAGTTATTTTTGGCTAGTGATGGTTCATCGGTGAGGGAGAGAATCTGTGTGTCATCGGCATATGAGACGGTGGGTCAGGTAGATGTTGAAGAGTGTGGGGCTCAGGGAGGAGCCTTGGGGAACCCGCATCTGGTTTCTATAGGCTTCCAGGTGAAAGGTAGGAGCCTGACTCTCTGGGTTCGGCTGGTGAGGAAGGAGCTGATCCACTCCAGGACTTTGCTGTGGATTCTGGCGTCATTTAGGCTGGTGCACAGGGTGGTGTGGGAGACGATGTCAGAGGTGGCAAGGGGGTCTAGGAGGATGAGTGCAGCTGTCTCACTGCGGTCCAATAGGGTGCAGATGTCATCTGTGGCTGCCAAAAGTGGGGTTTCAGTGCAGTGGTGGCTCCTGAATCTGGATTGGGAGGGGTCGAGGATGTGGTTGCCTTCGATGAATTAGGTGATCTCTGCGTTGTTCGCTTTTTTGATTATCTTGGCTGGAAAAGGGAGGAGTGTGATAGATCTGTAGTTTTTCAGCTCCGTTGGGTCTGTGGAACATTTGCTCATGAGGGGCTTATTCTGTGATGTTTCCAGGCATCCGGGAAGGTGGCGGTTTTGATGGAGCAATTGATGGTGCAGCATAGCTTGGGGGCAATGATGGCGCTGGCTTGATTAAAGATGTGGTGGGGGCATGGGTCCGAGGGGGTGCCCCAGAGTGGGTGGTATTCATGAGCTTGAGGGTGTCTTCCGGGGTGAGGAGGGTCAGTGCACCACAATTGGTTGGTGATGTGTCCATGGTGGTGATGGTAGGTGGTGGGGGCGGTCATTTGCTTGTGAATCCTTCGTAGATGTCCTGAATTTTCTGGTGAAAAAAGATGCAAGGCTGTCACAGAGGGGTTGGGAAGGTGGGATTTCTATGGTGTCTGTGTCGGGTTTTGTGCATTCCTTGACTATGGTGAAAAGTTCCTTGCTGTTGCACGCATTGGTGTTGAGTCTCTCCTGAATGGCTGATTTCCTAGTCGATCTGATGAGCCGGTCGTGTGTTGTGACAGCTTCTATCAAGGCTTTGTGATCGGTTGCGCTGTTACTGTTTCTCCACTTTCTCTCAAGTCGTCTGCATGTGCTCTTGGATTCTTGGAGTTTGGGGATACCAGCTATGTCTCCTGTGGTGATGATCGCAGGCAGGGTTCCTTAGAGGGGGCTAGGGTGTTGGTGCAGTCGGTGATTGTAGGAGGCTGGCCTGGCTTGTAGTGTGTACCAATGGTACTTACGCCTTATACCAGGGCCAGTTTTCCCTTATTAGTAGAGTGTAGTAGTGTTCTAGCAGCTTAGGCTGATAGAGGTAGCTATAGCAGAGCAGCCAAGGCTGAACTAGGAGACATGCAAAGCTCATGCAATACCACTTATATCATATAGGAACTATATCATAAGAAAGACAATACTCATAGTTACTAAAAATAAAGGTACTTTATTTTAGTGTCAATGTGCCAAAAATATCTCAGAGGATATACTCCCCTAAGAGGTAAGTAACATACACAAAATATACACAAATAACCAAATCAGGTAAGTAAAACAGTCAGAAAGTAGTGCAAACACTGTAAAACACAATAGGATGCAATAGGCCTAGGGGCAACACAAACCATATACTAAGTTAGTGGAATGCGAACCACAAATGCACCCCTAGGCAAGTGTAGTGTTTATAGGGTTGCTGGGAGTGTGAGAAAACACTAAGGGTGAAAAGGACACCCCACCCCAGGACCCAGGAAAGTAGGAGTAAAGTACTACTGTTTCCCCCAAAACATACTAAAGTCGTGATAAGGGATTTCGCAAGGACCACAACAGACTGCAAAGCACTGAAAACGGATTCCTGGACCTGAAGACCTGTAAAGGAAGGAGACCAAGTCCAAGAGTCGCCAAAGTGTCCGCGGGGGGGGGCAGGTGCCACTAAACCCCAGATGAAGGTGCAAAATGTCTGCCTCCGGTTGGAAGAAGATGCTGGTTTTGCACCAACGAAAGGAGGTAGGAGGTTCTGCTTTGTGCAGAAGATGTCCCACAGCGTGCTGGAGGATGCAGCATTGTTTCCTTGGCAAAATACTGCAAACAAGCCTTGCTACCTGCAGTTGAAGAAAAAGGGTGCTGCCCGGGCCCAGGAAGGATCAGGATGTTGCCACCGAGGTGAGGAGACAGAGGGGGCCCTCAGCAACGTAGAGAGCCCACTGGAAGGAGGGAAGCACCCGCAGAAGTCCTTGAACACCGGTTCAAGAAGACTGAACACAGCAGTCGTCTCAACACTGCAAAGAGAGGTCCCACGACACCGGATGTCAACTCAGGGAGCTGAGCATTGCAGGATGGAGGGCTGGGGACCTAGGCTCGGCTGTGCATGCAGAATTTCTTGGAAATGTGCACAGAAGCCCTTGTAGCTGCAGATCACATGGAGCACAGGATTACTGTCTGGGAGAGGAGGGGAGGCAAGGACAGATCATCCAAATTCAGACAGTTGGAACACTGGACAGTTTGGGTCACTTGGGTCCACCACCTGTGTCCCAGGGGCCAGGCTCCTCAGGATGAGAGGGGACCCAGAGTACCGGTGAAGCTGAAGTTTGGTGTCTGCTGGAGCAGGGGGGAGATTCCGTCGACCCACAGGAGATTTCTTTGTGGCTTTCAGTGCAGGGTGAAGGCAGGCAGCCCCCAGGGCATGCACCACCAGGAAACAGTTGAAAAAGTCGTCAGGATTAGGCGCTACAATGTCGCTGGTAGTCTTATGGCTACTTTGTTGCAGTTTTGCAGTCGTCCTGGAGTAGTCAGCGGTCGATCCTTGGCAAAAGTTGAAGAGAGAAGTGCAGAGGAGCCCTGTTGTATTCTTGCAAGTCGTAATCTGAAGAGAAGCCCACAGGAGAGACCCTAAATAACCCTCAGAGGAGGATTGGCTACCTAGCCAGGTATGCACCTATCAGGAGGGGTCTCTGACGTCACCTGCTGGCACTGGCCACTCAGAGAACTCCAGCGTGTCCTCACACCTCTGAAAACAAGATGGCAGGGGTCTGAGACACACTGGAGGAGCTCTGGGCACCACCCCTGGTGATGGACAGGGGAGTGGTCACTCCCCTTTCCTTTGTTCCAGTTTCACGTAAGAGCAGGGACGGGGGTTCCCTAAACCGGTGTAGACTGGCTTATGCAAAGAGGGCACCATCTGGGCCCTTCAAAGCATTTCCAGAGGCTGGGGGAGGCAACCCCTCCCCAGCCTGTAACACCTATTTCCAAAGGGAGGGGGTGTAACACCCTGCTCTAAGAGGAAATGCTTTGTTCTGCCTTCCTGGGACTGGGCTGCCCAGACCCCAGGAGGGCAGAACCCTGTCTGTGAGGTGGCAGCAGCTGTAGCTGCAGTGCAAGCCTCAGAGAGCTGGTTTGGCAGTACTGGGGGTCCATAGTGGAGCCCCCAGGATACATGGAATTTGCTCCCCAATACCAGATTTGGAATGGGGAGACAATTGACATGATCTTAGACATGTTACATGGCCATATGCGGAGTTACCATTCTGAAGCTACTTATAGGTATTGACCTATATGTAGTGCACGCATGTAATGGTGTCCCCGCCCTCACAAAGTCCGGGGAAATGTCCCTGAACTATGTGGGGGCACCTTTGCCAGTGCAAGGGTGCCCTCACACTTAGTAACTTTGCACCTAACCTTTAAAAAGTGAAGGTTAGACTTATAGGTGACTTATAAGTTACTTAAGTGCAGTGAAAGTGGCTGTGAAATAACGTGTTCGTTATTTCACGCATGCTACAATGGCAGTCCTGTGTAAGGGTTTGTCTGAGCTCCCTATGGGTGGCAAAAGAAATGCTGCAGCCCATATGGATCTCCTGGAGCCCCAATGCCCTGGGTACCTAGGTACCATATACTAGGGACTTATAAGGGGGATCCTGTATGCCAATTGAAATTGGTAAATGTAGTCACTAGCCTATAGTGACAAACTTAAAGGCAGAGAGAGCATGAGCACTGAGGTTCTGATTAGCAGAGCTGCAGTGACACAGTTCGGCACAACACAGGCATACACATTTAGGACACAAACTATGAGCACTGGGGTCCTGGCTAGCAGAATCCCAGTGAGACACGCAAAAACATACTGACATACAGGTAAAATTGGGGGTAACATGCCAAGAAAGATGGTACTTTCCTACAGTGATCCATGGGTGGAGGTTGTGGGTCGGGGCATTCGGGTCCATGGTGTCTGGTGTTGAGGAGTTGCAAAGCGCAATGTTGAGCAGCTTGGTCCAGTTTCTGCATGAGGGGGCGGTGGACTTGGTGCTGTTCTACCATCTTGGTGAAGGAGAAGTGGACACAGTGGTGGTAGGGCTAGTGGAGTTCAGAGGTGTGTGAGAAATAGATGTGGTTTCCGGCAGAAGAGACAGAGTCGAGGGTGTGTCCTGCTGAGTGCATCGGGAGGCTGACCAGTTGCTTGAGTCCGAGTGTGGCGAGGTTCTCCATGAGGGTGAAGGTTTTCGGGTTGCTGTGGTTGTCAAGGAGAGAGTTGAGGTTGCCAAGAAGTATGTAGTCCGTTGAGGTGAGGGCATATGGGGTGATGAAGTCGGCCAGTGATTCGCTGAAGGGTGGGCAGGGTTCGGGGGGGAGGGGTCTGTAGATGAGTATTTCACGGAGGGTGGTGTTAGGATTAGCCTGGCAACGGTGGTCTGAATATCGCCACTGGTCGTGGGGTGGAGTGATTTTTTTGTGAACGATAGCGACACCTCCTCCAGGTTGGTTGACACAGTCTTGATGTATGATCTTGTAGTCATCAGGGATGAAGTGGTGATGTCCAGAGCTGAGGATGTGGTGATCCAGGTCTCTGTGAAGAAGGCGACGCTGGGGGCAATGGAGTCGAGGAGGTCCCAAACTTCTTTTGCATGTTTGATGAGGGAGCAAGTGTTGAGTAGTATACATCTGAGGTGTCCAGAAAGTCAAGCAGACGAGAGGTGTAAGAGGCTGACCCTCTATGTAGTGTGCAAAACTAGGCACACTGTGCAAGGGGTCCGGGCAACCACACATTGGTTTCCAGAGGTAAAAATTAGATCCCCCTGATGCTCCAATTACTAAGGTAGCTGGTCGAGCAGTTAGGCTAATCCAGGAGATGTGCTAAGCATTTGCTGTATTCACAGTATCAATCATGCATCCAAACTCACTCAATAAATAACTCGAGACCAAATTTACAAAAATACTTCAGATTTGTATATAATTTTTAAGACAAATATGGTTAAGATACGTTAAGTACTTTTTGAGATATGATTTTTGAAAGTTTTATTAAAGTTAGTCTTTCTGTGCATAATTACGCATCATAGGAATCAATGGAAGGCCACCTATACAAATGCATATAAAATCACACAGGTGAGTTACCAGTCTCTTCTTTTGCAGGATGTTCTATGATGATGGTGGGCCCCCTGTGCCAGCTGGAGAGTCTCAGGAGGCTCCCGGTTCCGTGGGACCAGTGCTGGAAAGTCTCTTGGCACAGGGTCACTTGGAGGGGCCACCTGGAAAAGGAGCTGGTTTGCAGAGTTAAAGGTGGTGCTTCAGGGTCCCCTTGGGCTTTTGAGGTTGCAAGGCGTTAGGGACCCGTAGCACACAGCTGGTTCCGTGATGCAGGGCTCAGGGCAGCTGGGTGCAGGGTGAGTTGGAGGTCTTGGAGGCTGTGCGCAGTGGAACCCTTTGGAGCTGGAAGTAAGTCTTCTTCCAGGGGCCTTGGAGGATGACGAGGGCACTCTGGTGGGAGATCCGGGGTGTTCCTGAAGTCCCTCAGCTGGGGCTTCCTCCTGGTCCAGTTGCATCTTTGGGTGAGCTGTTTTTGCTGTTGCCCAACATGCACTGATCAGTACCTGGGGTATTGGCACAACTCGACCATGGGAGGGCACAGTGCCACCAAAGTTGGCACACTTGTAGGTCTCGTCCGGGTTGTTGTTGGTGTGTCGTCGGTTCCGGCTGCGACTTCCGGTTGTGGAGATATCATCCGGGCGGTAAAGTGACCCTCACCGGTTTGCTGGTTCTTTGTAGGTTTCCTTAGTTTCTTGAGTGATGCCTCCACTCAGGAGGGAGATCTTGGGCTATTTGCAAAGCCTGGAGATCTTCTTGGGCTTTTGATGTTGGTCCAGTGGTCAGCTCCTCAGCAGCAGTGATTGTCGGGACTCTGGTGCAGTAAGCAGGGGTCTTGGAGCCTCTTCTGGTGCAGCGGGCACTCTGTTCTTCGCTGTCCGGTTCTTTGGTGCTGTCCTCTTTTCTTCCTGATGAATCTGATTTCTTGGTCTAGGGATGCCAACTAAATACTGAATTTAGTGGGCGTTTTAAGGGAAATGTGACACTTACCTTTGGGTGGCTCCACCCACTTTAGTGACCACTTCCTGTGGGAAGGGTCATTTACCTAAACCTGGTTGGCTAGTCTCCGTCCATCCAAGATGGAGGAAAATGAAATAGAGGGCCCACTTCACAGGCAACACCTTAGAGGTAGTGCATGCCAGGTGAGGCCACTCCCCTATCCTTTGTGTGGTTTCCCGCCTTTGCTCCCTCCAAAAGTGGGGGCTTGCAAAGGGGGAAGGCCATCTGCTGCTAGCAGCAGCCCTGAGGTTAAGTTTCAAGTGCTGTAGCCCTTTGAAGCTCACTGCCAGGGCAGTGCACATTCCTGAGGGATGGGGTGTTAGCTCCTCCACTCGGGAAGGGCATTGTTTTACAAACCAGAGAGACCGGGCTCTCTTCTAAGGTTTGTATATTGGCTGTCTGGATATGGCAGGCTGCTGGAACCAGTCAGCAACCATGCGACCCCTGGGTACACTTTATAATACATCCAGTACTGGTACCAGTTTAGATTTATCATTCTGAGTTTTTTGATACCAAACAATCCAGGGTTCAGAGTAGCCATTATGTAACTGGTAAACTCGTGATGACCAGTGTCCAGCTCATACATTAAAATGGCTGCAATGTTCACTCACTGTGTCCCAGGTTTGGCAAGGACGAAGTGGGGGAAAATTGCTCATGCAGCTATGCTCTGACGTATAATATGGAGCACCCTGCCTTAGGGCTATAAGGCTTGCCAGAGGGGTGTCTTACCCATAGTAAATGCAGTGTATGGTGGACAGGCACACAGACAGTGTGCTATGTTGAGACTGAGTTTTAGGTTTGCACCAGAACACTCAGCCTGCAATGGCAGTGCTAGGTGCAACTGGATGCATGTCCCTAGAGGATGGTACAATCAGTGCTTCTGCTCTCAGGGGCCTACCCATAGTAACCCATGCCCTGGGTACCTAAGTACCTTTTACTAGGGACTTATAGTGGTAGCTAAAGGTGTTTCAAACTACCTCTACAATGTTTTTGTTACAACTCTGCCGTCCCATCTCTAGGGAGCGCTGTAAACGGACTATCTGTAGCCTGGGAATCACCATTTACATTTACCTAGAGTCCCTTTCTGACTCCTGTTTGCTTCCCTTTTCGATATAGCATGCTATGGAAGAACTACATTTGCTCCAATGGACTTTAGGGCCCATAATGCACTTTCTGGTAGTCGGTAAGACCTGTAATTGTCTGTCCATTGCTTCCTATGGTAAAAGTCTGGTTGTTCCTTTATACTGGATTCTCTCCTCCAGGACTTGTGAGAGACTGAAACTGCACACACCTGTGACCTCTCTTGTGCAGCCCAGCCATGTGACTTCGCCCTGGGCTTGCTGCTGCATGGAACTGCTTATAAGCTGCCATTTCCTGAAGCTCCTCCTCGTGCATTGGAGTTCAATTCCTTTGTGTACCAGACCTCTTGTTGGATTGTCTTCCAGTCCTGGTCCTGTTCTGCTTCAGCCTAAACCTGCTCCCTGTTACTCAGCCCTGTTTCTGCTTCTTTCAGCCAGAGTCTGCTCCCTGTTTCTCAGCCTTGTTCCAGCTTGCTTCAGCCAGAGCCAGCTACCTGTTTTCAAGTTCTGTTCCTGCCTTGTTTCAGCCTGAAACTGCTCTCTGTTTCCCAGTTTTGTTTCAGCTACCTGTATTTCAGTCCTGTTCTTGCTTGTTCCAGCCAGAGCCTGCTCACTGTTTCCAAGTCCTGTTCCTGCTTGTTCTAGCTCTCTGTTTCCCAGTCCTGTTTTTGCTTGTTCCAGCCACAGTCTGCTCCCTGTTCTTCCAGTCCTGCTTCTGCCTTTGCTTCAGCCTAAGCCTGTTCCCTGTTCCTGCCTTTGCCTCCTAGTTAGTTCCTTCTGTTTCTGTTTCCTCTTGGGTTATCATGTCTGGTAAATGTACTATCAGTCCTCACCTGTGTATAAGTGTTTTCCTTTGCACTGGGGTTGGCTCCTGCTTTCCAGGAGGCAATTCTAGCCCCCATCCTTTGTCTAGTGTTGTATCTAGTCATTAGTGCCTAACAGTAACAGTGTGCTATTACTGTATTCCAGGATTTGCCACTGTGCTTCCAGCTGGACCCACAAGAGCTTGTCTCATGTATGTAAGTACAACCCTTGTTTGTGCCCTAAGGGTCCAGAGACAGAATCACTCCTGCTGCTTCCTTTCTATGGGGCTTGCGGGGTGACTATCTTTAAGAGTAACCTGCACAGAGGCATTGACGTTCCCTGTTGCTGTGGGAAGTTCTGAGCCCTATCCTGTGTACAACCTTAGTGAAAACCCCAGCGTGTTTGTCCATTACTGATCCGTTCCTTGTTTGTTCACACTAAGGTTGCTCTGCCTTCACTTTCCTGTTTTCTGTGCCTTACCATAGCTGTCCTTTCCCCGTGTATGCCTTTACCTGCTCTTCTGCTTCCATACACTACCTCCTTGGGAGATATTCTGTGACCTCAAGGGGTGCCCCATCCAGAGTCCTGACAAGACCCGCCGAAACCGTGACAGTTTTAGGGAAAGAACACTGGCACTGGGAACCTGGTTAGCAGGATCCCAGTGCACTCCTGTCCAAGTTGCATTCAGAAACCAGGCAAAAAGTGGGGGGGTACTTCAACAAGGTGCCAGTTTCCCACAGGGGGTTTATGATGCGAGGCCAGGTGAAGGTGAAGTTGCGGCAGTAGAATGGGCCTTGTGTGTCTCTGGGCAAGGCGCAGTTTGAGCCTCCTCCGGTGTTGAGGACGTGTAGGGTCCTGGTGTTGTATCAGTGGATGGAGCGGGAACCAGGGTCTGTGGTTTGCCGTTGGCACACCAGTGGTGCAGCTGCCATTAAGAAGAGGAGGGAGAGCAGTACTGGGAGGGTTGTGGGGCCACAGGGCCAGCAGCGAGAGGCACAGAAAACAGAGGAAAAAAGAAAGGCAACAGAACAAAGTAAGCAGAAAAGGGCACAGAAAAGGCAGACATTAGCAGAGAGAGTCAGAAGGCAACCATGAGGCCACCAGGAAAGAGGCGCAAGCAGGAGCCTGCGGGTGGAGGAGGGTCTTGAAAAACAACAAGCCAGGCAGGCTCAGAGGGTGAACGGCAGCAGCAGCAACACGTGGAGCTGCGTGAGGGTAGCGATGTGGATGAGGGGAACAGATTTCTGTGTTGTGGAACTGCATGGCACTTAATTTTGGAGGGTTGTGTTGAATTATATGGAATGTAATTATTAGGCATGGAGTAGGGTTTGAATATATATGTGTAGTGGCATGGAGTGGAATTATGTGGGGTAGACAGGGAAGGGGAAGCAGGTGGGAAAAGAAGAAAGTGGGATGGGCCAGGAGGAGATGGAGTCAAAGGCAAGCTTCCCAGTGCTAAAATAAATACAGCCAGTAATGTAAATATGTTTGTCTGGCATCTGATATTTGCAAGCAAGCCAGGGGAGAGGACGCAGCATAATGGTCAAAGCTACTGACTTTGGAGCTGGGGACCCTGGTTAGATTCTCTGCGCCTGCTCAACTCTGGGTGAATTCACTTAACCTTCCTGTGCCTACACAAAATGAAGGTATCAAAGAATTTACTCTTTCTTTTTCCAGGCAGCAGAGCCTCTTTGCCCAACACCAGAGCACTAAAATAGGTATTTGTGACTTTTGTTGTCGCAAGAGCTTTCATGTTGCTTTTGTTATATGTTTTTATCTAGTTCCATAGAAAACCTTAAGGTTGTACTACTAAATTGAACACATCATGCATTTATTTGTTGACATATTTCTCTATAAAGCTTCCAAGCAGATGTAAAATGCAGTCCTTAATTTGTATTATAATGAGTGCCAGGGCCTTTATCAGGAGGCCATCAGCTGCACTGCCCATTGGCCCTGCCAACTCTGCCAATGACGACACTGCCAACACACTACTAAGCATCAGAGTCCTACAAGTGAGACAATTCAAATTATTCAAAGCCGCCACAGCTACAAGAATAGCTTTGGCAAAGGGAAAATCGTCATTTTTAATGTATAGCTCTGAATTAGGCTGACATCACTACTATGTGGCAGACTGTCCAAGCGCTGGCATTGACAACAAAGTGCCGGTGTCAAGCACTGGAAGCCACAGGCACAAATTAAGCACTGGTAAAATGTTACTTGTTTTACAGAGAAATATGTCATCTTGCTTCTCTATTTGAAATCTCCGAAGGCAGAGCTTCCCAGTACCAAAATATGTAACATCAGTGTTTGCACAGGAAATGTCTGCCTTCGGGACTTCAAACACAAAAGCAAGATCTGCAAGCAAGCCAGGGAAGAGGATATTGTGTAACGGCCAAAGTTATCGACTTTTGAGCTGACTCAACATCCAATGACTGCGGGCAAATCATTTAAGTTTCGCAAGCATATTCAAAATGAATGTGTAAAGCACTCCAACACCTTCGGGTTGAGTTTGCGCTTTATAAAGGTTGCAACAAAAACAAAAGTCATTGAACCGGACAAAGGCATCTGGTCTCCCAGCTCAATGATTGTGTTGGGTGGGGGGCATGGCAATGCACGTTAAGAGGAACAAGCAAACACAGACAATGGGATGTAGCAAATAACAGAGCCAACTACGAAGATGCACTCTCTAGAGTGGCTCAACATAAAGAAAAAACATAGCTCTGAAAAGTGCAAGCATTGTAAGAACACAAGTACTTGGGCCATGCTCTAGGAGATAGTCACATGCAAGAAAAGGGAATTGCTGACTGGAGAGCTGACCAGGAGAAAGCAACCAATTGAAAGGGGTTATGAAGCCAACAAATGGTAAATAATGGACGGCCTTCAAGCCCACCAACAGTAAACATGTCTTGAAGAGGCAGAGCATGCACTCTCTACACAAGACCTAAAAAGTAGTTCCCTGAATGTTAGCAGTGAAAGAATACCAGTCAACCAATTAAAAGAATGCTAAAGAAGCTATGCTCCACTGGAGGGGAACCAAAAGAAGAGATGACCCATATCCCACTGTTACCATTGGTATTGTACACAATAGGTCTTTCAGTAGGTCTGTAGATGAAAATAGAAAGGAATTTCTGTATACAATGCATATATGAAATAAAAAGCTGAATTTGGTAAAATAAAATGTGACTCTTGACATACTTTTTAGCTGTAAAATAGTCCATGCATTGCAATATGCACTGTGTTCCTCATCAAAGACATAGGTGGTCATTACAACCCTGGCGGTCGGTGTTAAAGCGGCGGTAAAACCGCCAACAGGCCTGCGGTAAAAAAATTGGAATTATGACCATGGCGGAAACCGCCAACAAAGACAGCCACTTTAACACTCCGACCGCCACGGCGGTACAGACAAACAGCGTGGCGCTCACCGCCAACAGACAGGCGGAGGACAATGTACCGCCCACAGTATCACAACCTACCAATCCGCCACCTTTTCCGGGGCGGATTCACCGCGGATAAAAACACGGCAGAAACAGCCATTTCAAAGGGAAAACGCTCACCTCTACACACTCCACGAGGAACGACAACACCATGGAGCCGGAACTCCATATTCTGCCAGCGATAGTCTTCCTGCACCCATACGAGGATCATCAACGCCGGCGGCAAAGAGCACGGTGAGTACTGCACCTACGACATAGGGGAGGGGGAAGGCAAAAACACAGGGACACACACAACTAACATCCCAACCCCCACCCCGAACCTCACCCACTACAACACACACACCAATGCATATCCAAACATTACAGTAACAACCCCTAACCCCCCCCCCGGTTGAATGCAAAGACAAAAGGAAATGAGCTGAACCATTGTAATATATCAAAATACAGTAACCAAATATATATATATATATATATATATATATATATATATATACACACATTAAACAAAATATACACCACGATTAGTAGTGCAGGTAATACACCATTCAATATCCGTGGACTACTGGGCCCAAAATGCATGGGCGAGGCCCACACTAGATACCTGATCAAAACGGAGAGAACACTGCAGGGGCATCAGATAGAAATACAACAGGCACCTCAGGGGGAAGGGAAGGGAAGGGGGGGCACCTCAGCCGGATGAGTGCACCACGCCAGATCCACGAGGGGGCTCCATGCCCATTGATGTATCCTGGGGAGTGCAAAGCCACAGTCTCTCAAGTCTATACAGTGGGTGAGTTGCCCACTGTTCAATCCTGGGGAGTGCAAAGCCACAGTCTCTCAAATCTCTACAGTGGGTGGGTTGCCCACCTTACAATCCTGGGGAGTGCAAAGCCACAGTCTGTCAAGTGTCTACAGTGGGTGGGTTGCCCACTGATCAATCCTGGGGAGTGCAAAGCCACAGTCTCTCAAGTCTCTACAGTGGGTGGGTTGCCCACTGTACCATCCTGGGGAGTGCAAAGCCATAGTCTCTCAAGTCTCTACAGTGGGTGGGTTGCCCACTGATCGATCCTGGGGAGTGCAAAGCCACAGTCTCTCAGGTCTCTACAGTGGGTGGGTTGCCCACGGTACCATCTTGGGGAGTGCAAAGCCACAGTCTCTCAAGTAGATGCATGTCTCCACTGGTTCTGGAGGGGGACTGGTGCCCAGAGTGCTTCATCCTGCCAAGGACAGACGGAGTGGATGCATGTCTCCACTGGTTCTGGGGGGGGACTGGTGCCCAGAGTGCTTCATCCTGTGAAGGACAGATGGAGTGGATGCATGTCTCCACTGGTTCTAGAGGGGGACTGGTGCCCAGAGTGCTTCATCCTGCCAAGGACAGACGAAGTGGATGAATGTCTCCACTGGTTCTGGAGGGGGACTGGTGCCCAGAGTGCAGCACTCACCCTGTGACGGTCACTGCCCCTGCCGCTAATGGGCTAGCGGTGCTCGCCTTGGCGGTATTTGCCCTGTTCGGCGGTGCTTGAGTTGGAAGTTTCTGACCTGTTCAGCGGTGCTTGCCCTGTTCAGTGGTGCTTGCCATGGCGGTCTTCGCCCTGTTCACCGGTGCTTGAGTTGGCAGTTTCTGACCTGTTCAGCGGTGCTTGCCCTGTTCAGCGGTGCTTGCCATGGCGGTCTTTGCCCTGTTCAGCCGTGCTTGAGTTGGCAGTGTCTGACCTGTTCAGCGGTGCTTGCCCTGTTCAGCGGTGCTTGCCATGGCGGTCTTTGCCTTGTTCAGCAGTCCCTGGCCTGTTCAGCGGTGCTTGCGTTGCTAGTGTCAGACCTGTTCAGCGGTGCATTCCATGGGGGTCTTTGCCTTGTTCAGCGGTCCCTGACCTGTTCAGCGGTGCTTGCCAAGGCGGTCCTTCATTGCCCAGCAGGCCTGTGGCTGGCGGTCTTTCATGGGTCAGCTGGGCTGTGGCTT
Organism: Pleurodeles waltl; assembly: GCF_031143425.1. Taxonomy (NCBI): domain Eukaryota; kingdom Metazoa; phylum Chordata; class Amphibia; order Caudata; family Salamandridae; genus Pleurodeles; species Pleurodeles waltl. The sequence goes on from NC_090443.1 coordinate 210,510,231, forward strand.
GCGGGGCCCTCCTGGCCAGTGACTCTGGGGCTGGCGGTGGACTCCTGGGCAGCGGGGATGATGGCGGTTTTCTCTGCCGTGCTGCTCCTCCCAGACTTTGGAGATTTCTTCAGCCCCTTCCCCATCTTGGGAGTAGTCACAGCTGAGTCGACACTCCCCCCGGGACCCTTGTGAGCGGCTTTGCTGGCTGGAGTCTTCCCCCTCTCCCGCCGGGCACTGGCCAACTTCTGGTGCTTCACAGGGGGGGGGACTGGCTGTGTTGTGGCCGGTCAAAAGCAATAAAGTGAGGGATTGGTATATAGGAAAATGTTAAAAATGACTAGAGGTAACGACTAATGATTTTTATTCTCATGCTGATGCCTCTGACATGATTAAAACCAGTAAGCGGGGAATTAGTGGAATAATGTCCACAAACCCCATAAAAAAAACAGGTAGGTATAGTTGTTATGTCTCTTAATAGGGAATAGTAAGAAAGAGACAGTGCACACAGGATCCCCTGTGTCACTCTATGTAGTTGGTCCACATGTTTCTCGCTTTTTGCAAAGAATTATCTTATGCGATTCGTCAGGACCTACCCACCTGCATGCCATCACAAACTCCTACCCCTACCCTTACCCCCATCACTCCACCACCTCACATATACCCCACCATCACAACCCACCCATCCTGATACCAAGCCCTGCATGCAACACCTATGCATGGACCACCATCACCAAAGCATGTCCAGTACAGATACCCACACAGACCCCAAACCAACTATCACAAAAGGGCAAACACAATTATGCAAGCACAGGAGTAGAGGGTACCTCACCCAGTGCACAAGATGGCACACACAGATACTAAAACTATGCATTTACACCCCAACAGGACAAATACCCAACATCACCGGACAGGAGGTGCCAGAAATCTCCAGTCCCCGCACAGAAGAGGCCCACAGTGATGACAGCAGCTCTGCACGCCTGGATCAAGATGACCAGCCCACCCATCAGGGACCTCTGGACAGTCGGTTCCCCTGCCACTGTCACAAGCCACCACAGACCCTCCCCCCTCAGGAAACACCAGCACAGCACCCACCCAGCGGGCCCAAACCTCTGTCCCCAGGACACGTCAATCAGCAGTGTGTCCACCACTACAGGGAACCCAGGCAAACCCACCAACCCAAGAAAATCAGGGACCTGGGGTCAGTGGCAGTGGGCACACAGTTCAGGGGACAGAGGCAAAGGATAACAGGGAAGCTGGGAGGACTGCTGTGCGACAGGGGGAGGACAGGCCCAGGGAACCGACACTCCACGAGGCACTCTCCAACATCATGGGAGCATACCACCATTCCCAGGAGACCATGGGCACGGTACTGGCCAAGTTTCAGGAGACTCAGCGGCTGCAGGAGGAACACTACCGTGGGATCAGGGAGGACTTGAAGTCCATCAACAAAACCCTGGTCACCATTGCAGGGGTGCTGGCAGACATTGTCAACACCATGAGGGACACAGTGGCACACAAACGGGCCCCTGACACTTGCCTGGACGATGAACAGCCCTCCGCCGGCACTAGTGGACAGGAGGCACCGCCACAGGGCCAACAGGACACCAGCACCTGACCCCCTGCAGAAGGAGAACCACCCCGCAAACGGTCCCTGAGATCCAGGAACATGACAGAGAACATTGCCAAGACCGCGCCAAGAAATTAGACCCTCCTGAATGTCACCCTTTTGTCCCACTTTGTCACCCTGTCCACCTTAAACTGCAATTGCTCCCCTTCCTATGACCCATTGGACAATACACCTGTAAGACCAAGAGACTGGACTCTGCCATGGGCATTCCTCCACCATCACCCCAGCCCATTGCACCCCCCCTTCACTTATTAGCACATAAATAAACACCCTTGAATCACAAAACAATCTGGAGTCAGTCTGCGCTTTCACACATGTGTAATTGCAACATCTCTGAAATATAGCAATGTCAATGTACTTGTTCACATACCAATGTTACATAGTTGTAGGCCAGCAGTAAACATAGCAGAGGGCACAAAGTGGGACCCAGATCTGTGAAAGGGAACACCAAAGTGACAAGTTAGGGTCCATACACAGAGGTCAAAAGGCAGATTTATGCTAGGTCCTACAATAATATGAGATGGGTGAAGCAGTTCCATCCTCTTACCTGTTTCTCACTGGAAGTATTGCATAATGATGTTGTTTCGGCTGTCTACATCTTTTTCTTCTGCCTCCTCTTCACTGTCCACAGGCTCCACAGCTGCCACAAGACCACCATCAGGCCCATCCTCCTGCAGAAAAGGCACCTGGCGTCGCAAAGCCAGGTTGTGCAACATACGGCAGGCCACGATGATCTGGCACACCTTCTTCGGTGAGTAGTAAAGGGATCCACCGGTCAGATGGAGGCACCAGAATCTGGCCTTCAGGAGGACGAAGGTGCGCTCTGTTATCCACCTTGTTCGCCCATGTGCCTCATTGTAGCGTTCCTCTGCCCTTGTCCTGGGATTCCTCACTGGGGTCAGTAGCCATGACAGGTTGGGGTAACTAGAGTCACCTGCAAATATCGAGGGACAACTGTTAGTCATCCTCCAAACATTAGGGAATCTCCCATACCCAGACACCTATTCAAACCGTGTTGGGACCTTGGGCTCACCTATTAGCCACACACGGTGCCTCTGGAGTTGCCCCATCACATAAGGGATGCTGCTATTCCTCAAAATTTAAGCGTCATGCACTGAGCCAGGATACTTGGCATTCACATGGGAGATGTACTGGTCTGCTAAACACACCGTCTGCACATTCATAGAATGGTAGCTTTTGCGGTTTCTGTACACTTGTTCATTCCTGCGAGGGGGGACAAATGCCACATGTCCCCCATCAATGGCACCAATGATGTTAGGGCTATGTCCCAGGCCATAAAAGTCACCTTTCACTGTGGGCAGATCCGCCCCCTGAGGGAAAACGATGTAGCTGCACATGTGTTTCAGCAGGACAGATAACACTCTGGACAACACGTTCGAGAACATTGCCTGTGACATCCCTGATGCCATGACTACTGTTGTTTGAAAAGACCCACTAGCCAGGAAATGGAGTACTGACAGGACCTGCACTAGAGGAGGGATTCCTGTAGGATGGCGGATAGCTGACATCAGGTCTGGCTCCAACTGGGCACATAGTTCCTGGATTGTTGCACGATCAGGTCTGTAAGTGATAATGATGTGTCTGTCTTCCATTGTCGACAGGTCCACCAGGGGTCTGTACACCAGAGGATGCCCCCATCTCATCACCTGTCCCAGCGGATGTGCCCTATGGAGGAGAACGGTGAGCAGAGGGTCAGACACCACATAGGTTTCACAAGGCTATTTAGCACAAACGTTAAATTTTCTCAATGTGCCTTTGTCTGTCCGTATTCCTGGCCTAAATAGGTGTGACGCAGTTAGTTGGCCTGCCATGTGGCCCCCCTGAAATGGCAGATGCCTGACCTGTAAGGTGGGACAAGGGGAAATTAGGTAACTGCGCTGGCGTGGTACACCGTTGCGGTAGGCAGTCGAAGACCGCAGTGCTATTCAGCTTTGGTTATCATTGAGCCCTATGGTTTCCAGGAGCCAATGACGATGTACGCTGATGGTGACGGTACGCACCGCCGCGGACGTGACCGCCATTTTCTATCTGTTCAGTCACTTGATACCTGACCTTCATTAGGAGAGGACCTACACTGCACGTGCTGCTGTGACCTGTGTCTAGAAGCGACAATGGCTAGTGTCTGGGGAAAGGGCCCCTGCCTTCACTTTGGAGGAGTTGGACAGACTAGTGGATGGGGTCCTCCAGACAAACAGGTGAGTAAACTGTGTGCATGGTGGATGGCACATGATTGTATGGAGTGTCGTGGATGGAAGAGACAGGGGTGGGTGACAGGCCAGCATGTGAGGATGGTGTGTGTATGTATTTCTGGGCCAGGGTGGGAAGTTTGTGGCCAGTGTGTGAGAAGAAATGTACTGGGGAGTAACATCCACTTTTACTTCACTTTTCCTCTAGGTCAGCGCCCACCAGAAAAATGATATTTGGCGTGCCATCGCCAAGGGAGTGCGGACCCTGGGGGTCTACCATAGATGGAGCACCCACTGCCGGAAAAGATGAGAGGACCTGCGCCGCTAGAGCAAGAAGATGGTGGAGGCTCAGATGGGGATGGCCTCCCAACACGGAAGGGGTGCCCGTCGCACCATGACCCCCCTGATGTACCGGATCCTGGCGGTGGCATATCCGGAGTTGGATGGGCGCTTGAGGGCATCACAGCAGCCACAAGGGGGTGAGTACACTCTCATTCAGCTGACTCTGCGCGCTTGACGAGTTGTCTGGGTGCGGGAGGTGGGCTGTGGGTTCCCCTAGGCCAGGGCAGACGCGCAAAGGTAGAGCCATTGATTTGCAGCCTCATTCCAAGTCCAACCCCAAAGGTGGTATTTGCCCTCTACACCTAGTCAGGCTCCTATGTCTTCCAGCTGTGCATAAAATGGTTCTCAATAGAGTCCCCTATGGGCATGTGCTTTTCCCCTGAGTTGGCAGTGCATGGCTTAGTGCATAGGGCTGCTCCCTGTGTGTAGTGTCTGCCAACAGTAGTGGTGTTACAGGCATTGACCATGTGTCTCTTCTGTCTCCCCCCCTTTTTATTTTGTCACCCTGTCCTTCTGTGCATTAGCATCATCTGGCGGAGGAGCAGTGGCACCGGAGCAGGAGGGAGCTGCATCCCACATGGCCCTGGAGGGTGAAGTAACGGAGTCCGAAGGCACCAGTGGGACAGAGGGCGAGGGGAGCTCATCGACAGGGACAGTAGCAGACACCAGCGACAGCGACTCCTTCTCTGATGGGAGCTCCCTTGCGGTGGCGGGCACCTCTGTGCCCACCGCAGCAACAGGTACAGCCGCCACCCCCCCACCAGCACCGCTCTCCCAGCAGCCCCTCATCAAGTTTCCCGTGCCCGCTCACCCGGGAGGGTGGCCATTTCCTTCGCCCCAGGCACCTCAGCACCTGCCCCAGTCAGCCCTGCTGCCCTCAGTGAGGAGGCTATTGACCTCCCAAACTCCCTCACTGTTTGGCAATCAACCATTTTGAATGCCATCCAGGGTGTTGAGAAGCATTTGCAGCAAACAAATGTATACCTGGAGGGCATTCATTCTGGCGTGTCGGCACAACAGAGAGCATTTCATGCTCTGGCCTCAGCACTCATGCCAGCCATTGTCCCTGTGTCCAGCCTCCCCCCTCCAACTTCCTCTACCCAGACCCAATCCCCTGTACCTCAGCCTATCCCAAGCACACCATTAGACCAGCATGCACACTCATCAACACACAAGAGTGGACATGGCAAAGATAAGCACCACACATCCCACAGGCACTCACACAAGCACCATGCCCATGCAGACACACCAACATCCACTGCCTCCACTGTGTCCCCCTCCTCCACGTCCTCCTCCTCCCTCCCTGTCTCGTCTCCACTCACACCTGCATGCACTACATCCTCAGCCACTACCTCCATCACCAGCACGCCCATCACCACACACCGCTCACGTGCACTCACCACCCCCACTACCATTCACACATCCCCTGTGTCCTCTCCCAGTGTGTCTGTGAGCACTCCTCCCAAAGTACACCATCGCAGGCACACACCCACCCAACAGCCATCCACCTCACAACAGCCTCCGGCCCATGCACCTTCACCCAAATTCAGCAGACGTATACAACCACTACCTCTTCCTCCACTCCCAAACCCCCTCCATCTTCCCGTCCCAGTGTGTCTAAGAAACTCCTCCTCGCAAACTTTGACCTCTTCCCTACAATTCCCCCCCCCCCATCCTTTCCCTAGGGCCAGGATGTCCAGGTCCCAGCCCAGCACCTCAGCCACCAAGTCATCCAGCACTGTGGTCTCAGCAAGTCCGGTCACATCGCGGCCGGCACCCATCAGGGCTGCCAGTGTGCCACCTAGCGAGGCTAAGGAGCAGGCCATTCCTCCACCTGTCAAGGTGAAGAAGGTGCCCACATCCCGGAGGGAGAAGCCGCACCTACCAGCAAGCAAGGGCTCCTCCAAGCCAAAAGGGGACAGTGGCAAGGCACCAGCAGCAACATCAAAGGTGGGGAAGGGACACAAGCCGAGGAGCAGGTCAGGACAGGGCACGGAGGCTCCGGCTGAGGGACCAGAGTCACCCCTTCTGTCAACCTGAACATCAACCTGTACGGCGGTGGACACCGCCACCTGCATCACCACCTGCACGTCTGCTGCCTCAGCAACAGTCCCCAGCATCATCCCCAGTGGGCAGCCATCCAAGGCTACGGGAGACGTCCTGCTGTGCCCCTTAACAGGTGCAGACACATGCACCACCGCCAGCACCTCTGCCACAGACACCGCCGTAACCACCGCCACCAGACCAGCCATGCGACGTGCTCAGACAGTGCCACCACAGCTGACATGGCAATCATCACCAGTGGCCAGCCGTCTGAGGCTGCAGGAGACGTCCTGGCCCCTGCCCAGCGTACATGAGGCATGACTCCCAGCACTGTTTGTACCTGCAGGTGGCAAGCGAAGTCGCAGCAGGGTGGAGTGTATCTCTGCCTCCATGGAGTATCATGCTACCTGTTCCCAGGCAATCTTGTGGCACACAAACCCAGGTGAGGGAATGGGACCTGCCACACTGCATGTCAAGCACTCTGGGCACAAAGCCCCCTCCAGAACCAGTGGAGATACACATCCACTACCTCAGTCCTTGGCAGGATGAAGCACACTGGGCACAAAGCCCCCTCCAGAACCAGTGGAGATTCAAATCCACTACCTCAGTCCTTTGCAGGATGAAGCACCCTGGGCACAAAGCCCCCTCCAAAACCAGTGGAGATACACATCCACTACCTCAGTCCTTGGCAGGATGAAACACTCTGGGCACAAAGCCCCTTCCAGAACAAGTGGAAATACATATCCACTACCTCAGTCCTTGGCAGGATGAAGCACTCTGGGCACAATGCCCCCTCCAGAACCAGTGGAGACTGTTATCCACTTGAGAGACTGTGGCCTTGCACTCCCCAGGATAATGCAGTGGGCAAACCACCCACTGGAGAGACTTGGGAGACTGTGGCTTTGCACTCCCCAGGATAAAGCAGTGGGCCAACCACCCACTGGCGAGACTTGTGAGACTGTGGCTTTGCACTCCCCCAGATAAAGCAGTGGGCATGGAGCCCCCTCGTGGAGCAGTGGCATCGTCCATTCATCCGGCTGAGGTGCCCCCCTCCTCCTCCCCCTGAGGTGCCTGTTTATTTTGCATCTGATGCCCCTGCAGTGTTCTCTCCGTTTCGAGTCAAGTATCTTGTGTGGGCTTCGCCCATGCATTTTGGGACACTGATCCACGGACAACGATTTCATTCATATCCGGACTTGTGTAGTTGGTGTACATATTTGTATATACTGATATTTGAATTTGGCCTATCTGATATTTCAGTGATTACACTCGTTACAATCATTTCCTTTTTTCCTTGCATTCTTCCAGGGGGTAACGTGGTGTATATGTAATGTTGCTGCATGTATTGGTGTTTATGTTGTTGTGGGTTGTGGTGTTGCTTGTTGGGCGTGTGTGTCACTCTCTCTCCCCCCCCTGTGTGCTAGGTGCAGTACTCACCGTGGTCGTCGCCGGCGTTTTTGCTGCTCCTGATACAAGAGGAGGTAGACCAGCATCGGCAGGGCCTGTAACTCGGGCTCCATGGCGTCCTGGTTGTTCGTAAAGTGTAGAAAGGTGAGTGGTTTCCGTTCCAAGTACTGTTTCCGCCGTGCTTTTCATGGCGTTGGTACCGCTCCGGAATAGGTGACTGATAGGCATGTTGTAATACAGTGGGCGGAACCTTGTGTTCCGCCTGTCTATTGGCGGTTACCGCCGCGGTGTTTGTTTCTAACGCCGTGGCGGTCGGAGTGTTAAAGTGGCTGTCTAAGTTGGCGGTTTCAACCATGGTCGTGATTCCATATTTTTTTCTGCTGGCCTGTTGGCGGTATTACCGCTGCTTTAACACCGACCGCCAGGGTTGTAATGAGGGCCATAGACTTTTTTAATTTTTAAGAGATCATATCATATTTTTACACTATGGGGGTGATTCTGACCCCGGCGGTCACGGACCGCCAGGGCCAGGGTCGGCGGGAGCACCGCCAACAGGCTGGCGGTGCTCCGCAGGACATTCTGACTGCGGCGGTATGGCCGCGGTCAGAACAGGAAAACCGGCGGTCTCCCGCCGGTTTTCCGCTGTCCTGCAGAATCCTCCATGGCGGCGCAGCTTGCTGCGCCGCCATGGGGATTCTGACACCCCATACCGCCATCCTGTTCCTGGCGGTTCGCCCGCCAGGAACTGGATGGCAGTATGGGGTGTTGTGGGGCCCCCGTAAGAGGGCCCCACAAAGAATTTCAGTGTCTGCTGAGCAGACACTGAAATTCGCGACAGGTGCAACTGCACCCGTTGCACATCCTCCACTCCGCCGGCTCCATTCGGAGCCGGCATCCTCATGGAGGGGTGTTTCCCACTGGGCTGGCGGGCGGCCTTTTGGCGGTCGCCCGCCAGCCCAGTGGGAAACCCAGAATCACCGCGGCGGTCTTCTGACCGCGGAGCGGTGTTCTGGAGGGGGGAACTCTGGCGGGCGGCCTCCGCCGCCCGTCAGAGTTAGAATGACCCCCTATGTTTGTTGTAGATATACATGCCAAATGTTTTATGGCTCAGCTTGTGAACGGACTCTTCAAGCCAAGTGTAGGAAAGTACCATCTTTCTTGGCATGTTACCCCCAATTTCTACCTGTTTGTCAGAGTGTTTTTACTGCCTCACTGAGATTCTGCTAGTCAGGACCCCGGTGATCATAGTTTGTGGCCTGTAAGTCAGTATGTGTTACTGTGTTCTCAGTATGCTTGACTGTGTCACTGGAGTTCTGCTAACCAGAACTCCAGTGCTCATGCTCTCTCTGTTGCTAAATTTGTCATTATAGTCTAGTGACTTCATATTCCACTCCAGATTGGCACTCTTGACCCCCCCCATATAAGTCCCTAGTGTATGGTACCCAGGTATTGGCATTGGGGTTCCAGGCGATCCTTATGGGCTGCAGCATTTCTTTTGCCACCCATAAAGAGCTCATACAAACACTCCTTCAGGACTGCCATTGGAGCCTGAGTGAAATAGTGTAAGCACTATTTCACAGACATTTTCACTCCACCAGTTAGCTTGTACGTCACCTATATGTCTAACCTTCAGTTCCTGAAGGCCAGGTGCAAAATTACTGTGTGTGAGGGCGTCCCTGCACTAGCAGAGGTGCCCCTACGTTGTCCAGGACCAATTTCCCAGAGTTTGTGAGTGCGGGGACACCATTATAAGCATGCACTACATATAGGTCAATACGTATATGTAGCTTCACAATGGTAACTCCGAATATGGCCATGTGAGGTGTCTAAGATTGTGAAATTGTACGCCCAATCCAATTCTGGTATTGGGGGGGCAATTCCATGCACCCTAGGGGATCCACCATGGATTCCCAGTACTGTCCAACCAGCTCTCTGAGGGTTCCACTGCAGCCCCAGCTGCTGCCACCTCACAGACAGGTTTCTGCCCTCCTGGGGATTGAGCCGCTCAATCCCTGGAAGGCAGAACAATGCATTTCCTTTAGGAGAGGGGTGTTACACCCTCTCCCATTTAAAATAGGTGTTACAGGCATGGGAGGGGTAGCCTCTCAGGGACTCTGGAAATGGTTTGAAGGGCACAAACTGTGCCCTCCTTGCAAAATCCAGTCTACACCAGTTCAGGGACACCCAGTCCCTGCTCTAGTGCGAAATTGGACAAAGGAAAGGGGAGTGACCACTCCCCTGTCCATAACCACCCCAAGGGTGGTACCCAGAGCTCCTCCAGAGTGTCCCTGCCGTTAGCCGTCTTAGATTCCAAGGTGTGGGGACCCTCTGGGAGTATCTGAGTGGACAGTGCCAGCAGGGGACATCAGAGACCCCTCCAATCCCCCTCTCAGGGCTATTTAGGGTCTCTCTTCTGGGTGTTTCCTTAGATTCGATTTGCAGGATTCCACCAGGACTCCTCTGCTTCAGCTTCTGACCATTGGATCAACCGCAGAGTGCTCTATGAACACTGTAACTGCAACAAAGTATCGAAGAGGGCTACTGCAACTCTCTAACTTCAGCTCCAGTCAGCAACTGCAACAGTTTCCAGGTTGTGCACAATCTGAGGACTGCTTGTCTTCATTCTGCACCAGAAGGACTGAAGGAATGTCCTGTGGAGTCACTTCCCTGCTTCAGCAGGCACCCTTCTGCAGTGATGACCGGTACTCTGGGTCCCCTCTCATCTCGACGAGCGTGGTTCCTGGAACACAGGTGGTGGACTGAAGTGACCCTGACTGTCCAAAGGTCCAGCTGTCCAAATTTGGCACACCGATGCACCGCTTGTTTTGCAGCTCCTCTGGCTTCTCCTAAGAATCCTTTGTGCACAGCATAGCCCAGATCCCCAGCACTCTACCATGCGCCGCTCAGCTCCCTGAGTTGTTCTCCAGCAGCGATGGATCCCTTTGTGTAGTGCTGCGATGACCACTGTTAGAAATGGGGTGTCTGGTTGGCTAGGGTATGCACCTCAGCCAGGCAGAACCTACCCACTCTAGTCAGGGCTTGGGAGTTACATGTCCGAGATAACCCCTGCTCACCCCCTTGGTAGCTTGGCACGAGCAGTCAGGCTTAACCTGGAGGCAATGTGTAAAGCGTTTGCACAACACACAACACATGTGACGCAAAATGTACACTACAAAGTAAACACAACACTGAGCTATGTAAAAATAATCTGTATTGCACAAAACATAATTAGACCAACATTACACATAAGTAATACCCTGCTAACTTAGCAGTTGTCAGAATGTTACACAAGTTACTAATACTATGCAGGAATATGCAGTTGTCACATTAGAACACGTAAGTACTCAGGATTCTGCAACATAAGCAGTAGTCAGGAATGATAGTAAAAGGTATATGCACTTGTCATGAACAATTCCTAAATACCCATAAAAGGAACATTAGAAAATATACCACAAGGCATATACATACATATCAGCTAGACATGCCTAGAAAAGGAACATGAGCACATATATGTATCACCAGTAAACAGGTAGGAAATAGCAAACATCTGTAAGTTTGTATTAGGCTCCTAGAGCCTAGATTTTCTAAAGAGTACCTGATTGATGGTGGAAGAGGCACTTCCATTGCCTTAAAGATAAACATGGGGGCCCCCAGCGCTCCTGTGCGCAACACGGGGGCCACGCGGTGTCTGTGGGGGAGAGGGGCGAACAGCACCCTCTCTCTCGCGTTTAGGACGGGGCCCTCTGGGGACCCGTGATCTTTGGGCCCCCCCCAGGCCTCTAATGGCCCTCTCCGAGCGGAGGGGGGCCCAAAAGCCAAAGTTTTAGGGTAGTCAGGGCGATCGCGCCCCTAGCGCAGGGACCGGGGGAAAAGGGAACTCCCTTTCTCCCCCGCGTCCTGCTGGTTAGAGAGGCAGCCGCCCTTGTCCGCGGTGCGGCTGCCTTCAGAAATAACGGGAAGCAGGGGCCTCCGATGAGGCTCTGCACCTGCTTTCCCCAGGCGGCCGCACCTGATCCGGTGCGCGAGCCACGCGTCTGCTTTCCCTCTCCGGAGGGAAGCAGCTTTCCGGAAGGGGACCCGAGGTATGCCCCAGGGGCGCTCTGAAAAGGGCGCGTCACCCGGGGACACGGTAGGAGCGGATCGCTCCTGCCAGTGAATTTGTAGATGCCCTGGAGGCACGGAGGGGAGCGCGATCCCGGCGCTCCAGGTTAGTTGGAGGACCCGGCTGCGGCGGTGATCCGGGCTCTGAAGAAATCGCTTTACACAGCGCGGAGGCCAATTCTGCAGCCTGGGCTGCGGCGGTGATTTTCCCTCAGCCACAACCAGCACGCTCTTGGGAGGGTGCTGTGGGCAAAAGGTTGTAGAAGGGTTTGCAGGGGGTGAGGGGCCACAGCACCCTGCCCCTGGGAGCAACCAGAACAGAAGGAGCACAGGGCTGGTGGGCCCAGCTACAGGCCAGCACAAGGGGATGCAGAGGGTGGCAGTTCCTCCTAGTGACCAGGCATGTCACAGGTCAGCACAGCAGCAGCAGTCCAAGGTGGTTTCCTGGTGAGTCCATTCATCAGCGTTCTGTGTCCAGTTTAAAGTTCCATGAGTCTTCAAATTGTGGGGAAAATTCCCCTGTACTTATAGTCAGTTCTTACAGTGTTTTTCAATGGTAGGGAGAGGAGGTTCCAGCTAGTTACAACTAGTTCGGGGAGTGCCCCCGCTCTCTTTTCAGTACAGGCTCCAAACATCAGTGGGGGGTTAACGACCCTATTGTGTGAGGCCAGGGCACAGTCTTTACAAATGCAGGTGGGCCCGCCTCTCCCTTCTCGCAGCCCAGAAAGGCTTTACAATATGTAGATGCACCTCTGTGTCACATCCACCCTCCCTGTGTTCAGGCTGTCTGAGAAGTATGCACAAAGCCCGAACTGTCAGTCTGCCCAGATGTTGATTGGAGACAAGCTGCAAAACACCAAAGTCACAAGCACAGATAAATGCGCACTTTCTAGAAGTGGCATTTCCGTGATAGTAATAAAAAATACATCTACACCAGTAAGCAGCATTTCTCACCACTATCACAACCATACCAAACATGCCTACGCTACCCCTCATAAATCAGACAATACCCCTTACACATAAGGCAGGGCATCTCCAATGCAATCCTATGAGGAGGCAGCACTCACAGCAGTAAGACACCAAGTTAGGCTGTTTGTCACTAGTAGGACAGGCCACGGAACATGGCACATGTCCTTCCTTCTACATACATGGCACCCTGCCCAAAGGGCTAGCTAGGGCGTACCTTAGGGGTGACTTACATGTAGTAAAAGGGGATTTCTGGGCCTGGCAAGTAAATTTAGATGCCAGGTCCCTGTGGCAGAAAACTGCGCACACAGGCTCTGTGCTATCAGGCCTTAGATAGGTTTGACAGGCTACTTCAGTGGGTGGCGCAAGAAGCGCTGCAGGCCCACTAGTAGCATTTAATTTACAGGCCCTGGGTATAGGGATACCACTTTACAAGGGACTTATAGGTAAATTAAATATGCCAATCAGGTATAATCCAATCATGCCAAATTTGTAAGAGAGAGCACATGCACTTTAGCACTGGTTAGCAGTGAAAAAGTGCTCAGAGTCAAAACGTCAGCCAACAAAGGTCAGAAAAATAAGGAGGCAAAAATGAAAAAGTCTGGGGAATGACCATGTAAAAGGGCCAGGTCCAACAAACACCATTTGCAACTCCTTTGTACCCGTGTTCTGGGACTCCTGTGGGTGCTGCCTGGTCTTCTGAGGGCTCTCTGAAGTACTAAGAGTCCCCTCTCTCCCCTCATCCTGAATTGAGACCCCGAGGTCCCTCCTGGGCCCGGGCAGCACCTTTTCCTGCCAAACGCGTTTCTTGCGTGAATCAAGGCTTGTTGGCGGAATCCAACGACGAAAACCAGCTCGAATTCTTCTACTCGATGTGGGACATCTCCTGCACCAACCAGGAACTCTCAGCTGTCTTCTTTGGTGCATTTCTGACTTTTTCTTCCAACTGGAGAATCCACTTTTGCACCTTCATCTGGGTTAGAAGGGGCTCCTGTTCGTCCTGGACTCTTCATCGACTTCTGGACTTGGTCTCCTCTATCTACAGGTCTTCAGGTCCAGGAATCCATCAATGGTGTCTTGCAGTCTTACTTGTGTTTTGCATAATCCTTTACCATGACTTCTAGTGTGTTCTGAGGAAACTTGCTGTACTTTACTCCTGTTTTCCTGGGCTCTGGAGTGGGGTACTTTACTTACCTTTAGTGTTTTCTTACACTCCCAATGCCCCTCTACACACTACACTTGCCTAGGAGGGAAACTGACATTCTCCCCTAGGCCCATTGCAATCTATTGTGTTTTTCACTGTTTGCACTATTTATGACTGTTTACTTACCTGATTTTGGTTACTAGTGTATATATTGTGTATAATACTTACCTCCAAAGGGAGTATAGCCTCTAAGATATTTTTGGCCTTGTGTCACTAATATAAAGTACCTTTATTTTTGGAAACACTGAGTATTGCCTTTCTTGTGTATAAGTCATTTGCCTAGTAAAAGGCGAAGCCTAGAGACATGGCACCCGTCCCACATGTATTAATTTGGCAACACTACCATCATAGCTTCTTCTAGCAGAGACAAATTTGAGTGCATGCAGTGAAAATAATTTTTTTTTTAAACAATATTTTATTGTCATTTTATTTTAATACATTATTAATACAATTATAACTTGTGCAGTAGTCCACATTAATTATTACCAACAGTTAATGTAATGTTCCAAACTGTGGATAGTACTTGCTTGAGCATATTTGTGGTCTATGCAGCTTCTCAATAGATTTTCATAATAACTATTTACATGATGGTGGTTAGTTAAGGTGAATGCTCCTACTAGGGTGGGTTAAGGACTAGACAGCTGGGGATTGGGGTTCTCTTGTTAAGTTTAAACTCAGCTGTCTACTCAGGGGTTATTGGCCGTGTGTGTGTGTGTACCTGGGCTGGCTCCTGACCAGAGCTATATAGTGTCGCTCACTCTCTTGTGGCTGCTGCCCTCCTTGGCTATCCTACGTTCTGTGCTAGGTCCACCAATCTTCCCCTTCTGTTCGTAGTGCATGTTTATGTGTTCTGGTCTATCTAACTACACTTGGCCAGATGGTGTCTCGGCTACTCTCCCTGTGTTTCCTCGTCGCTATCTTGAGATTCCCATCCTCTTAATATTTCCTCCCATAAAGGGGCAATGGGTTTCTGGCGCAGTCCCCTCAATTCTTCGCACTCCAAGACCTGGAGTTCCGCTCTGGCCCATTTCGTGACTTAACGTCGCCAGACTTCTAATGGATGGGAGCTAGAAGCTTTCCAGTTTAGTGTTATTTGTCTCCTGTAGAGTGCCAGTGCCAGGTACAAAAATCTGTTAGTTACTGCACCCAGCGCCAATCCCGAATGCAGTCCCAACAAGCACAGCGACGGGGTCTGCGGCAGTTTGACACCCAGTGATTTCTCGAGTTCGCCCAATATCACCTCCCAGGCCCTCCGGATATCCGGGCAATGCCATAGCATATGATCCAGGTCTGCATCTAGTTCGTTGCATCTGGGGCATGTTCTGGGGTCTCCCCCATAAATGATGTTTTAGTCTATGCGGTGTGAGATATGTTCTTTGCAAATAATTAAATTGTATATATCTTAGACGTGTGTTCCTGGTTACTGTCCTACGGTATGCCATTGCTTTCTTCCACTCAGCCTCTGCCAGAGTATTACCCAGTGCCCTTTCCCATCTCTCACGAAGGGCTTGGAGGGGGGTCAGAGTGCACTCATTTTGGGCCCTGTACAGTTTTGCGACCAGGTGGGTATCCTCGCCCATAGTCAGGAGGATATTTATGATATTGTGTGTCTCTGGTTCTGCATTGATCGTTCCCCAGTTTATTTTAATACGGTGAGTCAGGTGTTGGTAGGTTAAGAACTGCCCAGTCGGTATTTGATTTCTTTCGACCAGATCGGTGAATGATCTCAGTATTCCTCCCTGAAAGAAGTCTCCAAGAGTTCCAACCCCTTTGCTCGCCCATATCCCTAGTCCACCGCAAGTCCTCGATCCGTCCAATGGGTCAAGTACCAGCCACTGTAATGGAAGGGCTGGGGAATATGGTGCACCTATTCCCATTCTGCTTGAGGATCTCTTCCAGCATTCTAACACTGTTTTCAGTAATGTACTCTCTACTTTGCACTTCACTGTTCGGGCTAGCATGAACGCCAGCATCCGATCTCCGCCACTCCCCCCGCCTGCGGTGAGCTCCTCCGTGCATCCTCTCCCCGCCTGCCATCCGGCCACCCACTGCAACTGACAAGCCAAATAATAGGATTCAAAATCTGGCACCCCGAGGCCCCCCACGATCACCGGCCTACAGAGAACAGGGAGCGAGGCACGTCTGCGGCCTCCATCCCATATAAGCTCTCTGAGTAGTAACTCGTGGAACCAAGTTGAGGGAATCACTACTGGCAGGTTAGTAAAGAAATACAGGAGGCGTGGGAGCATTATCTTTTTTGATAGGGATATCCTAGCTGATATGGTCAGTTTCAGAGATCTCCAAAATCCCACTGAGGAGCGGAGCGCTCGGACTGCCTTACCTATGTTACCCTCGCGTAAGTCTCTTACAGTCTCTGTCGTGGAACACCTGGATGCCCAGATATTTAAAGGTGCGTGGGGCCCACACAACGTCCGGAGGGCACGTCGATGGGCGTACTCCGCCTGATTCCATTGGGAAGACAAAGGTCTTACTTCTATTTAATCGGAGTCCTGAAAGGGCTCCGAAATTATCTAGCTCCTCTAGTGCCCAGGGCAGGGCTGTCTCGCCCTCCCTCAAATATATTAGGACATCATCTGCGTAAAGTGAGATAATATTTTCAGTTTGTCCTAGCATTATACCCTTGCCCAAGCCAGGGGAGCGGAATTGGGCGGCCAGGGGCTCAATAGCCAGGGCGAACAACAGAGGGGACAGAGGACATCCCTGCCTAGTGCCCTGTTAACTGGATATGCCTCCGAGACTGATTTTCCGGTCTTCACTCTCGCAAGGGGGGATGCATATAATAGGTCCACCCAGCGCACCCAGTTGGTTCCCAGACCCATTCTGAGCATCACTGTCCATAGGAAATCCCATCTTAGGGAGTCAAATGCCTTCTCAAAGTCTATTGCCAGCAGGGTTGCACCCGGGGGCTTCTCAGTGTGTGGCATGTGTAAAATGGAGAACAGGCGCCTCAAATTTAGGGATGTGTTCCGTGCTGGAATAAAACCATTTTGATCCTTGTGTATCAGATTAGGGATATGTTGAAGGATCCGATTGGCCATAAGCTTACTGAGGATTTTGAAGTCACAATTTTGCAGTGAAAATACATTTAAAGTAAATGTTCCCAGGACAGGGGCTCCAGGCCATTTTATTGAACACGACCATAGTCATAAGTTTGCAGGGACAATTATCAGGTCCTGCTGGGACAGGCAGAGGTGTAGCTTCAGCTGGGCTATTTGGGTTGTGACACCCCTCAAATGCATTCTTGGTTTGGTAGATGGGTCTAGGATGCTTGAGCTGGGTCTGCTATGTGTATGTCAATTCCTAGTCGTTTTCATTTCACAAAGAGGTTCTAACATGGTAATTATTTGGATTAGAGTCTTAAATGAATATAGTGGCCTGTTTACCAAACAAGCATAGAGAAAACCAATAGGTTGTGCCTATGCAAGATCCATTGGCTTTGTCAATTATGTTTTTTAAACATGTTACACTGCAGCACAAGTTGCTGAGCAATATGCCCTAAAGTGTACAGAAAAAGCCCTGTTCTATAATGCAGCCATCATCATAATCATCATTTAACTTTATTTTGGTGTGTAAAAACAAACCATTAAAGTACAATACACAACAAAGAAAGAAAGGACTTCTAAAAGCACGGAGGTAATAATAAAATAAAAAAGTTAAAAGTACAGTTAAAAGGGGCAAGACAGGTTTTAAAAACAAACAAGAAATAAGCAGTCAGATAAACATCACTTAATATAATAAAAAACAATACTCAAAAATGAAAATAATTCTCTAAATCAGCACTAGTTAAAAAATATAATACACCAATATCTGAATACTGTGGAGCAATCACACATCCAATTTGATAAATATAAATAGATAAGTCTAAAAATTAGTTCCCCACTCTTGCTCCTTGAAATTGCTGAACTCAGATATCATAATAATACAAGAATTTTCCCCTTTTTCCCCCCATTAAAAAAACTGTCTGGGTGGATGATTTTCACTTTAAAATTCTCACGGCATAAAATAAGGGAACAGTTCCATAGGTCTATAAATAATCCATAAGGACCCAAGCCAAGATCCATGTCCTGTGCAAAAAAAGCTACAGTCATTCATCCAAGTCAGATAAATATACATAAATAATACTAGACAATAACTACACCATTTTATCCCTTAAACTTGCTAATCTCAACCTCCAGATAGACTCGAAAAAACTTGCCACTGGTAGAGCTATCTTAACGGACGGGTCGCTTTTTAAAATTCTCTCAGCATGGAGGCAGGATCTAACTACTAATTGTTTAAAAAGCGGGATGAGCCAAAGTGCTCTTTGTTTGTGATATGCTTGACAGTGGAAGAAAACGTGTGAAACAGTTTCTGCACTTTTACAACCCATCAGGCAACCTTTAGATCTATTAGTTGAACTGGACCATTTGTACGTAAGGCAGCGCAAGGGGAGGGGCCCAATCCTAAACCTGATAAAGAGGGCACGAGCAAATGGAGATAACTTTGCATCCAAAAAGGGCTCAAATTCGTAATGGCATTTAACAAGCAAAAAATTGTCGGACATGGACAATGGAATAGAACCAGCAAATTGTCCAACCTGAACATTATGCCAATAAGCATCCTTTAACAGCTGTGCAGCATTTTTAGGAATAGAAATAGGATCATGCCAATAGGAGCCTAACCCCAGATGGGAAAAAGATTGTTCAACGAATACACACCATTTAGGTTTAATACTAAAATCACAGCCCACCACATTTAGGAGGCCACACCGAAAAGGGGTTAGGGCATCAGTTGTCCACAGCCGAATCCAAAACATCAGGGGCCTTAGGGCCGCAATCTGTGAGATTGAGAAAAGATTTAGGTCCAGATGAATGGGCAAGGATGGGGTACTAGATGGAACCTTTAGCATCATTTTTAAAAACTGGTTTTCCGCGCTAGCCAGATTCGCCAGATTACAATGGCCCCAAAGTTCGGCTCCGTATACGGCGGCCCCCCTAGCTTGAGCTTTGTATATTTCCAGTGCGGGAGATATTGCAAATTTCGGGGAACTAGAGGCAAATCTGACAATTCCACCCGCCCTCTGCTTCAGGCATAATAAAGATTTATGGCGCTGGGCATGCCAAAGATGTGAATCTTCCACTTTGATACCTAAATAATCAAAGGTACCCACCCTTTCCAAAGGGACATCATCTAAATATACAGGCCTCTTCATTTTTTCCCTACTGTCTCCAAAAACCATGTATTTTGTTTTTGCTGAATTAATTGATAACCCATGGTCAGTGCAAAACTCCAGGAATCTGGAGAGCAGCCTAGAAAGGTCCATAGGAGTGCGTGATAGCAATAGGGTATCATCTGCAAACAGAAGACAGGGGATCTTCTGCCCGCCCAGGCTAGGGGCGTCACTTTGACAGTCTAAGAGATATGGCAAACAGGCATTAATAAACAAGAGAAACAAGGTGGGCGCCAAGACACAGCCTTGCCTCACGCCCCGTGTAGTTGGAAAAGCAGGGGTCAGATCGCCAATGGTACCCCAGCGGACTTTAGCACAATTATCAGAATAAAGGTCCTTGATAATATTAATCATGGAACCCGGAACACCGGTGGTACTAAGGACCTCCCAAAGCTTGGCACGCGGGACCAGGTCAAACGCAGACTTCAAGTCAACAAAGGCCACAAATAGGTGGCCTTTGTCTGCATCTACGGTCTTCCACTTGATGGTGGTGAATCGGAAGATCTGATCGATAGTGCTGATCTTGTCCCTAAATCCTGCCTGGAGATGGCTTAAGACCTGATTTTTCATTATCCATTGTTTCAATGTAGTTAGCAACTGATACGAAAAGATTTTCTGCATGTTGTCTAATAGACTGATAGGCCTATAATTCCCAGGGGAGCTCTTGTCTCCTTTTTTATGAACGGGGACAATAATCGCCATCTTCCACGAGAGCGGATAGGATCGAGATGCCATGGCAGTGTTTGATACCCTGTTTATATAACGGGTCCACACAGATAGATCTGATTTGTACAGATCAGAGGGAATACCATCTTGGCCAGGGGCCCTACCAGATCTTTGCGCGCAAATTGCCATCTCTGTTTCTTTTAGGGTGAAGGGCGGCATTTCAGGCTGGCACAGTGCATTATCTATGGGAGTATCATAAAGCTCCGTCCGAGAGCCGTACAGTTCACGAAAATAAGAGAGCCAGGTTCCTGGGTCGATATGGCATTCAGTAGTGGATGACAGGCCTGGGTCGCTACGCGCAACCAAAGTCCAAAAGAGCTTGGCGTCGCGAGAGCTAGCAGCCTCCGCCAGACACTCCCATAAATGCTCCTCATATTTGAGTTTTGATAGAGTGAGAGTAGACACATAGGGGGGGATTCTGACCCCGGCGGTGTCGGCGAGAGCACCGCCAACAGGCTGGCGGTTGCCCCGCAGGGCATTCTGACCGCGGCGGTTTGGCCGCGGTCAGAAGAGGAAAACCGGCGGTCTCCCGCCGGTTTTCCGCTGCCCAGATGAATCCTCCATGGCGGCGCAGCTTGCTGCGCCGCCATGGGGATTCAGACACCCCATACCGCCATCCTGTTCCTGGCGGTTCGCCCGCCAGGAACAGGATGGCGGTATGGGGTGTCGTGGGGCCCCTGGGGGCCCCTGCAGTGCCCATGCCAACAGCATGGGCACTGCAGGGGCCCCCGTAAGAGGGCCCCACAAAGAATTTCAGTGTCTGCTTTGCAGACACTGAAATTCGCGACGGGTGCAACTGCACCCGTCGCACCTTCCCACTCCGCCGGCTCCATTCGGAGCCGGCATCCTCGTGGGAAGGGTGTTTCCCACTGGGCTGGCGGGCGGCCTTTTGGCGGTCGCCCGCCAGCCCAGTGGGAAAGCCAGAATAACCGCAGCGGTCTTCTGACCGCGGTGCGGTATTCTGGAGGGGGGAACTCTGGCGGGCGGCCTCCGCCGCCCACCAGGGTGAGAATCACCCCCATAGTTCTTTCTCGCATGTGTAATGTCGTCCCGATTCTTTGCCTTTAAGGCTTCAGATAGAAGATACTTGGCCACCCGACACTCTTTGTCAAACCATTTGCACCTAGGAGCAGAAGATTTAGTTTGGGATTTGGAAGGTTTAGTGAAAAGCTCCTTAAGTTCCGCAAAAAACCCCACATGGGCGGACAAAATTTCTGAAGGAGATAATGCAATGGAGTCCTCAAAAAGTTGGTGACGGGTCATCATAATGCCAAGCTTATGGTTTAGTAAGTCAGATTTAAAAAATGAGGGCCACTTTACCGCAAGCTTATTAGTGGAAAGTTTTGACAGAACACTTCGGCCAGCCAAACCAGCGGGTAGATCAAACAGGGCTACGTTATATGCAATTTGCAAGGGGGCGTGGTCACTAGTGCGGGGAAGACCCACCTCTACATTAGTTATGAAATGCCAGACTCGTAAGTCCAAGATGACATAATCCAAGCAGCTACTATAATTACCTCTGAAAAAAGTAGGCCTAGCAGGGTTATCATTTGGAAATCGGCCATTTCCAAAACGGAGGCCATAGGTAAGTGCAAGGTCTATTATCTGAGACACCCTAGGGGAAGGAGTGAGTGGCGTAGGATGAAGTTGGAGTGGGGGGATATTCCACACTACGTCCTCATCCTGAGTGGACTCAGCAAAGGTTGAGCCAAACTCAATTTGGGCGTTAAGATCACCAGCAATAATAACTCGATATTTAGAATGGAATTCCGAAAGAACATTATGCAAGCAATAAATGGTATCAGACTGTTGGTTAAGGGAGCCTGGTCGATTATAGATATTAATACACAGCACAGGGGTACTAGACCTAGGCTGTATTACTATGGCTAAAATATCACAAGAATCAACAGCAATTTCCTTGACCCTAACCATCTCAGACATCTTGACCCAGATACATAGACCCCCAACCGCCCTTCCCCTGGGGGATTGAGTTGCCTTTTTTATAAAAGAACGATAACCTTGCCTATACATGCCACCCATTGCCCAAGTTTCCTGGAACATGCAGATAGAGTAAGATTCCACAAAAGCCCCCCACTCCGGATCAGGCAGTTTGCTCTTAATACCCGCCACATTCCAGGACAGCAAATACCCTTCAGAAGTTGGAGTGTTACAAGTAAGCGTACCAAAATCAGTATCCGTAATTAGTTTAGAATTAACTATAGGAGTACAGAAAGAAGCACTTGGGTTAGGACCACCTGGGCTGATTAAAGGTCTTTGAGACAGTACAAGTGGACCACAAGGTATGCAATGATTAGGGAAGAGTAGTCAGTCAACATCAGATGTATCCCCTATAGTAACGGGGTCTTGAGTACCACTATGTTTAGGATTATGAACCAAAGCAGCCAGTAATGGCTGAGTTAATAATTTTATTTTTAACTTTAAGGCATGCCTGCTGTAATCACACCAGGGCCGGTGCACAAACTAGGAAACACACACACAAAGACATGCAAGAACTCCGCATGCACACACTTGAAGAACATGCACGCAAGCAATAAATAAGAACAGAATGAAATAAGAACAGCCCTGGTTTTACAAGTTTTAAACAAATCTAAGTGTAACAATATTGGCAGGAGGGTAGGAAACAACTTTTATCTGTGTGCAACAGGCAGATGTGTGACTGATAGATGGGGAAAATAGACAAATAAGCAAAAGGAACAACTGTAGGCAATCCATGTATGATTAGAAATGAGAGAGAGAGAGGATGCTACATTTATACAGATGCTGAGAAAGCATGTGGGTGGACTGATGCATGAGTTGGTGGGTGGATGGATGGGTGGATATATGGATTGATGGCTCCATGAGGTTTGGGTCGATAAATGGATGTATGAATTCATTTTTTTGGCTGTATAGCTGCATGCTTAAATTCGTGAGTACTGGTGAATGGATGGATAAATATGTGATTTTTCTGTGGATGGATGGATGGGTAAGTGGATGGATGGAATTTGTAATGAAGGAAGATGAACCGACTATGTATAGGTAGGTATTGTAGGAAAGTTCCACTGTTGGCATAGTTATCCCCCCACTTTTTGCCTAGTGTTGATGCCAACTTTGATTGAAAGTGGGCTGGGACCCTGCTAACCAGACCCCAGGCCCAGTGTTCTTTCCCTAAAATTGTACCTTTGTTTCCACAATTGGCACAATCCTGGCACACAGTTAGGTCCCTTGGAAAAGGTACCCTTGGTACCAAGGGCCCTGTGGCCCGGGAAGGTCTCTTAGGGCTGTTGCATGTATTATGCCACCATAGGGGATCCCTCACAAAACACATACCCACCGCCTTGCAGCTTGTGTGTGCTGGTGAGGAGAAAAAGACGAAGTCGACATGGCACCCCTCCCAGGGTGCCATGCTCACAAATAACTGCCTTAGGCATAGGTAAGTCACCCCTCTAGCAGGCCTTACAGCCCTAAGGCAGGGTGCACTATACCACAGGTGAGGGCATAGCTGTATGAGCAATATGCCCCTACAGTGTCTAAGTTCGTTCTTAGAAATTGTAAGTGCAGTGTAGCCATATTGAGTAAATGGTCTGTCAGTTTGTCATTACGAACTCCACAGCTCCCTAATGGCTTCACTGAATACTGGGAAGTTTGGTATCAAACTTTTCAGCACAATAAACCCACACTGATGCCAGTGTGGGATTTATTGAAAAATACACACAGAGGGCATCTTAAAGATGCCCCCTGTATGTTAGCCAACTGCTAATGTAGGACTGACCGGTCTGTGCCAGCCTGCCACTTTCAGACCAGTTTCCGACCACATGGGGTGAGTGCCTTTGTGCACTCTGTGGTCAGAAACAAAGCCTGTCCTGGGTGGAGGTGCTTCACACCTCCCCCTAGAGGAACTTTAAAACCTGGTAGTGAACCGCAAAGGCTCAAGCCTCAGGTTATAGTGCCCCAGGGCACTCGAGCTAGTGGAGATGCCCTCCCCCAGACAAAGCCCCACTTTTGGCGGCAGGTTCAGTGGGAAAATTAGGGAAAACAGGAAGGAGTGACCACCCCAGCCTGGATCACCCCTAAGGTGTCCAGAGCTGAGGTGACCACCTCCCTGCAGAATCCTCCATCTTGGTTTGGAGATCAGGGACCAATAGGATTAAGTTTGTGCCCCCCCTCCCCAAAGGGATTGGGCACAAGGAGGGTGTAGCCACCCTCAGGGACATTAGCCATTGGCTACTGCCCTCTGACCCCTAAAATGCCCCTGAATCTAGGATTTAAGGGCCTCCCTGAACCCAGTTCACTAGATTCTAGGCAACCTAATGAGAAGAAGAAAGACTGCTAATCTGAAACCCCAAGCAGAGAAGAAGGAAGACAACAACTGCTTCGGCCCCAGCCCTACTGGCCTGTCTCCTGCCTCAAAGAACCTGCAAAAGACCAGCAACGCATACAGCGGGACCTGTGACCTCTGCCCAACTCCAGAGGACTGCCCTGTGACCAAAAGGACCAAGAACTCCTAAGGACAGCGGCTCTGTCTAAAACAAATCTATAGCCAAGGACTCCCACCTCACTCCATATGTGTGAGTCTTGACCCCTGTGCACCCAATGCCCACGACCTGTATCCAGGTGGTCCACCCAGCAAGAGAGCATCCCCAGGCGATTGCGAGCAAGTGCCCACCCTCGGTTGACCTCTCCACCCCTTCACAACGACGCAGAGGGAATCCCAAGGACCCCCTGACCATTAAGCTACGGATGAACATATCCGATGCCTAAAGGCACACTGCATCTGCAGCCCCCAGGCCTTGGAGAACCTGACCCCCAGTGCCTCTACGTCCAG
Source organism: Pleurodeles waltl (assembly GCF_031143425.1). Taxonomy (NCBI): domain Eukaryota; kingdom Metazoa; phylum Chordata; class Amphibia; order Caudata; family Salamandridae; genus Pleurodeles; species Pleurodeles waltl. The sequence goes on from NC_090443.1 coordinate 210,534,888, forward strand.
CAGGCAACCCTCCTCCCTGTCCGACTGGAAGTGTGCATGAGACATCCTCTTGGACCTCGCCTGCAGCCTCTGAGTGACTCCTGGGGTCTCCTCATAGACCAGCATTGAAACCCGACATCCTGTTTGCACCCTGCACCTGGCCGCCCCTGTGCCGCTGAGCGTGCATGTTTGGTGCCTACCTGTGGCCCCTTCAGAGCTTTTCTAATCGCCCCTCGTCTGCCCTCTGAGCTGGTGGTACTTACCTGCAGGCAAGCCTGATTCCGAGTACCCCTGTCTCCATAGGAGTCCGCATCAAATTTGCTCAACTTTGACCTCTGCACCCTACCGGCCCCGCATTGCTGGTGGTGGGTGTTTGGGGTTAACCTGAACCCCAACCGGTGAACCTCCGAAAACCCAGAGACTGAAACTGTAAGTGTTGAGCTTACCAGTAAACTAATCTAACTTTTCTTCCCCCAGGAACTGTTCCTAAAAATTGCAGTGTCTATTTTTAAAACAGCTTATTGCCAATATTTCAAAAACTGTATTACTTACAGGTTTCAAACAAAGTACTGTTGATACCTGTGTGAAATACAAAACTTTTGAGGCACTTACCTGCAACTTGAATCTTGTGGTTCTAAAAATAAATTAAGAAAATCTATTTTTTTATTATAAAAACTATTGGTCTGGAGTTAAGTCATTGAGTGTGTGCTTCTTCTGTTGTCTGTGAGTGTACAACAAATGCTTGGCACTACTCTCTGATATGCCTAACTGCTCGACCACACAACCACAAAAGAGAGCATTAGTATTATCTACTTTAGCCTCTGATAAGCCTCTGGGGACCCCTGGACTCTGTGAACACTATATCTCATTTGAATATAATATATACAGAGCCAGCTTCCTACTGCAATAAAGACATAAATGCAGGTAAATAGCTCAGAGAGTTAAGCACCTTGCTGACCTCTGCATGTTGCGAACCTTCCCCTCATCCCTCCTAGATCTCCAAAACTATATAAATATGCAAAATATTGCAGATGGTAATAGTATTCCTTGATAATAACAGTGCTCCAAAAAGGCACTATTGGCAATTGAAGGCACTATATAAAAGTAGTTCCCGCAGAAACAGGGGGGTGGCTGCCTAGAGAGGGTCAGGTTGAGACATGGTGCTCTCGGATGCAGAGGTGTCCCCTACATCATTCAGGGCACAGGAGAAGGGATGTGGCCTGTAGTGGTGACATTCCTGCAGCCTTACATGCAGCTGCTGTTTTTTCTGCTCCATGTTCTCTGGTGATTAAGTTCCCTTCCACATTCCTCTCCTAAAGACATAGGCCCTCATTATGTCCCTGGTGGTCTTCTGAACACCAGAGTTAATGTGGGGGTATTATCACCAGCATACCTCCACATTATGAGTGTGGCGGGTTGGCTGCTTCACTCATACTGCCATGGCGGTATGAGCCGCCAGGCCAGAGATGTCAATCTCCGACCCGGCGGCCCACAGAGTACCGGCAACAGCATTATAAGCCATCCTACCGCCATGGTTTCAGTGGCGTTGGCAACGAAAACCATGGCGGTAGGCCCTACTGGTGACAGGGAATTCCTTTCATTTCACTGGTAGGCAGCTCCCCCACCCCAACACTCACCTGACACCCCCCCCCCTTCCATCCAAACAACCACCCCACCCCTCTATTTAAACAACCCCCACCCCCTCTGATACACACATTCACCCCCCAGAAACGCACACGCAAGCACATATCACCCCCCACCCCCACTACAGTAACAGCGTCCCTCATCCCACACCCCCTCTCGCTGCGTAAACGAACACATATACCAACACGCACCACACATATACCCATACACTGGCATACACGCATTCACTCATTCACATACGTATTTGTCCAGACATAGGCCCCCATTACAACATTGGCGGTAAAAGCCGCTTACCACCGTGCAGAAGACCGCCAACACACCGCCGCGGAATTCCACCACAGCTATTATGACCGACATCTCGGAATCCGAGAAAATTCCCACACACACAAGTACGCCACACCAAAGGTCAGTGATAAACTGGCGGAAAAGAAAACTCCACCCTCACGCCAACAGAAATACGCCCACACTATCACGACACACGAATCCACGCGGCGTTCTTTTAACCGCGGTATTCCATTGGCGGTACACACCGCCGCGCTCAAAATACACACACATTTACAAAACACTACCACATTGGACAATTCAAAATACACACACCTGATACACATACACACACCAATTCCACACACCCAATACAATATAAAACACACACCCACATCACCCACAAACCCCTACGACCACTATTACAGAGAGAAGGCCAGAGAGAGACACCACCATCCACAAACTAGCATCCACAGGCACACAAGACCATCACCCACACAACTTCCACGCACAAAACACTACACACCACTACATATCACCACACTTATCACCACACACACCACCACACACATCACCTACACCACCCCATGGCACGGCAAAGACACCCCAGGTTCTCGGAGGAGGAGCTCAGGGTCATGGTGGAGGAAATCGTCTGAGTAGAGCCACAGCTATTTGGATCACAGGTGCAGCACACCTCAATTGCAAGGAAGATGGAGCTATGGCGAAGAATAGTCGACAGGGTCAACGCAGTGGGACAACACCCAAGAAATCGGGAGGACATCAGGAAGAGGTGGAACGACCTACGGGGGAAGGTGCGTTCCGTGGTCTCACGACACCACCAGGCGGTTCAGCGGACTGGCGGCGGACCCCCACCTCCTCACCCACAACTAAAAACATGGGAGGAGCAGGTCTTGGCAATTCTGCATCCTGTGGGCCTCGCAGGAGTCGGTGGAGGAATGGACTCTGGTAAGTCAAACCTTTAACTACCATATCCCCCACCCTACCTGCATGCTATCACATACTCCCACCCTCACCCCCACCCCTATCACTCCAACTCCTCACAAATGTCCCAATATCACAAACCACCCATCCCAACACCAAGCCCTGCATGCAACACCAACGCATGGACACCCATCACTAAAGCATGCCCACTGCACATACCCATACACCTCCCTAAACCATCATCACACAAGCCCCCACACAGGAATGCCATCACTGGGGTACAGGGTCACCCACCCATTGCACACCATGACACACACAGATGCAATATTCATGCCTTTCCACCCCTGCAGGACCACTACCCAACATCACCAGACAGGAGGGTCCAGACATCTCCACTCCACCCACAGAAGAGGCCCACAGTGATGACAGCACCTCTGTCCACCTGGATATAGATGACCAGCCCGGACCATCGTGGGCCTCGGGACAGTCGGTTCCCCTCACACAGGCACAGGCCACCACAGACCTTCCCCCTCTGGAAACACCAGCACAGCACCCACCCAGCGGGCCCATACCTCCGTCCCCAGGACACGTCAATCAGCTGTGTGTCCACCACTACAGGGAACCCAGGATAACCCACCACCCCAACAACAACAGGGACCTGGGGGCAGTGGCAGTGGGCACACGGTCCAGGGGACGGAGACCCAGGAACACAGGGGAACTGGGAGGGCTGCTGTGCGACAGGGGGCGGATAGGCCAAGGGAACCCACTCTCCACAAGGCCCTCTCCTCCATCATGGGAGCATACCACCACTCCCAGGAGACGATGGCAACGGTACTGGCCAAGTTTCAGGAGACCCAGCGCATGCAGGAGGAACAGTATTTGGGGTTCAGGGAGGAACTCAGAACCATCAGCTCCGCCCTGGGCACCATCGTAGGGGTGCTGAAGGAAGTACTCAACACCAGGAGGGACACTGTGGCACTACAAGGGGCACCTGACACTAGCATGGACGATGAACTGCCCACCACCTCCGCCGGCGCTAGTGGACAGGAGGCACCGCCACAGGACCACCAAACCAGCACCCCACCCCCTGCAGAGGGAGAACCACCCCGCAAACGGTCCCTGAGATCCAGGAACAAGACAGAGCACGATGCCAAGACCCCCACCAAGAAATGAGACCACCCTGATTGTCACCCCACTGTCCCACTTTGTCACCCTGTCCATATTGAAACTGCCCCAGCTCCACTTCCTATGCCCACATGGGCAATGCACCTGTGAGACTAATAGACTGGACTCTGCCATGGACATTCCTCCGCCATCACCCCTCACCATTTCACTACCCCCTCCAATATTGAGCATTTAAATTAACACACCTAAAGCACAAACTGATCTGGAGTCTGTCTGTGATTTTGAAATAGTGTATTAGCAATTACAGTGACAAAATGTTCAGGAAATAGTAATGTCAACATACCTATGTCACACAGCTCTAGTCCCTGAGGAATCTAAGCGGATGACACACATTGGGACCCACACCTGTGAAACCGTAAGGGAAATGTACAACTCAGTGACCATACACTGTGTGAAATCGACAGACAGGATGGAGGTAGAAGTGTAAAAGTACATGCAGTTGTCAGGAATGTATTCTCACCTGTGTTTCACTGGAAATATTGCTGGATGACTGAGTCCCTGTTCTGCATGTCTTCTTCCTCTGCTTCCTCCTCATCACTGTCCACAAGCTCTACAGCTGCCACAACACCGTCATCTGGACCATCCTCCTGCAGAAAAGGCACCTGTTGTCGCAAAGCCAAGTTATGAAGCATACAGCAGGCCACGATGATCTGGCACACCTTCTTTGGTGAGTAGAATAGGGATCCACCTGTCATATGGAGGCACCTGAACCTGGCCTTCAGGAGACCGAAGGTCCGCTCGATCACCCTCCTAGTTCACACATGGGCCTCATTGTAGCGTTCCTCTGCCCTGGTCCTGGGATTCCTCACTGGGGTCAGTAGCCATGACAGGTTGGGGTAACCAGAATCACCTAATAGCCTGTAACCGTGTGGGTGTGGAGGAACCACTCCAGACTGCGTTACAGGTTTAAAATGAAGGATTTTTATTGAAGTTATGGTATATAGTGGAATACAGGTAGGTTTGTTTCAGTCTTTGCGAAGCTAGGCTTTAATTGGTGGGATGTTCTTGAGGTCCGTTCCTTACTCGTCTTTCTCGCTCTCTCTTGTTCACAGGAGTTTTCCCCGGGAAGCGCATGTGGAGAGAAAAGAACAAGAGCTGTAAGTGATCTTTTAATGATATCTCTTTTTTTATACAATGTCGTTATGTTTCCTGTCTTTCTGTTTTTGACAATATTGCATTACTCTCCTTATCTCAGGTTAGCCCGTACTTGTCTTCTGTTTTCATACTATTCTGATTCCTAATCTTTCTTGTCTTTCTGTTTTCCCTTAGTATTCAGCAGTATCTGTGCTTGGGCTTCGGCGGGCCCTTTAAAGGTAATGGTGGTCTACTGTGCCTGTCGGTAAGTTTTCGTGTTTCTCCCTGCTCCTCGTTTGTTTTTCCTCTTTTCCCTTCCTGTTACCCTAGTGCTCGTGCCTTCCCTTTTTCCTCAGTGATTGTCTATTCCCTCCTCCCCTTTTCCCCGTGTTACCCTTTTCACTCCACTCCTTTCTCTCTCTCTCTTATTTACAGTCACTCAGGGACGTAGTCCCACGCACCTGAATGGCCACGCTCCTCCTGGAGCGTGGCAGGATGCTGCATTTCGGCCTCCCAGTCGCCTGGAACAGGGTCTTCTCGGAATCGCCTCCCAGTTCCTCTTCCGATACCCGGACGGTACCTTCGGTGCTGGTTCACACTCGAGCTCTGCTCCTCGTCTCTCTCCTTCCCACCTCTCAACACTGAAAGTGCTGACTTTGGTATATTTGACCGGCTGGCGTCCCGCCGCTGCGGAACGATTGACCAATCACAGGCAGCATGACCAGGAAGCTTCGGAGCAACAGGGGCAGAGTCAGCACAAGTGATAGCCATGTGCGGGCACGCAGGCTCTAGCCCGTCACATACACTCCCCCTAGGGAGCGGCCTGTCGAGACGCTCCAAAGCCAGATAACGGGAAAGGAAATCTGCTGCCACCATGTGTTTCCCAGGCAGATGTTGAATCCGAAAGGAGAATGGCTGTAAGGAAAGGAACCAGTGGAGAACACGGGCATTAGTGTCCTTATGATGGGCAAGCCATGTGAGAGGCGCGTGATCAGTGATCAGGGTAAAAGTTCTGCCCAATAAGTAGTATCTGAGAGATTCAATTGCCCACTTAATCGCCAAACATTCCTTCTCTATAGCCGGATAATGACATTCCCGTGGTAGAAGCTTCCTGCTGATGTACAACACTGGGTGGAGGGAATCATCAGCCTGCTGTTGGGATAACACTGCCCCAAGCCCTACGTCGGAGGCATCAGTCAATAACACGAAAGGTTTATCAAAATCAGGAGAACACAGCACGGGTTCCGAAGTGAGAGCGGCCTTTAGTTGCTCAAAACTACGTAATGCAGGCATAGAGGGGGGACCAAGGGTGTTGGGACAGGAGTTTTTCAGTAGATTAGTAAGAGGTTCTGCCATGGTGGAGAAATGAGGGATAAATCGCCGATAATAGCCAATCAAACCCAGGAAAGCTCTAATATCTTTCGTTCTCTTTGGAAATTCCATTTTAGAAATGGCCTCTACTTTTTCGACCTGGGGACTAATTCTACCATTCCCCACAATATAGACCAGGTACCTGATACTAGTCTGTCCGAGTTTACATTTGTCAGGATTGGCAGTTAAGTTGGCCTTTCGTAAAGCATGCAATATGGTCCCTAGATGTGTCATGTGCTCCTCCCAGGTCTTGCTGTATATAACAATGTCATCGAGATAGGCAGCAGCATATTGCTGAAAGGGACGTAGGATTTCGTCCATGAGCCTCTGGAAAGTAGCGGGGGCCCCATGGAGACCAAAAGGAAGGACAGTAAAGTGATATAAACCCGAGGGGGTGACAAATACTGTTTTTTCTTTATCGTCCTTTCTTAAGGGTATCTGCCAATAAACCTTCGTGAGATCTAAGGTGGATAGGTATGTGGCTTGGCCTAATCTCTCAATCAGTTCGTCTATTCTAGGCATGGGATAAGCATCAAAATAGGTTAAGTTGTTGACACCCCTATAATCTACATAAAACCGTGTACTGCCATCGGGCTTGGGTACCAATACGACTGGCGAGCACCAGGGACTGGTTGACGGTTCTATGATACCCGCTGCCAACATAGTTTGGACCTCTCCTTCAATTATCTTTTGCTTTGCTTCAGGGATGCGGTATGGCCTCTGTCTTGAGACAGTATTTTGTTTCAAACGGATGAGTTGTTGGACTAGGGTAGTTCTACCCGGATATCTAGAGAAGACATCTTGATTGTGCTGTACTAACTGAGTTAGTTGATTGTGATACCCTTTTGTAAGATCAGGATTGATCCATGGGGTTACCTGGTTGGACCGATCCTGGGAAGTTATCTTGGGATATGGGATGTCGTCAGGAATCTCAGAGTTGATAAAGTGAACGGAGTTGTCTTCTGTGGGTTCTAGCCATTTCTTCAGTAAATTGATATGATATATCTGCTCCCTACCGCTCCCTTGGGGAATGGCCAGCTTATATGTGGTGGGGTTGATCTGAGCTATCACTTCAAACGGTCCCTGCCATTTGGCCAATAACTTATTGTCAGTGCTAGGGAGCAAGACTAGGGCTTTGTCTCCTACTGATAAGGTGCTAACAGCACTCCGGATATCGTATCTTTGTTTCTGCTTATCTTGTGCTTCCTGTAAGGCCGTATGGGCTTCTTCCCATACTGTATGTAGATTGTCTCTTAACTCCCTGGTGTAGGTTAAGAGGTCTTTTACTTCCTCTACTGTATCCTCCCACTGTTCAACTAACATGTATAACAGGGTGCGTGGCTGTCGTCCGAATAACATTTCAAAAGGACTATGGCCCAGTGACGCTTGTACATGTGTACGGATAGCATATAAAACCAATGGTAGTTTCTTTTCCCAGTCTTTCCCAGCTTCCGATATACTTTTTCTGAGTAAGGATTTAATGGTTTTATTGTATCTTCCTACTAGCCCATCTGTTTGCGGATGATAAACTGAGGTACGGATTTGTCTCACCCCTAGAAGTCGACATACTTCTGCCATTAATCTGGACACAAACGGAGTCCCTTGATCTGTCAAGATCTCTTTCGGAAAACCCACTCTGGAAAATAACTCTATCATAGCCTGAACGATAACTTTAGTATGTGTACTGGGAAGGGGTATGGCCTCGGGATATCGTGTCGCATAGTCCACCAAAACTAACACATACTGTCTTCCCCGAGTTGAAGGGGTAAGGGGCCCGATAAGGTCCATTCCCACCGGGGTAAAAGGAATGTCAATAATGGGAAGTGGCTGAAGGGGAACGGGTTTTTGTGGAGAGGGGTTGTATAACTGACATTTGGTACACTCAGAACAATGCTTACGTATCTCGCCATAAACCCCGGGCCAATAAAATCGTCGAAGTACCGCTTCTTCCGTTTTCTCCCTTCCTAAGTGTCCTTCCCCATTATCCCCATGTGGCAGCTGCAACACTTGTTGACAGTGACTTTTAGGTACTACTAATTGCAGGTCATTTCCTCTGGTGGGCGTAGGGTTTATATATAGGAGATTATTACGAACCAAGAATCGGGGACCTACCCCTGGTGCTGTTCCGGACTCGGCCTGCTGCCAGGCATATTTTAAGGTAGGATCCTCATTTTGATTTTGTCGAAACTCTCCAGTGATTGTGCAAACCTTCCCAATACCAATGGAATCTTTGGGGGTCGGCCAGTTCGGCATATAAGAGCGTCGTTGTTCTCTTTTTTGTCTTTTGCTGAGGGCAATTCGTACTTGTTTGGGTTAATCCGGGTCCATTACTCTTGGTGCTTCCCTCCACCATTCCCTCAGAAGGTGCTCTTGTCCTGCTTTTTCCAACAAGAAGGGAAAATCCTCATAATCTGTCCCGAGGATTATATCCTCATCGAGGCTGGGGAGCACCCCTACCCTGAGGGTTTCACTCTGTTCTTTCCATTTCAACTGTATTGTCGCAAGTGGGTAAAACCGTTGATCCCCATGTACACAGGTAATGAGAACCTGTGACTCTGGTTCCACCTGCCCTGGCATTATAAAATCATCCCTGATCACGCTCTGGCTACATCCAGAATCGATTAGAGCCATCCTTTCTACTTCATTGATGTGGAGAGGGAGGGTATATTTGGGTTTCTTCCCTCCAGCCCAGAACACTCTTCCCTTGGTCAGGCCTATCTCCATATGTTCGTCTGTTTCTTTCTTTTGAGGGCAATGCCGGGCAATATGGCCCCACTCTGAACAGTGATAACACTGGTGTCCATGGCTGGTATATCCAGAGGGACCCGGGCCAGCTGGTTGTGATCGGTCGGTTCCAGAATTTCTTACAGGCCGTGACAGATGTAATCTAGGTATGGCTGGACGGGCCGGGGTTGGTGGGGTCCGACTAGCATTAGCCCTAAAATCCGAGCCTCTATGATAAGCACAGGCAAGCTCTATGACGGTTTCATTTGTGAGTCCAGGATGTTGCCGTACCCAGTTCCGGGTGGTAGGGGGGAGAGCATCTAAGTATTGTTCCAAGACTATAATGTCAAACATTTCTTCTCTTGTGTTCTCAGTTGGAAGTAGCCACCTCCCGGCTGCATGTTGGACTCGATATTACAAAGTACGGGGGTTCTCCTGTTGCTGCCATTTCATGTGTCTAAACGTGGTGCGATAACTCTCACTGTCCAAACCTACTCTCTCCAGAATGGCTTTCTTAAGATCTTTGTATGGAAGAGTACCACTGGGGTTAACAGCTTGATATGTTGCTTGTAAATGGCCGGTGAGAAGGGGGGTGATATATTGGCCTAATTTATCCTCTGGCCAGTTAGCAGTACTGGCCGCCCTCTCAAAGTTGGTGAAAAAAGAATCAGGGTCTTCCTGTTCCTGATAGCGTTGTAACACACTACTCGGTACTGTGGGGTGTACTTTTGTATGAGCAATGGTATCGGTAAGTTTACCCAAGGCAGTCTCATGTACGAGTTGATTATGGGCCATAATCGTTGCCTGACTCTTAAGAGCTGTTTGCAGTGCCTCTCGTTACTCTTTAGCTTCTTTCATTTGTTGTTCCCACATTATCTGGAGATGCCTCTGCCCTTCTGCCAACTGAGCGATTACGTCTGCCATTGTTGCCTTTTCCTCCATGATGGCGGTGTCTCCACTATCCCACTTCTGACAACACTTGTAACCGTGTGGGTGTGGAGGAACCACTCCAGACTGCGTTATAGGTTTAAAATGAAGGATTTTTATTGAAGTTATGGTATATAGTGGAATACAGGTAGGTTTGTTTCAGTCTTTGCGAAGCTGGGCTTTAATTGGTGGGATGTTCTTGAGGTCCGTTCCTTACTCGTCTTTCTCTCTCTCTCTTGTTCACAGGAGTTTCCCCCGGGAAGCGCATGTGGAGAGGAAAGAACAAGAGCTGTAAGTGATCTTTTAATGATATCACTTTTCTTATACAATGTCGTTATGTTTCCTGTCTTTCTGTTTTTGACAATATTGCATTACTCTCCTTATCTCAGGTTAGCCCGTACTTGTCTTCTGTTTTCGTACTATTCTGATTCCTAATCTTTCTTGTCTTTCTGTTTTCCCTTAGTATTCAGCAGTATCTGTGCTTGGGCTTCGGCGGGCCCTTTAAAGGTAATGGTGGTCTACTGTGCCTGTCGGTAAGTTTTCGTGTTTCTCCCTGCTCCTCGTTTGTTTTTCCTCTTTTCCCTTCCTGTTACCCTAGTGCTCGTGCCTTCCCGTTTCCTCGGTGATTGTCTATTCCCTCCTCCACTTTTCCCCGTGTTACCCTTTTCACTCCACTCCTTTCTCTCTCTCTCTCTTATTTACAGTCACTCAGGGACGTAGTCCCACGCACCTGAATGGCCACGCTTCTCCTGGAGCGTGGCAGGATGCTGCATTTCGGCCTCCCGGTCGCCTGGAACAGGACCTTCTCAGAATCGCCTCCCAGTTCCTCTTCCGATACCCGGATGGTACCTTCGGTGCTGGTTCACACTCGAGCTCTGCTCCTCATCTCTCTCCTTCCCACCTCTCAACGCTGAAAGTGCTGACTATGGTATATGTGACCGGCTGGCGTCCCGCCGCTGCGGAACGATTGACCAATCACAGGCAGAATGACCAGGAAGCTTCGGAGCAACAGGGGCAGAGTCAGCACAAGTGATAGCCATGTGCGGGCGCGCAGGCTCTAGCCCGTCACATAGCCACACACGGTGCCTCTGGAGTTGACCCATCACATAAGGGATGCTGCTATTCTGCATTATGTAGGCGTCATGCACTGAGCCAGGGAACATGGCATTCACATGAGAGATGTATTGGTCTGCCAAACATACCATCTGTACATTCATGGAATGATAACTCTTCCGGTTCCTGTACACCTGTTCACTCCTGTGGGGGGGGGGAAACCAAAGCCACATGGGTCCCATCAATGGCACCTATGATGTTGGGAATATGTGCAAGGGCATAGAAGTCACCTTTCACTGTAGGCAAATCCTCCACCTGAGGGAAAACGATATAGCTCCGCATGTGTTTCAGCAGGGCAGACAACACTCTGGACAATATGTTGGAAAACATAGGCTGGGACATCCCTGATGCCATGGCCACAGTTGTTTGAAAAGACCCACTTGCAAGGAAATGGAGAACTGATAGCACCTGCACTTGAGGGGGGATTCCTGTGGGATGGCGGATTGCTGACATCAGGTCAGGCTCCAACTGTGTACACAGTTCCTGGATTGTGGCACGGTCAAACCTGTAGGTGATAATCAAATTCCTTTCCTCCATTGTCGACAGGTCCACCAGTGGTCGGTACACCGGAGGATTCCGCCATCTCCTCACATGTCCCAGCGGACGGTGCCTATGAAGGACAACAGCGAGCACAGAGTCAAACAACTCAGAGGTATGTACCCACAGTCTACACAGAACACCATTCATATACAAAATGTGGCCTGTATGTGTGTTGAGAGTAGGCCTAGGTATGTGGGACGCAGTTGGTAATTAGACCATGTTGGCCCCTGAAATGGCGGCTGTCTGACCTGTAAAGTGGGACAATGGGATGTGAGGTAACTGCACTGGCGTTGTACACCGTCGCGGTAGGCGGTCGAAGACCGCGACGCAGTGCTGCATTGGTTAACATTGGACCCTATGGATCCCAGGAGCCAATGACGATGTACGCCGGCGGTGATGGTACGCACCGCCGCGGACGTGACCGCCATTTTCTATCTGTTGAACCACTCGATACCTGATCTTCGACAGGAGAGGACCTACACTGCAAGTGCTGATGTGACCTCGGTCTGGAAGAGACAATGGCTCGTGCGTCTGGGGAAAGGGCCCCTGCCTTCACATCGGATGAGTTGGAGAAGCTCGTGGATGGGGTCCTCCCCCAGTACACGCTACTCTACGGACTTCCAGACCAACAGGTATGTACTCAGGGAGCATGTTGTATGGGCTATGCCTGTGTGGAGAGTGCTGGTTGTAAGAAGGAAGGGGGCAGAGTTCTGAGTGCATGAAAGACGGTGGGTGAATGTCCCACATGGCAAAGGTAGGGATGGGGGCCACTCACTTTGACAGCGCAGTTGGTAATGACTTCTCTTCTTCCCCTGTACATTTCATGTAGGTCAGTGCCCACCAGAAGAAGGATATTTGGCGTGCCATCGCCAAGGACCTCCGGACCCTGGGGGTCCACCACAGACGGAGCACCCACTGCTGGAAAAGATGGGAGGACATTCGCCGCTGGAGCAAGAAGACGGCGGAGGCTCAGCTGGGGATGGCCTCCCAACGTGGGAGGGGTGCCCGTCGAACCATGACCCCCCTGATGTTCCGGATCCTGGCGGTGGCCTACCCGTAGTTGGATGGGCGCTTGAGGGCATCACAGCAGACACAAGGGGGTGAGTACACTCTCATTCAGCTGACTTTGCGTGCAGTGGAGGGGTCCGGGTGGGGGAGGAGGGCTGTGGGTTTCCCTAGGCAAGGGCGAGTTCCGTAGGCTAGGCCCCTTCGTAAGGCATGGCCCTGTGGCCCCCCACCCCACCTCTGTAGAGTGCCAAGTACAGCTATTCATGCACCTGTGTCATCTATTTGTGCATATGTCGTCCATAACCTTGTCGGCCATTTCCCAGGAAATGCACTGTAGAGCCCAACAGCGCGACGTAGTGCAGGGGGCTTCTGTGTCTGTCTTGTCCGCCAACGGTAGCGGTAAGCCATGCACTCAACATGTCTTTCTTCTGTCCCCCCCCCCTTTTTTGCAGCCTCCCTGTTCTTGTGTGCATTAGCATCATCAGGCGGAGGAGCAGTGGCACCGGAGCACGCGGGAGCTGCATACCACATGGCCATGGAGGGCCACACTACGGACTCTGAATACACCAGTGGGACGGAGGGCGAGGGGAGCACCATGGCGGTGACAGGAGCTGAAACCAGCGACACAGACTCGTCCTCCGATGGGAGCTCCCTTGTGGTGGTGGCAACATCTTTTCCCCCCACTTCTAAAGGTACAGCCGCCACCCCCCCTACCAGCACCGCCCTTCCAGCAGCCCCTCAGCCTTCGCCCGTGCCCGCTCTCACCCAGGAGGGTGGGCATCTCCTTCGCCCCAGGCACCTCAGCCCCTGCCCGTCACCTCTGCTGCCCTCAGTGAGGAGGCCATTGACCTCCTCAGGTCCTCACTGTTGGGCAGTCTACGATTTTGAATGCCATCCAGGGGGTAGAAAAGGAGTTGCAACAAACCAATGCATTCCTGGTGGGCATTCATTCTGGTCAGGCGGCCCTTCACCGAACCTTTCAAACTCTGGCCTCAGCACTGATGGCAGCCATTGCCCCTGTGTCTAGCCTCCCCCCTCCACCTTCCTCAACCCAGACCCAATCCCCTGTACCTCTGCCTATCCCAAGCACACCATCAGACCAGCCTGCACACACCTTACCACACAAGGGAAGCTCAGGCAAACATAAGCACCACACATCCCACAGGTACTCACGTAAGCATCACACACATACAGACACACCAACATCCACTGCCTCCACTGTGTCCCCCTCCTCGTCGTCTCCCTCCTTCCTCCCAGTCTCGTCTACACTCACACCTGCATGCACTACCTCTACAGCCACTACGTCCCGCACCAGCACACCCTGCTCACGTGCAGTGACCACCCCCACTACCATTCACACGTCCCCTGTGTCCTCTCCCAGTGTGTTTGTGACGCCCCCTCCGAAGATACACAAACGCAGCCACACACCCACCCAACATACATCCACCTCACAACAGCCTCCAGCACATGCACCTGCACCCAAAGCCACAAAACGTACACCTCCTACAACCACCACCTCTTCCTCCACTCCCAAACCCCCTCCAGCTACCCGTCCCATTGTCTCCAAACAACTTTTCCTGTCCACCCTTAACCTATTTCACACCACCCCCACGTCCAACTCATAGGTCCCGAACTAGCACCTCAGTCACAAAATCTCCAGAACCAGTGGTGCCTGTTGTCACAGGTATGTGGAGTGCACCGCCCACCAGGACAGCCAGTGTGTCACGGAGCCACAGCACAACCAGTCCCCCCCGTGAAGCACCAGAATTTGGCGAGGGCCCGGCGGGAGAGGGGAAGACTCCAGCCACCCAAGCCGCTCCCAGGGGTCCCGGGGGGAGTGTGGACTCAGCTGTGACTCCTCCCAAGGTTGGGAAGGGCCAGAAGAAACCCGGCAAGTCTGGGAGGAGCAGCACGGCAGAGAAGACCGCCATCATCCCCGCTGGCCAGGAGGGCCCCGCCAGCCCCATCGTCACTGCCCAGGAGGCCACCGCCAGCCCCATCGTCGCTGCCCAGGAGGCCACTGCCAGCCCCATCGTTGCTGCCCAGGAGGCCACCGCCAGCCCCATCGTCGCTGCCCAGGAGGACACCGCCAGCCACAGCCCAGCTGCCCAGGAGGGCCCTGCCAGCCACAGCTCAGCTGCCCAGGAGGGCCCCGCCAGCCACAGCCCAGCTGCCCAGGAGGGCCCCGCCAGCCACAGCCCAGCTGACCAATGAAGGACCGCCAGCCCCAGCCCAGCTGGGCAATGAAGAACCACCAAGTCCAGCACCGCTGAACAGGGCAAGGACCGCTGAACAGGGCAAGCACCGGCAAGTCAAGCACCGCTGAACAGGGCAAGGACAGCTGAACGGGGCAAGCACCGCCAAGTCAAGCTCCGCTGAACAGGGCAAGCACCGCCAAGTCAAGCACCCCTGAACAGGGCAAGCATCGCCAAGTCAAGCACCGCTGAACAGGGCAAGGACCGCCAAGTCAAGCACCGCTGAACAGGGCAAGCACCGGCAAGTCAAGCACCGCTGAACAGGGCAAGGACCGCTGAACAGGGCAAGCACCGCCAAGTCAAGCACCGCTGAACAGGGCAAGCACCGCCAAGTCAAGCACCGCTGAACAGGGCAAGCACCGCCAAGTCAAGCACCGCTGAACAGGGCAAGCACCGCCAACTCAAGCACTGCTGAACAGGGCAAGGACCGCCAAGTCAAGCACCGCTGAACAGGGCAAGCACCGCCAAGTCAAGCACCGCTGAACAGGGCAAGGACCGCCGAACAGGGCAAGCACCGCCAAGTCAAGCACCGCTAGCCTATGAGCGGCAGGGGCACTGACGCAACAGGGACCGTCACGGGGTGAGTGATGCACTCTGTACACCAGTCCCCGTCCAGAACTAGTGGAGACATGCATCCACTATGTCTGTTCTTGGCAGGATGAAGCACTCTGGGCACCAGTCCCCCTCCAGAACCAGTGGAGACATGCATCCACTACGTCTGTCCTTGGCAGGATGAAGCACTCTGGGCACCAGTCCCCCTCCAGAACCAGTGGAGACATGCATCCACTACGTCTGTCCTTGGCAGGATGAAGCACTCTGGGCACCAGTCCCCCTCCAGAACCAGTGGAGACTGTTATCCACTTGAGAGACTGTGGCTTTGCACTCCCCAGGATTGAACAGTGGGCAAGCCACCCACTGTAGAGACTTGAGAGACTGTGGCTTTGTACTCCCCAGGATTGAACAGTGGGCAAACTACCCACTGTAGAGACTTGGGAGACTGTGGCTTTGCACTCCCCAGGATACATCAATGGGCATGGAACCTCCTCGTGGATCTGGCGTCGTGCACTCATCCGGCTGAGGTACCCCCCCTTCGCTTCCCCCTGAGGTGCCTGTTGTATTTCTATCTGATGCCCCTTCAGTGTTCTTTCTGTTTTGATCTGGTATCGTGTGTGGGCCTCGCCCATGTATTTTGGGCCCAGTGGTCCACGGTCTATAGATGGTGCAATACCTGGTCTACTAATCATGGTGTATATTTTGTTAATAGTGTATATATGTATATTTTTGCTTACTGAATTTTGATATATTACAATGGTTACACTCATTTCCTTTTGTCTTTGCATTCTTCCGGGGGGGTTGGGGGTGTAACTGTAATGTATAGATATGCATTGGTGTGTGTGTTGTAGTGGGTGGGGGTGTTGCATGTGTGTGTGTCCCTGTTTTTTTCCTCCACGCTCCCCTGTGTAGTAGGTGCAGTACTCACCTAGAGACAGATGTTCGAACAGTCCATCTCTGGAGTGCATTTTTCTGCATTTTTTTCTGTGCCTGATTGTGACACATATGCCTGCTTTTAGGGTCACAAACACATACAACTGGGCTGGGACGAGGTGTGTTATGGAACAGAGAACCTGATACCAAGACGCAGGTGGAGGGGCCTGACAAGGTGAAGCGGGAAGTGACAACAGGATGCAGAAAGCAGAGGCTTTTCACATTGTACGTAATCCAAGTATAGAGATTTCAAATCATTTAGGTATGTTAAAAATACAGTGACTGCTGTTAGAACACATACAGCCACCGCTCACACAAATGCATAAATGGGAGGGCTGGTAGGGGTGATGATGGGTGTGGGGGTCGCATGTGTAAAGAAAAAATGGGTGGGGTCGTGTAGGTCAACGGAAAAGAGTGGGTTGTGCTAAAATAAAAGCTGACAATTGAATGAAAAACATGAAAGTAAGTACAGGTGGAGTCGGCTATGGAGGAAGCAAGCAATGAAGGGAAAAGCAGTGATGGGGAGGTGTGTGTGTAGATGTGACAAGCAGAAATGGGAGGCAGGTTTGAGGGAGGAAAGGGCAAGCAGCCACAAATACAGACGGGATGAGAGAGGCTCATAGAGGGCCTGCAAATCAATGCACTCTAATGGAGTGCTACACTACAAAATAAAAAAATAAATACCTCTACAGTCACAAGCACAGACCCTAAGCTGTACTTGGTCCGAGCTCCATGGCAGGGACATACACAAGTCCCAGGAGGAAGCCGAAGGCTAGGAAGAGGCATTGTCTAGTAAGAAGCAAGGAAACAAGGATGTTGTGGGAGCCAATCAATGGTAAGGAACAGTAAGTAGTTGGCGGGCTCGAAGCTCCTTTTAAGATTTTTTTTCCTATTACAAGATGTAAGGAAATGGCTCCCTGTTACAATTACCCCCCACTTTTGGCCTGATACTGATGCTGACTTGACTGAGAAGTGTGCTGGGACCCTGCTAACCAGGCCCCAGCACCAGTATTCTTTCACCTAAAATGTACCATTGTCTCCACAATTGGCACAACCCTGGACCCCAGGTAAGTCCCTTGTAACTGGTACCCCTGGTACCAAGGGCCCTGATGCCAGGGAAGGTCTCTAAGGACTGCAGCATGTCTTATGCCACCCTAGGGACCTCTCACGCAGCACAGACACACTGCTTGCCAGCTTGTGTGTGCTGGTGGGGAGAAAATGACTAAGTCGACATGGCACTCCCCTCAGGGTGCCATGCCAACCTCACACTGTCTATGGCATATGTACGTCACCCCGCTAGCAGGCCTTACAGCCCTAAGGCAGGGTGCACTATACCACAGGTGAGGGCATAGGTGCATGAGCACTATGCCCCTACAGTGTCTAAGCAAAACCATGGACATTGTAAGTGCAGGGTAGCCATAAGAGTATATGGTCTGGGAGTCTGTCAAAAACGAACTCCACAGCTCCATAATGGCTACACTGAATACTGGGAAGTTTGGTATCAAACTTCTCAGAATAATAAACCCACACTGATGCCAGTGTTGGATTTATTACAAAATGCACACAGAGGGCATCTTAGAGATGCCCCCTGTATTTTACCCAATTGAACAGTGCAGGACTGACTGGTCTGTGACCCCATGTGGTGAGGGCCTTTGTGCTCTCTGAGGACAGAAATGAAAGCCTGCTCTGGGTGGAGGTGCTTCACACCTCCCCCCTGCAGGAACTGTAACACCTAGCAGTGAGCCTCAAAGGTTCAGGCTTCGTGTTATAATGCCCCAGGGCACTCCAGCTACTGGAGATGCCTGCCCCCTGGACACAGCCCCCACTTTTGGCTGCAAGTCCAGGAGAGATAATGAGAAAAACAAGGAGGAGTCACCCACCAGTCAGGACAGCCCCTAAGGTGTCCTGAGCTGAGGTGACCCCTGCCTTTAGAAATCCTCCATCTTGATTTTGGAGGATTCCCCCAATAGGAATAGGGATGTGCCCCCCTCCCCTCAGGGAGTAGGCACAAGGAGGGTGAAGCCACCCTCAAGGACAGTAGCCATTGGCTACTGCCCTCCCAGACCTAAACACACGCCTAAATTCAGTATTTAGGGGCTCCCCAGAACCTAGGAAACTAGATTCCTACAACCTAAGACGAAGAAGGACTGCTGAGCTGAAAAACCTGCAGAGAAGACGGAGACACCAACTGCTTTGACCCCAGCTCTACCGACCTGTCTCCCCACTTCAAAAGAACTGCTCCAGCGACGCGTTCCATAGGGTCCAGAGACCTCTGAAGCCTCAGAGGACTACCCTGCATCTAAAAGGACCAAGATCTCCAGAGGACAGCGGCCCTGCTCCACAAAGACTGCAACTTTGCAACAAAGAAGCAACTTTGAAAGAACACGCGTTTCCCGTCGGAATCGTGAGACTTTGCACTCTGCACCCGACGCCCCCGGCTCGACTTGTGGAGAACCAACGCTACAGGGAGGACTCCCCAGCGACTGCGAGCCTGTGAGTAGCCAGAGTTGACCCCCCTGAGCCCCCACAGCAACGCCTGCAGAGGGAATCCAGAGGCTCCCCCTGACCGCGACTGCCTGCTTCTAAGAACCCGACGCCGAACACATGCACTTCCAGATCCACACCGACCCCAGGACAACCCTCAGAGGAACTCTCATCTACAGACCCCCTGGACCACGCGCCCTCTTCAGCGAATCCATCACTGACTTCATCTCCCCACACACCCTAGCCTCGCCGGACTACATCCTCCTCGGAGACCTCAACTTCCACATGGAGCAGAACAACGACCCCAACACCACCACCCTGCTCGACATCCTCGCCAACCTCGGTCTCAAGCAACTGGTGAACACACCCACCCACATCGCCGGACATACGCTCGACCCCATCTTCTCTGCCAGCAACCACGTATCCTTCAGCCACTCATCCGTAATACACTGGACCGACCACACATGTGTCCACTTCACCTTCAGACTCAAGTCTCTCCACCTCCGCACACAACCCATCCCACGCAGACATTGAAACAAAATCCCCACGGAACAGCTACTCTCCACTCTCAGCGACAACCAACCCACCTTCTCCACCGACCCCAACAACGCAGCCCTCATCCTCACACATTGGATCACCAACTGTGCGGACAACCTCGCACCCCTTAGACGCCTCCCACGACAGACCAACACCAGGAAACCTCAATGGTTCACCGACACCCTCAAGGAATCCCAAAAAAACTGCCGTACCCTCGAGAAAGCCTGGCGCAAAGATCACACCGTAGAAAACATGTCTGCCCTCAAAAACGCCACCCGTGAACACCATCAGCTGATCCGCGCCACCAAAAGAACTTCCTTCACAAACAGACTGGACAAGAACACTCTCAACAGCAAAGAACTCTTCAACATTGTCAAAGAGCTCTCCAATCCCAACGCCAACTCCAACTCCATCACGCCCTCACAAGATCTCTGCAACTCCCTCGCTTCCTTCTTCCATCGAAAGATCACCGACCTTCACGACAGCTTCGGTCATCAGTCCCAGCCAACCACCACAGAACCTACTACCCCAGCCATCACCCTCAACGTCTGGACTCACATCAGCATGAAGGAGACCAAAGCCACCATGAACACCATCCACTCCGGTGCCCCCTCGGACCGCCGCCACCACTTCATCTTCAACAAAGCTGACGACATCATCGCCCCGCACCTCCAGACCATCATCAACAGCTTGTTTGCTTCTGCCACCTTCCCCGAGAGCTGGAAACACGCGGAAGTCAACGCCCTACTGAAGAAACCAACGGCGGACCCAAGTGACCTGAAGAATTTCCGCCCCATCTCGCTCCTCCCCTTCCCTGCCAAAGTCATTGAGAAGACCGTCAACAAACAACTGACCAACTTCCTTGAAGACAACAACCTACTCGACCCCTCCCAGTCCGGATTCCGAGCCAACCACAGCACAGAAACCGCCCTCATCGCAGTCACAGATGACATCAGAACTCTGATGGACAACGGAGAAACAGTCGCCCTCATCCTCCTCGATCTCTCGGCGGCCTTCGACACTGTTTGCCACCGAACCCTAATATCCCGCCTCCGCTCCACTGGTATCCAAGGACAGGCCCTGGACTGGATCACTTCTTTCCTCTCTGACCGCTCCCAAAGAGTCTACCTGCCTCCGTTCCGCTCAGACCCCACCGAGATCATCTGCGGCGTCCCACAAGGCTCCTCACTCAGCCCAACTCTCTTCAATGTCTACATCAGCCCCCTCGCGACATCGTACGCAAACACAACATCAACATCACCTCCTACGCTGACGACACTCAGCTGATACTTTCCCTCACCAAGGACCCCACCAGCGCCAAGACCAACCTGCAAGATGGAATGAAAGACGTCGCAGAATGGATGAAACTTAGCCGTCTGAAACGGAACTCAGACAAAACGGAAGTCCTCATCCTCGGAAACACCCCGTCCGCTTGGGACAACTCTTGGTGGTCCACAGCCCTTGGCACCGCACCAACCCCCTCAGACCACGCACGCAACCTCGGATTCATCCTGGATCCACATCTCACCATGACCAAACAAGTCAACGCCGTATCATCTTCCTGCTTCCTCACTCTCCGCATGCTCCGAAAGATCTTCCGCTGGATCCCCGCCGACACCAGAAAAACTGTGACCCACGCCCTCGTCACAAGCCTCCTGGACTACGGAAACACCCTATACGCAGGAACCACCACAAAACTCCAAAAACGTCTTCAGCAAATACAAAACGCCTCCACCCGCCTCATCCCCGACATACCCCGCAACAGCCACATCTCCGCCCACCTGAGACACCTGCACTGGCTTCCCGTCAACAAAAGGATCAACTTCCGGCTCCTCACCCACAAACACAAAGCCCTCCAAAACAAGGGACCCGAATACCTCAACTGCCGCCTCAGTTTCTACACACCCACCTGTCAACTTCGCTCCGCCAACCTCGCACTCGCTGCCGTCCCTCGCATCCACCGCACTACAGCAGGTGGGAAATCCTTCTCCGACCTGGCGGCCAAGACATGGAACTCCCTCCCCGCCAACCTCAGGACCATCCAGGACCACCTCGCATTCCGGAGGCAGCTCAAAACCTGGCTCTTCGAGCAGCAGTAACCCTCCTCCCCTAGCGCCTTGAGACCCTCACGGGTGAGTAGCGTGCTTTATAAATGTTTTGATTGATTGATTGATTGATTGACCCTGTAGGTGGTTTACTTACCTGCAAAACTAACAAACACTTACCTCCCCCAGGAATTGTTGAAAATTGCACTGTGTCCAGTTTTAAAATAGCTTATTGCCATTTGTATGAAAACTGTATATGCTATTTTGCTAATTCAAAGTTCCTAAAGTTCCTAAGTGAACTCCTTTAATTTAAAGTATTGTTTGTAAATCTTGAACCTGTGGTTCTTAAAATAAACTAAGAAAATATATTTTTCTATATAAAAATCTATTGGCCTGGAATTGTCTTTGAGTGTGTGTTCCTCATTTATTGCCTGTGTGTGTACAACAAATGCTTAACACTACCCTCTGATAAGCCTACTGCTCGACCACACTGCCACAAAATAGAGCATTAGAATTATCTCTTTTTGCCACTATCTTACCTCTAAGGGGAACCCTTGGACTCTGTGCATGCTATTTCTTACTTTGAAAAGTACATACAGAGCCAACTTCCTACACAAGAGATTTTGCAAGCACTGTGCAGGCAAAATCTAAAAAGTGTTAAATCTGCACCCACAGAAATACCGCTTCAATGGGTTCAAATTTACTACTTTTTAGAATTCACAAACATTGGCAGTAGTAGGCTTGGAAAGCTGCACAAGTTTATAGACATACTACTGGCAATCAAACACTCAATAGTTGATGGGATGAATGCTTGCAAATAGTCTAACCGATGGTAGTCGCTCAAGGGTAGCAGTCCAACCAATTGTTTTTCACCATGCCACTTTGCCACTTTAGAAAGAGGTCTACCTAAAGCAAATCAGTACTGACCCTGTTCCTCATGGAAACAGTCCATCACAAACGTTGGTTATTTCCTCCTTCCAACCAGTAGCCCACTACTGTTTAAGTTGGGAAATTTGAGATTCACATGCCCCAGATCTCACTGAATACACTATGCCCCTGAGGATTAGGTTGAAATCTCTGCGAATAGAACTTATAATGATGAAAAAAGAGAAAGACCAATTCTGAAATTGTTTGCCACTAAAAGATTTAAGGTAGAGGTGTTATGGAGACTAAATTCTGTCACAATACAGAGAATGTTTTTTTTTTTTTTTACATCCAGGCCTGGACTCTAGATCATGGCCTATTCCAGAACGTTTCACAAAAGGTCTCTGTTGAGTATGTACAATAACACAAAAAAGTGAAAGCTATAGGAAATTATGAGTAAATCTAAGGAACTTTATGTTCTGTGGCATGCAAAAAGAAGCTGTTCCATTGGCATTCTAGCAAAGGCACAAATCAGAGCATAGTCTGAAAGAAGGCACAAAAGGACTCCTATAAGAGAATACATAAGCACAAAATGAAAAGACAACTCGAGCCATGAAGCAAAACTTAAAAACGATCTCATGGATGCTATACAATTACAAACATATTCAAAATATACATAATATCTAGTTTAATCCATACATTTCCCTGAGGGTAGCTCAACAGCGAATAACATATTGTTACCCAACTCAGTGATACTGAGGTCTAGTTAATGAGGCTTTATTGTGGGTGTTTTTGCTTACTTGTAATGTATTAGATGTGTGTGGGTGCCACGCTGCATAATAGGCATTAGATCCTTTTGTCTGGTGGAAACCACACTCTGAAATATTTTACAGGCACTTGACCTTTCACGACTCTTTAAGACACAGCTTTTCCACTAAATCTGTGGTCTCAGCTGCTGCAGACCTCCATACAGGCTATGTAGCTTTGCAAAATATCATTGTTTTGGACTATATCTGTCACACCGTTCCTGCTGGATGCCACAGGTTCCAGACTTACCATGGTCTGTTACATCAGGGACTACCTTAAACCCTGTTGCATGTACAAGTGACTGACTTCATTTCCACCTTCTGTTACACTTTGAATATTGAGACACACGCTGTTTTGGTCTTTTCAAGTTAGACTTTGCATACCCAACTAGCCTTGAAAAAGTCACCTGTTGTGACGAAACACATGTTGTCTGTGATTGTGGAATGATACTCATATTATTACTTTGATTTGCATATCTAAAAATAAAAGGAACCTACTACAACCAAACTCATCTGGATGACTTGTTGATTACTGTGAGAAAGTAGCCTCTGTCTAGCTGCTATGTTTGGCCTGTTTGTGAGTGTTTGTCAGTGTGTTTCTACTGTCTCACTGGGATCCTGCTAGCCAGGACCCCAGTGCTCATCATTTAAAACCCTATTTGTCAGTGTGTTTTGCCTGTCTCACTAGGATCCTGCTAGCCAGG
This sequence comes from Pleurodeles waltl, assembly GCF_031143425.1. Lineage (NCBI taxonomy): Eukaryota > Metazoa > Chordata > Amphibia > Caudata > Salamandridae > Pleurodeles > Pleurodeles waltl. The sequence continues at coordinate 210,558,836 of NC_090443.1, forward strand.
ACCCCAGTGCTCATAGTTTGTGGCCTATGTGTGTTGTCAGTATGCTTAACTGTGTCACTGAAGTTCTGCTAACCCGATCTCCAGTGCTTATGCTATCTCTGCTTACCAAATTTGTCACTACACTTTAGTGACTCCATATTCCAATTCTAATTGGCACACTGGACCCCCCTTATAGGTCCCTAGTTTATGGTACCTAGGTACCTGGGGCATTGGGGTTCCAGGAGATCCTTATGGGCTGCAGCTTTTCTTTTGCCACCCTTAAGGAGCTCATACAAACCTTTCGTCAGGACTGCCACTGCAGCTTGAGTGAAATAGTGTACACACTATTTCACAGCCATTTTCACTGCATTAAGATAACTTATAAGTCACCTATATGTCTAACATTCATTTACTGAAGGCTAGGTGCAAAGTTACTATGTGTGAGGGCACCCTTGCACTAGCAAAGGTGCCCCCACATTGTCCAGGGCCAATTCCCCGGACTTCGTGAGTCCGTTGACACCATCAAAAGTGTGCACTACATATAGGTCAATACATATATGTAGCTTCACAATGCTAACTCCGAATAGGGCCATGTGAGGTGTCTAAGATCATGGAATTGTCCCCCCTGTCCAAATCTGGTACTGGGGTGGGGCAATTCCATGCACCCTGGGGGCTTCACCATGGAACCCCAGTACTGCCAAACCAGCTCTCTGAGGTTTCCACTGCAGTCCCAGCTGCTGCCACCTCACAGACAGGTTTCTGACCTCCTGGGGACTGAGCAGCTCAATCCCAGGACGGCAGAACAATGGATTTCCTTTGGGAGAGGGGTTTTGCACCCTATCCCATTAGACAAATGTGTTACAGGCATGGGAGGGGTAGCCTCCCAGAGCCTCTGGAAATGCTTTGAAGGGCAAAAACGGTGCCCTCCTTGCATAATCCAGTCTACACTGGTTCAGGGACTCCCAGCCCCTGCCTGGCGCGAAATTGGACAAAGGAAAGGGGAGTGACCATTCCCCTGTCCATCACCACCCCATGGGAGGTGCCCAGAGCTCCTTCAGAGTGCCCCTGGTGTTAGCCATCGTGGATTCCAAGGTGTGGGGACCCTCTAGAGATCTCTGAGTGGCCAGTGCCAGCAGGTGACGTCAGAGACCCCTCCTGATAGGTGCATACCTGGGTAGGTAGCCAGTCCCCCTCTCAGGGCTATTTAGGGACTCTCCTCTGGGTGTTTCCTCAATTTTGGTTTGCAAAATTCCTCCAAGTCTCCTCTGCATCCTTTGCTTCAGCTCTGACCATCGGATCAACTGCAGACTGCTCCAGGAACCACTGTAACTGCAACAAAGTATCCAGGACTACACCTGTGAGCTGCAACTTCAGTTCCAGCCAGCCTTTGCAACAGTTTCCAAGGTGTGCACACCGTGAGGTCTGCCTGTCTTCACCCTGCACCAGAAGACCCAAAGGAATCTCTGGTGGAGTGATGGAGTCACTTCCCTGCTTCTGCAGGCACCCTTCTGTGACGACAACCGGTACTCTGGGACTCCTCTTCTGACAACGAGCATGCGCCCTGGAACAGATGGTGGACCAAAGTGACCCAGACTGTCCAAAGGTCCAGCTGTCAAAATTTGGTGGAGGTAAGAGCGTGCCTCCCCATGCTGCGACAGTACCCCTGTGCACTGATTCTTCTGCAGGTCCTTGGGCTTCTGTGCACTTCATCCAAGAATCCTTTGTGCACAGGGTAGCCCAGGTCCCCAGCACTCCATCCTGCGATGCACAGCTCCCTGAGTTGTTCTCCGGCGGCGTGGGACCTTCCGGTGTAGTGCTGCGATGACACCACTTTGCATCTTCTTTGTCCCTATGTTCTGGGACTCCCGTGGGTGCTGCCTGGTCTTCTGAGGCCAACTCTTTGTCGGGTACGTGGGAGCAAAGAAGGGTCGAGCCGTGTAGCAATGAACCATTTCGAGCTGGATTGTTCTCTGCATTAACATCTGCTATGCACTGACAAAGAAGCAGCCTCCTGAGGGCTTGAGGGCTTGTTCCACCAGGGGCAAGGCTGCTACCACTGAGCTAGCATGAGGTGTTACAGTCCTGGATATCTGTCAGGCAGAAATGTGCTGCCTGGACAATCAGGTCTGCAGAAACAGACGCTTTACCTGTTCGGTCCTACAGGACTTTCTAGTGTGAGAAGATTTATCTGCAGCCCACCGTCAGGAGGTTATGGCTTGGGTATCTATTCTAAGGTAAAGAATCTGCAGCTAGAAGTCTCTATCAGATGAACAAGTTACCTTCGGTAACGCTTTATCTGGTAGAGACTCTATCTAGCTGCAGATTCCTTACACCCACCTATGTTTTCCCGCTCTGTGGATTTGTCTAACAGGGTTAGGGTTTATCCCTTTCAGGGCCCAAGTTTTGCACAAATTGTTGGTTCTATCCAAGTTTGTGGGTAAAAGAACTGACATACCCGTGCCGGAGTGGTGCTTTTTTAGGGGACTGTGATGTCTCAGACGGTTCCAAAGACGCCACACGGATTCAAACTAGGCAACCTTATGGCGTACGCAGGGTACTGCTCAGCAAAAAATTCTGGATTCCAAGGTGCCGCCAGAAAATTCTAAGGTATGGAATCTGCAACTAGGTAAGTGACTTGTTCTAGTAGACTATTCATAATGTTTTACTGCAGTTTGCTGCGTGTGCATTATATCAGTTTGCTAAAGTGTATTTGAATTTCTTATCAATAATAAAGAAGTGACACAATTCTAGTAATAATTGAGCATTTATGAGCAAAATAAAATACGGCCTAGAGTACAGCACAGTTCTGCAACTGAAGCCACAATCAACTCAGCTCTTACACACAGTGATTTTCATACACTTGGTGGGCACTTAAAATCCACCTCCTTCACAACACTTACTCTTTAAACGCTATCTGACTGCTTGTTACAAAAATACATTCATGGCAGATATATTATGTACATATTATCTAACATACACAATGTCCTTCGATCCTGCCCTGTGACCTCTATCAATATGTCCTCCCTACACGTCTACAGTCTCTGAAGTTTTACGTGCTGTCTCCTCCTTTCTGCCAGCCTTGAAACACAAACATCTAACGCCGTATCTCCCTTTCAAGTCTGTCATGATTTACCTTTCTCCTTTCCTGATATCAGAAAGTGGCTCAGACTCTCCATTGTGTGTGTGCGTCCAGTTATCTGCGGTATGCTAAGCTGAATCGTAACTACTTTACCCTGTACCTGGCCTCTCTTCTCATTCTCTTTTCTGTCCCTGCGTTCCTTATTGACCATTATGTTCAAACCGAGGCCTGTACTTTTCTCGTATAATATAGACTTCTGCACGTTTGTTTTCTAATTTGTGTGTTGATCAGAGTAGGCCCTCTGCAGTTTTCTTAAGGCCTATTACAAAAGTTGATTTAGAGATAGCAAAATATAAGATGTTAGTAGGTGTATTTGTCCTACTCCTGTACTATTAATTGTGGAACACCCACGACAAGCCACCCATTCCCCATACAATTGCTTACCTGCAGGACTCCAGTCAGCAGAAGCTGAAGTTCAGGGTCTCACACTGGTAAGGGAAATGGATGGTGCTAAAGAATCATTGCTGGTCCAGGCAGAGGTGATCCGAATGGTTTCCAGGTCATGGGGCTTGTGAAGAAGGGAGTGTTGTTGTTATTAGAGCGGGTGTCAGAAGACAAATGTCCAATCACAAGTCTAATGGGTTTACTATTAGCCAAGCCTGGGAGTCTGAGCAACTAGATAATGACTCCATGCCAACCATGGGATCCTGCACCACCCTGTTAAAAGCACCAGATGGCTGTAGGATCATCAGTCTGGCACAGGTGCCAGTACCAGTGGATGTAGCTTCAGAGTATACAGATGACACATATCACACACCAGATGTCAGAGTGACCCCTGGTGAGTAGAACTGTGGCCAGCTTTCGGTTAGTGCCATGCCATGAAAAGTCTGATCCACCAGAGGGAAGCAAGCAGGGCCTCGCAGGAACTCAAATACAGCTCTGCTTGTTGGCCTTGCTCCTGGATACTATACTGACCTTGTCCAAAAATGGTTTCCAAAGCAATAAAACCACACCCTCCCTCTACTGTTAACCTCTTCCAGGTATTAGATCTATCAGGCAAACACCCCGGCAGTGATGTGTCTTCTGTGTTAAGTACTCCTTCCTCTCCTACCATCAATTCTCAGTCCCAAGTTCCTTCATGCTTTGAGGACTCTAAAAACTGAAGTAGCTCATTCTCGGTCTCTTCATTAACTAAAGCTATGTTTTACACAAACCTAAAGGAAACCAAAGCCACAAAAAACAGGGCAAACAAGTGCCCAGATATGATTATCTGACACACATGGCTTAATCCATCAACAAGACTCTAACCTCCTATATCACAGCGAGTACTGACACTAAAACTAGTGACACATAACTTGAAAATACACTCAGGTTGTGTAGGAAAGTACCATCTTGCCTGGCATGTTACCCCCATTTTTACATGTATGTAAGTTTGTTTTTGCTTGTCTCACTGGGATCCTGCTAGACAGGACCCCAGTGCTCATAGTTTGTGGCCTGAATGTGTATACCTGTGTAGTGACTAACTGTGTCACTGAGGCTCTGCTAATCAGACCCTCAGTGCGTATGCTCTCTCTGCCTTTAAATGTGTCACTATAGGCGAGTGACCACTTTTACCAATTTCAATTGGCACACTGGAACACCCTTATAATTCCCTAGTATATGGTACCTAGGTACCCAGGGTAATGGGTTTCCAGGAGATCCCTATGGGCTGCAGCATTTCTTTTGTCACCCATAGGGAGCTCAGACAAACCTTTACACAGGACTGCCACTGCAGCCTGAGTGAAATAACACACGTTATTTCACAGCCATTTTCACTGCACCTAAGTAACTTATAAGTCACCTATATGTCTAACCTTCAGTTGCTGAAGGTTAGGTGCAAAGTTACTGAGTGTGAGGGCACCCTTGCACTAGCAAAGGAGCCCCCACATCGTTCAGGGCCATTTCCACGAACTTTGTGAGTACGGGGGACACCATTACACGCGTGCACTATGTATAGGTCAATACCTATATGTAGCTTCACAATGGTAACTCCGAATATGGCCATGTAACATGTCTAAGATCATGGAATTGTCCCCCCATGCCAAATCTGGTATTGGGGAGCCAATTCCATGCATCACCGGGGCTCCACTATAGACCCCAGGTACTGCCAAACCAGCTCTCTGAGGTTTCCTCTGCAGCTACAGCTGCTGCCAACCCACAGACATGGTTCTGCCCTCCTGGGGTCTGGGCAGCCCAGTCCCAGGAAGGCATAACAAATAATTTTCTCTGAGAGAGGGTGTTACACCCTCTCCTTTTGGAAATAGGTGTTAAAGGCTGGGGAGGGGTAGCCTCTCCCAGCCTCTGGAAATGCTTTGAAGGGCACAGATGGTGCCCTCCTAGCATAAGCCAGCCTACACCGGTTTAGGGAACCCCCCAGTCGCTGCTCTGGCGCAAAACTGGACAAAGGAAAGGGGAGTGACCACTCCCCTGTCCATCACCACCCCAGGGGTGGTGCCCAGAGCTCCTCCAGTGTGTCCCAGACCTCTGCCATCCTGTTTCCAGAGGTGTGAGGGCACTCTGGGGACCAGTGCCAGCAGGTGACGTCAGAGACCCCTTCTGATAGGTGCTTACCTGACTAGAATTCACCAGAGTTCCTCTGCACCTCTCTCTCCAACTTCTGCCAAGGATCGACCGCTGACGCATGCACAACAGCAAGAAAGTAGCAAGAAGAGTACCAGCGACATTGTAACGCCTAATCCAGCCGGCTTTCTCGACTGTTTCCTGGTGGTGCATTCTTAGGGGGATGCCTGCCTGCCTTCGTCCTGCACTGGAAGCCACGAAAAAATCTCCCGTTGGTCGACGGAATCTTCCCCCTTCCTGCAGCAGGCACCAAACTTCAGCGTCACCGGTACTCTGGCACCCCCCTCATCCTGACGAGCGTGGCCCCTGGAACACAGGTGGTGGACCCAAGTGACCCAGACTGTCCAGTGGTCCAACTGTCCAAATTTGGAGGAAGTAAGTCCTTGCCTCCCCTTTCCAGACAGTAATCCTGTGCACCGTGTGATCTGCAGCTACAAGGGCTTCTCTACACATGTCCACAAAATCCTGCGATGCTCAGCTCCCTGAGTTGATCTCCGGTGTTGTGGGACCTCCTTTTACAGGGTTGAGATGACTGCCGTCTTTAGACTTCTTGAACCCGTGTTCAAGGACTTCTGCTGGTGCTTCCTGCTTGTGCATGGGCTCTCTACGTTGCTGAGGGCCCCCTCTGTCGCCTCACCCAAGTGGCGACATCCTGGTCCTTCCTGGGCCCGGGCAGCACCCTTTTTCTTCACCCGCGACTCTTGCAGCTAGCAAGGCTTGTTTGCCATATTTTGCCAAGGAAACAACTCTGCATCCGTCAGCACTCCGTGGGACATCTTCTGCTTGAAGGAGAAGTTCCTAGCACCTTTCGTTGTAGCAGAATCTTCAGCTTCTTTCATCCGGAGGCAGCCATTTTGCACCTTCATCCGGGGTATAATGGGCTCTTTCCCCCCCTGGACACTTTCGCGACTCTTGGACTTGGTCCCCTTCCTTTGCAGGTCCTCAGGTCCAGGAATCCTTCTTCAGTGCTTTGCAGTCTGTTGTGGTCTTTGCAAAACCCTTTATCACAACTTTAGTGTGTTTCTGGGGAAATAGTAGTACTTTACTCCTACTTTCCAGGGTCTTGGGGTGGGGTATCTTCGACACCCTTAGTGTTTTCTTGCACTCCCAGTGACCCTGTACACACTACACAGCCTAGGGGTCCATTTGTGGTTCGCATTCCACTTTCTTAGTATATGGTTTGTGTTGCCCTTAGGCCTATTGCATCCTATTGTATTCTACAGTTTTTGTTTTTTTTTAAACTATTTTTATTGAATTTTTGATAACTGTAACCAAACAAGTACAGTGCAGGCCGTGCTATACAAAATATGAATACTGTATTCCAGTATAATAGTAGTATCGAGCATGTACCAACCAGAGGCCAAACGCATCCAGTAGACGGGTGAAACCCACCCCCCTTCTCCCCACCATGATACACATGAAACAAATCAGAAAATGCATGCTATGAAAGATGGAGAAATGTCATAACAACAGTTGGTCGTCACCAACTCAACAGGCTCATTGTGAGATGTCCCCACTCTCATTCTCCGAGTTGTCTACAGAGCACCCGCCATCCACACCCGAGAACCGGTCCAGTAATGTGCCCCAAACCTCCAGATCTATGAGTGCCTTGTCATCCCTGCGTGTGCAGCGCATATGTTGATCTTCAGCAACACCCCACTCCGTGAGGTCCTGTATCCAATCAGGAAGCACTGGACTCTGAGCACTCATCCATCCAATCTCTACCCTGCGCTTAGCCAGTACCAACGCTAGCTGGGCTAACTTATATGGAATGCTCCGACCCACGGCCTCTGAACCACACCTAATAGACAGGCCATTGGTGCCGCCTCTATCCCCAAACCTGTTACTTCCACTACTTTCACCACCACTTGGTGCCAAAAATTGTTCACCATCCTACAATTCCAAGCCAGATGCAAGAAGGAAGCGTCCAGCTTACCACATCTTGGACATCCTGCTTTACGCCCCGGGTCGATCTCATTTAAACGACTGGGCGTAAGGTACGTCCTGTGTACAAAATTAAAATGCAGTAACTTGAATCTATTATTGCAAGACACCCTACGCACCATGGACAAAGCTAGATCCCAATCAGAATCCGACAGGGGTGCCTCCAGGACTCTCTCCCAGGCCCTGCGACTCACTCCCACTATTTTCGACTGGTCCTCCCGGAGTGCTTCATAAAACTGAGTGATCAAATGCAACCCATCACCTCAGTTAATCAAACCGTGTAGGATCGAGGAAGGAGCAGGAGCCACTGGGAAACCACCCCAGATCTCACGTGCCAGACTTTCAAGCTTAGCATATTGGAGGAATTGACCAGATCCCACAACAAACAATTCCCTGGCCTCAGTAAAGGAAATGAACTCCCCATTAGGATAAAGATCCCCAACTACTTCGCACCCTCCCAGTCTCCAGGCCTCCACAGACATGAACTGTTCCATTTCCCGACAGAGTGGAAGATGCCACATTCTCAGTCGGTCGAAGGGGGCCCGTCGAAGCACACGTTTGACTGCTTGCTCCCAGATCCCTGCAGTGAACCTCGCCAAATGGGGAACATCAGTAGTTGACCTACCCCCCGCCATCAAGAGATACACCAGCACCTGCCTATCCAAAGCTCCAGCAAACAGTCTCTTCTCCCAATTATCGGTATCTGTCATCCATTTAGCCGCAAATTGAAGATGCGCTGCATAATAATAATGCCTGATATTGGGAATCGCCAGCCCACCTCCCTCAAGGTCAACCTGCAGAACCGACAAAGCCACTTTACTACATCGCCCAGCCCATACCAAGGAAATTAAGAGGCTATCCAACTTACGAAAAAACCGAGCAGTCAACGGATACATGGAGTTCTGGACCAAATAAAGGCACCGCAGCAAAAAGACCATCTTGGCTACTGCAGCCCTACCCATGACAGATAAAGGTAATTTATTCAAGAAAGAGACCGAGCGCTCCAAACCAGTAATCATCAGCTCAACATTATCTTTATTGTGTGCAGCCATGGTGTGCGTAACCCAGATGCCCAAGTAACAGAAACTCTCAACCTCTCACTGCAGAGAAGCCTCCGGCAATTCAGCCTGAGGGATACCGCAGAGAGACCCCAGGGGGAACAGGTGCAATTTTTTCTGGTTAACCCAGAGGCCAGAAACCACCCCTAACGCCTCCATCTTCTGTAACAACAGCGGAACCGAGACACTAGGTTCCCGGAGATACACCAGGGCATCATCAGCATACAGAGAAACCACATGGGTCCCCCCTCTCAACAGGCGTGCAGGCTACTCCAGCTCCAGGCCTCCAGGGCTCCAGGCCGCGTCCAGGCCCAGCCGAGCCGACCAGACTCACTCCTCCTCACTGCAGGCTCCAGGGGTTGGCAAGCGCCTCCAGCCAACCAACGGGCATCCGACACGGAATGATCCAGGGGAAGGATCCCCTTACCGGGACCAGACGCTGGGCAGGGCAGCAACCGCATCCCAGCGCCACTAGCCCGCGCCATGCCGTGGGCTCGGCAGCCAGCACCTCCGCAGCCCGGATCCAGCCAAATTCCAACGGCAACACTCGGCCCCCAGGGGTCCCGCAGACACCACTGACGGGGTGTATGATACCAGGGCAGCCCAGGATAATAATAGGATTCACCGGGATAGCGGGAGCTCACTAGGAGCACGTCCCGCCGACTATCTTACTTGGCCACGCCTCCATATTCTACAGTGTTTGCACTACTTTCTGACTGTTTTACTTACCTGATTTTGGTTTATGTGTATATTTTGTGTATTTTACTTACCTCCTAAGGGAGTATATCCTCTGAGATATTTTTGGCACATTGTCACTAAAATAAAGTAACTTTATTTTTAGTAACTCTGAGTATTGTCTTTCTTATGATATAGTACCTATATGATATAAGTGGAATAGTAGGAGCTTTGCATGTCTCCTAGTTCAGCCTTGGGCTGCTCTGCTATAGCTACCGCTATCAGCCTAAGCTGCTAGAACACTATTAATCTACTAATAAGGGATAACTGGACCTGCCACAAGGTGTAAGTACCATTGGTACCCACTATAAGACAGGCCAGGCTCCTACAGATCAGCTCAGAAGCAAATTAAAACCCTAACATGTAAAATGGAAATTCTAAACAGCATATCTTGCAGCTCTAATCTACATGTTGTTCATATCCCTTGAAGGGAATGTCAATTCTAACATGGTCAGATGGCTCTCTTATCTTCTTAATTGCTATGCCAGAAGTCAAGGCCGTCTGTCTCAGCAGACAGAATCCCTTTGACTAGCAAGAGCACGCCATGTACCAGCTGGCACATCTAAACCTGGGACTAACCGGTGCAGTAATGGCCCTTTTTCAAGACTTTTATATCAAAGAGAAGAATTTTCTTCTTAACAGGTAAAAAAGATTAATCCAATCTTAAGAAAGCTTCTCCTGTTCCGTATTCCCCAATTTAGCTCGAGAAACAGCTACACACCAGAGAGCGATCAGGCAATACATCCTAAGTAACCCATATTCCCTATATCTACTCCCATGCCTATGGAGATACAAATACTTGCTTGACAAGAAAGACTAAATGCCTCTTCCGAACAAGCTTCAATGAAATTTAAGCCTGCAGATAAATTCATTTAGTGAGCTGCTGTTATATTACCACTGTGGAAACACATTCTCTTAAAAGATTTGTAATTCTCATTTTCGATCGTCAAGTTATAATTCTTTCACATGTGGAGGATTCTGCCAATTGATGGGTTCTGCTGTGTCTCTCTTTATTTCCCTTCAGTTTAATTCTACCTGTGCTCCATTAAGGACCTAACTATGGCACACCAGATATGAGAAATGAGGTCTCTAGTTGGCAGTCAGTTTACACCCTGTCCAAGTAGGAACCCTCACCAATTTAGAAAAATAGCCAATCGTTATCTCAATGAAACAAGACCAAAATTACAAACATCCAACATATACATTTATTCCATTTTACAGTAAAAAGAGTCTTAATCCATAGGAACCAATGAATCCATTGTTTTAGCACAAAGTATCTGGTATGGGTCAAAAATAAAGTTGCAGGGGTGCATCAGAAAAGCAAGCAATGCATTGATTCCTTACTCGCAAGTGAGGTCATGCATTGATTCTTTCTCTGCTCAGTAAGCGATGCGTCCGTTCTTTCCTCGCAGGGAGGGAATGCGTCATTTTCCAGACGAGCAGCCTGGGGTCCGTGTGGTGATGTTGAAGATTTGACACCCAGGGACGATGCGTGGAAAATCCAGACGGATGGCAACGATGAATCATTGCTGAGATGGCGATGCGTCGATTTCACCAGCTCTGCATCGATTGTTCAGCCGTGGTGCAGGTGCTGTGTCGATTTTTCAGCCACTCAGCTGTGGTGCGCGGATTTTCTCAGGTTTTACCAGCTTCTCCTTCCAAGGGCCCAGGGACTGGATGTGGCACCACTTGGGAAGTCAGGGTTCTCAGCAAGAGAGCCCAGGTGCTGGCAGATGAAGTATTTCATGTCCCTGAGACTTCTTAACATGAAGCAAGCTCAGTCCATATCCTTGTAGAATCTTCACAAGCAGGATACACAGCAAAGTCTAGTTTTTTGTCCTCTCTAAGGCAGAAGCAGCAACTGCAGGCTAAACCTGCAAACCACACACAGCAAAGGGGCAGTAATCCTCCTCACAACTCTTCAGTTCTTCTCCTTGGCAGTGGTTCCTCTTGATCCAGAAGCGTTCTAAAGTTGTGGGGTCAGCAGTCCAATATTCATACTCACTTCTGCCTTTGAAGTAGGAAAACTTTGAAGCAAAGTCTTTGTAGTGCACAAGACCCTGCCTTTTCCTTGTCCTGCTTCACCCACACTCTACTGGGTTGGAAATTGTATTGTGTGACGTCAGGCACAGCCCTTTCAAGTATAGTTGTCAGCTCCTCCCTCCCACAGTAGTCCAAGAAGACTCATCAGGAAATGCAGGACACACCTCAGTTCCCTTTGTGTCACTGGCTAGAGTGAATTCACAAACACACCAACTGTCAGGTTGACCCAGACGTGGATTCAGCAGCCCAATTTCTAAAAGTTGTCAATCAAAAAAAAAAGAAAATGCCAGTACTGACCTTACGTTAAAAATGCATATATGTACGTGAGCACCTCAATCATTGGGAGTGATCACCAATTATTTATTACTTAGTGTTAATACTGTTCATTCAAATCTGTGTACATACAACATTGTTGCACACAGAATAAAACAAATAAAGCTAGACATTGTGTTAATCTATTCTATGGAGCCCTAGACTTACACCAAAACATGCAATACACAACAAAACTGTAATAAAAATTTCAAACATATAAGCATACAAATGTGTCCTCATTCTGATATTCAACAGTTACAAAGGGCTTATCTTTTTAGCACTAAAGTTCTTAATGACCCTGCAAATGAAACAGTCCTGAAGGGTGCCAATGTCCAGTTTAATACTTCACAGGGATGTCACCTATTCAAATGTTCATGATTCCCCATGTGTCCAAAATATGTTTTTAGAGCACTCCCTGGGTTGACCACTGTCAGTCATGAACAGGGAATCATGAAGATTTTAATAGATTAAATGTACTGTAAATGTCAATGAATTTGAAATGGGAGGCTAAAAATTAATGAGTATCCTCAGATTGATTTGTGGGAGCAGTGCAGGTGTATCAAACAGAATATAGAACAGGGGTATTCAAACTGGGGGGCCTCATATGATCCATGGGGAAGGGGATGCCAAGCTCTGGTAAAAAAAAAAGCATTATGCTGATAACAGGGCTTTGTTTTAAGCAGAAAAAAATAAGTGGCAGCAAACCACTCTGTAATTGGCCATTACTAACATGTTCTATCATTTATATCCAAGTTGGGAGTGTGTGTCAAAAGGGAAGGGGCTCCAAATACCCTTCAAAGCCCCTACCACCACACCCAATAATCACACTGCAGATACTTTTAAATATTAGTAAGGCCTGCCAGACTAGAATAGTATGTATGGCATCATGCATTTCTTTGCATTTTTAAAACAGCAACAGAACGTAACAGCAATATTTAAATAAGTCTAGAGATATTTAAACATTGCCAATTTAATAGAATAATTGTAAAAAATGTGGAGGGAGGACCCAATGATTTTTTTCCTATGGGGGTGGCATGGAATTAAAAAGTATGAAGACCACTGATATAGAATGATAGTATGGACGATGTGTGGCTTTAATTGAATTTAGAAAATCTCCAACCTTCCTATTTAAATCTTTGTTTTTCTAATTTAAATTTGTTTTCAAATTAAATGAAATGTGTTATCATTTGTGTATGTGTTTGATGAATGCTTCTTTCTGTATTTTTGTGTATTGTTTTGTGGTTCAAATCATCAACAATGTTTAGCCTCTGGCTTCCAGTAATGGGTCAGTGGTGGGCCCCAGATACCAATAACGATTCAGTGTGGGTCCCCGTGTTCCAGTAATGATAAAGTGTGGGTTCACAGAAGTCACAAGGTTAAGAACCACTGTTTTAGATGTCACAGAAACCTCAATAAAGACACATCTTTGACAGATATTACCCAATTGTTTACCCAATATTATCAATAGTTTTACACCATAAATGACAGAATAGGATCCGGTTTGTTATGGATACAACAAGATCTAGATTCAATCATCCTATCATCCTTAACTTGAAAAAAAGCTGAAGAGCTCAACACTCTAGTGACTTTGGATGAACTGTTGGCTGTTGCATTAGCTGGTTCTCAAGCAAAGGCTACTAGGACTCTACCCAGCAAGTTATATGATAGTTTTAAAAATACTCTTCTTTCAGTGACAGAGCAGCTTTTTCAAGAAACCATGAAGGCACTCAAATTCCTCCTTTCTGGCAACTAGCATGCTTCATGGTCTTACTCAAGGAGATAAGGTCAAAATTGACATTAGGTTCCTAAAGGCCCATATCATGTCTAAATGCAGACAGTAAGGTATCTGCAAGAATGATTGCTAATTGGATGGGTAAGGTCATGGATATCCTCCTCTCACACTGGCAACAAAGAATAATTTCAGGCAACACAGGCCAATTTTGTACCTACCCTAAATCTTTGGGCTCAAACCACTCAATTTGTTGTGGCAAGTATCACTTTAGATGCCACAAAGGTATTTAATCAAGTTGAGTGGTTATTCCTAAGGCCCATAATCAGATGTATAGACTCCCAGGCCTAATTCATCAGATGGATTCAAGCCCTTTGTCAAGGACTTCGGGCAATATCTACCACCAGTAGTCAATCTTCTGCTCCTTTAGATATCTCGGGAGGTATACGTTAGCATTAGGGCTGTCCTTTGTGGACCATTTTTATGCCTTTTAGAGGAAGCCCTACCTAATAGCCTACCAAAATGCCACGAGTAGTAGGCAAAGGGACCTCCAAAGTCCTGGGTTATGCTGATGATGTTCTTATTAGTACCACTGACTTTTTACAAGCTCTTTCTGCTGTTGAACATCAAGCTCTACTCGTAGGGTCCCTGTCAAGATATAAGCTTAACAAGGAAAAGACAGAGATTCTTACTACTGAGTCAGGACACATATCAGAAAGTTTCATGATACTTCAGCTTGCATACTTAGAGAGCTGATAAATGTCAAGCTAGGCTAAGCTTAGGGCCCTTAACTACGAACGCACTAATAAATGATCTGACTTGTTTTCTTACAAATTAGAAACCCTTAGTTCAGTGGTTCCCAAACTTTTTCGACCCGCGGCTCCCTTGACCTATTGGCAGTTGGCCGTGGCTCGCCGTTACGTTACTTTTTTTGGCAGGTGGGAGGATGTAAGCCCGGCATCGGGGGTACTTTCATTTTCCTCCCTGAAATTAATTGCTGTGAAGGTATTATAATCGTAGTTGTGATCTACTTTGTCACTGAACTGATGCTGTAATAAAGCACTTTATCAGCAACAAATACTCACTTTACCACCTCTCCTTTTTACTCCAGGCCTTGAAGCCTTAAACCACACGTTCCTGCCATGAAAGCATCTTCTTCAGTGGCAGCAGCTTGCATCATATTCTGTATGTCACAGAACTAAATAGAATACATATCTCTGACAATCCTTAGCAACAAATATGACACAACCACTAAGCAGCCAATTTAAACATTTATTTTCTTGGGAATTCTGGCATTGACATCAGCAATCTGAAAAGGGCAGTGTTGGCTACATTCGCAGAAGGACCTTCAATAGAAAAGTCTTTTGCAGATGGCATCCGAATGCCATATATAGCTGAGCTATAACTGAAATGCAATGGGAGTAACTTCCTATTCAAACTATCTCAGTGCCAGTACACTAAGAAGGTGATATCCCCTCAGACATGAACCTGATGCTGAGGAAGCCAACCTTCCTCCAGCAGCAGGCAGGTCACTGTTTTCCTTAAAGGAAAAGAAGGGCAGCGCGAACCTCTGAGCACCCTTTAAGATGGCTATCCAAACCCTGTGCTCATCATTGCATTTCTCACACATGCAAAACTGTAGCAGTTGAGGCACCCATCTCTCTCTTTGCTGAAATGCAGGTTAGAGCAGGAACCGCTGCTGCAGGTGGGAGGGACTCAGTAGGAGTAAGAATAGGAGTATTCAGAGTAAGAAGGAGGAAGTAGAGTTGAGATTAGGAATATTTAGCAGAGTAACAGACAGCGAATAGCTGCAAGAGTAAGAAGGAATATTATTTGGAGTAAGCAGAAGCTTTGTTGCTAGTAAAGTGATGAAAGTAAGAATGACAGAATGAGATAAAGATGATAAGAGAACAAATCCTTTCATTTACTTCTAACAAAGAATCTGTGCTAGTAAAGCTGGATGTGCTTTCTGTTTCATGCACAGATCACATTGAAGTAAGGGACTTTAATTAAGCACTATTGCAGCTTGCTTCAGTTGGTTAAATATCACATGTGCGCAGCTGAAATAGGTAATATTTACACGTTTTAAGGCAATCAGACACTGCTGACATGCACTACCTGGCATTTATAAGCACGTTATTGCTGTTTCACTGGCTCACTAAGGTACAATGTCTACCGGTACAATAGGTTACAGCTCTACCTCTCTCTGTAACATACCTTGTATGGAAGAAGAGTGCAGTGGAAGGTGGGCTGTGGTGCATTAGCAGGCATCCAGCCAAGGTCTGACTGCAGTCACTAGGCTGAGTATCCTATGGTCTTCTTCTTATAGACAAATGTTAGCTGTGTAATAAACTGCCTATCTGTAGGGCCCTGCTGACAAGAAAAACAAAGTGCACAAGACAATAAAGGTACAGACAATGCATCTGCAATGCACACATTTTTCAAAAGTGTTTGTCTTAGGGTGGCTTATTCCCAGTGAAGTGTTTGTGACCTCTCCTTGAAGGGACAGAATTAGTTGTCTGTGACAGCAGGTCTTCCATGAAGGCCTGAGTATGCATTATTTGCTGAGCAGAAGAAATGCCCTTTACAGTGCTTTACTGCATATTTCTTTACCGTTTACTTTATTTTTGGAGCTTGTGTATTAAATTAATGTTCACCCTTAATGACCTTTATAAGCAGTCTTCCTTGTCTCCTTACCTAGGTCGAGTTTATAAGAATTAGCATGTATATTTCAATTATACTGCACAAAAGGTTTTGTTAAATTGCATGAAGGGATTTCTAAAATTCACTGAGAAACACTTCTGAACTGTTTAGCTCAGGGTCAGGACCTGTTAAATAACTCTGAGTTGAGAGATGGTTTTATGTTTCAGTATCATCCATTAACACTGCAGTTAGCAGGAGGCCAGGGCAAGCAGTGACAGCAGATATTTATAGCTATTCCTCGTTTCGTTCCTTCCCAAACCGTGTGCTTGGTGCATGGCGCCCCTGGCTAGTTTAGATGGCGCACCTGGGTGCCACGGCGCACAGATTGGGAACCACTGCCTTAGTTTATCCCTGATTTAACCAATAAATATTATCAGAATGTAAATATTTCAATTTTTTTTACCCTTTTCAAGCCCTGTCTTCTATTCTACTGTCAGCATTTTGTAAGAAGCAGGACACAGTTATTTCATCTTTCATTTGGATGCATAAAAAACAATGGCGTGCTCTTCATTATCTAACACTACCAATCATAAAAGGAGGGTGGGTGTTTCCCAACTTCTAGGTATATAACTGGGAGGCCCTAGCTAAACGTTTAGACAAACTCAAAAACTAGTACAAGAAGAAACTCCTCAGTAAATCTCCCTTGTGAACATCATCCCATACAGTTAATGGTTAAGGCTTAAACAGACATATGCCATACATGGCATGATCTGAATCAACGACACCTCCATGGGGATGTAGCCCCCTGGAATAATACCCAGTTGCCAAAGATTTTTAAAATGGCTATGTCTTCATTCTAGCTAAAATCTGGCCTTCAATTGCTCTAACAACTACACAGTCAAACGGTTAACAAGTCTTTCTAGATTTTAAGGTGTGCATTTAATACCCTACATCATAAATCCTTTAAATACCAACAGATCTGACATATTTGCCTAGAGGTCAAACAACAATCCAGCTAGAATGACCAACAGTCTACTTGATTCTATAAGTAGGAGGCTGGCCTGGTTTGTGTTGGGTACCTAAGGTACCTGGACCTTTTGCTAAGTCCAGTTATCCCTTATTAGTGGAATGTAGGCAGTGTTCTAGCAGCTTAGGCTGTCTAGACGTAGCTGTAGCAGAGCAGCTTAGGCTGAACTAGGAGACATGCAAAGCCACTATAATTACACAGTACTTATACACAATAAAAGACAATACTCAGTGTTACCGAAAATAAAGGTACTTTATTTTAGCGACACAAGGCCAAAAATATCTTAGAGGCAATACTCCTTCTGGAGGTAAGTATTATACACAATATATACACTAGTAACCAAAATCAGGTAAGTAAATAGTCATAGACTAGTGCAAACAGTGAGAATACAATAGATTGTAATGGGCCTAGGAGCAACACAAACCATATACTAAAATAGTGGAATGCGAATGTCGAATTCCCCCCGGCAAGTGTAGTGTGTAGTGGGGTGCTAGGAGTGTAAGAAAACACCAAAGGTAAGTAAAGTACCCCACCCCAGAGCCCAGGAAAGCAGGAGTAAAGTACAGCAAGTTTCCTGAGGACACACTACAAGTCGTGATAAAGGATTTTGCAAGAACCAAGTAAGACTGCAAGCAAGAAACGATAGATTCCTGGACCTGAAGACCTGTGGAGAGAGAAGACCAAGTCCAGAAGTCAAATAAGAGTCCAGGAAGGACAGAAGCCCCTGTCAACATAGAAGAAGGTGCAAAAGTGGATTCTCCGGTCAGAAGAAAAGTACAGAAGAGCACCAAAGAAGATGGCTGCGGGTTCCTGCTTGGTGCAGGTGATGTCCCATTTTGAGCTGTTGGATGCAGCCTGTTTGCGTCGCTGGATTCCGCCAACAAGCCTTTGTTCAAGCAAGTATGCGTTTTGTGTCAAAAAGGAGCTGCCTGGACCCAGTAGGGACCTGGGGTTTCAACTCTGACTGAGGAGACTGAGGGGGCTCTAAGCACTTCAGAGAGCCCTCAGAAGACCAGGCAGCACCCACAGGAGTCCCAGAACACAGGGACAAAGAAGATGCAAAGTGCGGTCGTTGCAGCACTACACTGGAAGGTCCCACATTGCCGGTGAACAACTCAGGGAGCTGTGCGTCGCAGGATGGAGAGCTGGGGACCTGAGCTACGCTGTCTACGAAGGGTTCTTGGAAGAAGTGCACGGAAGCCCAAGGAGCTTCAGAAGGCTCAGTGCACAGGGGTACTGTCACAGCACGGGGGCAAGCTCTAACCTCCACCAAATTTGGACAGCTAAACCTTTGGACAGTCTGGGTCACTTCGGTCCACCACCTGTGTTCCAGGAAGTACTATCGTCGTCAGGAGAGGAGTCCAGAGTACTGGTTGTCGTTGCAGTAGGGTGCCTGCAGAAGCAGGGAAGTGACTCCGTCACTCCACAGGATATTTCTTTGGTTCTTCTGGTGCAGGGTGAAGACAAGCAGGCCTCGGAGCGTGCACACATTGCAAACTGGTGCAAATGCTGGCTGGAGCTGAAGCTGCAGGTCAGAGAAGTTGTCCTGGATACTTTGTTGCAGTTACAGCGGTTCCTGGAGCAGTCTGGGGTTGATCTGATGGTCAGAAGCTGAAGCAGAGGATGCAGAGTAGTCCTGGAGGAATCTTGTAAACCAAATCTGAGGAAACACCCAGATGAGAGTGTAGGAGGCTGGCGTGGTTTGTAGTGGGTACTTTGGGTACTTACACCTTATACCAGGTCCAGTTATCCCTTATTAGTGAAGTAGTAGTGTTCTAGCAGCTTAGGCTGATAGAGGTAGCTATAGCAGAGCAGCTTAGGCTGAACTAGGAGACATGCAAACCTCATGCAATACCACTTATGGTTACACAGTACTTATACACAAACAAAGACAATACTCAATGTTACCAAAAATAAAGGTATTTATTTGGGTGACACAGTACCAAAAATATCTTAGAGACAATACTCCTTCTGGAGGTAAGTATTATACACAATATATACACAATATATACACTAGTAAATAGTCATAGAACAATGCAAACAGTAGGAAATCCTATAGAATGCAATGGGAGAAAATAGGTCTAGGGGCAACACAAACCATACACTAAGAAAGTAGAATGCGAATCACAAATTCCCCCCTAGACAAGTGTAGTGTGTGCAGAATCGCTGGGGGAGTAAGAATGCAGTAACGGTAAGTAAATTACCCCACCCCAGAGCCCAGAAAAGCAGAAGTCAAGTACTGCAAGTTTCCTTAGAATATACTACACCTCGTTTTGGTGATTTTGCAGCAGCCAACCAAGTCTGCAAAGAACAACTGCTGGATTATTGGACCTGAAACCCTGCAAAGGAAAGGGACCAAGTCCACAAGTCGAAAGAAGTTCCAGGAAGGACAGGAGCCCCTGCAACCCAGAAGACGGTGCAAAAGAAGAGTCCCCGGTTAGTCGAAGACTGCAGGAATGCACCCTGGGAATATGCCAGCGGGTTCCTGTGTGATGCAAAAGATGTCCCACGGCATGAAGATCGTTGCAGATGTGATTTCATGTTGGAAGTCACCAACAAGCCTTGGCTACGACAAAAGTGTGTTTTGCCTCAAAATGGCACTGGATGGACCCAGGAGGGACCAGGGGGCCTCAACTCTGTGTGAGGAGGAAGAGGGGGCTCTCAGCACTTTAGAGAGCCCTCGGGATACCAGCCAGCACCCCCAGGAGTCACAGGATCCGGGTTCAAAGGAGGTGCAAAACACGGATGATGCAGCACAACAAAAGAAGGTCCCACGCCGCTGGAGAACAACTCAGCAAGTTGTGCATCACAGGATGGAGTGCTGGGGACCTGGGCCGGGCTGTGCATGAAGGAATTATGCGAAGTGTGCACAGAGGCCTCAGGAGGCGAAGAAGACACAGTACATAGGGGTACCGTCGCTCTTGGGGAAGGCAAGGTCTTACCTCCTCCAAATTGCGTCAGCAGGACCTCAGGACAGTCTATGTCGATGATGTCCACCCTCTGTGTCCTTAGGAGCAGGCTGGTCACTGTGAGAGGAGTCCCAGTATACCAGTCGTCATCTTGGAAGGTGCCTGCTTGGAGCAGGGGAGTGACTACGTCACCCCACTGGAGATTTCTTCGGTCATTCTGGTGCAGGATATAGACAGGGAGTCCCCAGAGCATGCACACTGTGGAAACTGTTGCACTTGCTGACTTGGAGCTGAGGTTGCTGAAGAAAAGTGTCTCTTGTAGACACTTTGTTGCAGTTACAGTGTTTCTTGGAGCAGGCTGCAGTTGATCTGAGGTCAGAAGAGTCTGAAGTTCTTGCAGAGGATTCCTGAAGGAAACTTGCAAACAGAATCTGAAGAGAACCCACAGGAGAGACCCTAAATAGCCCTGAGAGGGGGATTGGCTACCTTATCAGGTACGGACCTATCAGGAGGGGTCTCTGACGCCACCTGCTGGCACTGGCCGCTCAGAGGCCTCCATAGTGCCCCCACACCTTGCAAAGCAAGATGGCTGAGCTCTGGGCACCACCCCTGGGGTGGTGATGGAAGGGGAGTGGTCACTCCCCTTTCCTTTGTCCAGTTTTGCGCCAAAGCAGGGGAGTAGGGGTCTATCAACCGGTGCTGACTGGCTTATGCAAGGAGGGCACCATCTGTGCCCTTCAAAGCATTTCCAGAGGCTGGCGGAGGCTACTCCTCCCCAGCCTGTTACACCTATTTCCAAAGGGAGAGGGTGTAACACCATGCTCTCAGAGGAAATGCATTGTTCTGCCTCCCTGGGATTGAGCTGCTCAGTCCCCAGGAGGGCAGAAACATGTCTGTGAGGTGGCAGCATCTGGGGCTGCAGTGGAAACCTGAGAGAGCTAAATTGGCAGTACTGGGGGTCCATTGTGGAGCCCCCAGGGTGCATAGGTTTGGCCCCCCAATACCAAATTTGGATTGGGGGGACAATTTCATGATCTTAGACACCTCACATGGCCATATTCGGAGTTACCATTGTGAAACTACATATATGTATTGACAAATATGTAGTGCACGCTTATAATGGTGTCCCCGCACTCACGAAGTCCGGGGAATTGGCCCTGGACAACTTGGGGCACCTTTGCTAGTGCAAGGGTGCCCTCACACATAGTAACTTTGAACCTAGCCTTCAGTAAATGAAGGTTAGACATATAGGTGACTTATAAGTTACCTTAGTGCAGTGAAATGGCTGTGAAATAGTGTGTGCACTATTTCACTCAGGCTGCATTGGCAGTCCTGATGAAAGATTTGTATGAGCTCCCTATGGAAGACAAAAGATATGCTGAAGCCCATAATGGTCTCCTGGAACCCCAATGCCCTGGGTACCTAGGTACCATATACTAGGGGCTTATAAGGGGGGGGGAGGGGGTCAGTGTGCCAATCAGAATTGGAATATGGAGTCACTAAACTAAAGTGAGAAATTTGGTAAGTAGAGAGAGCATAAGCACTGGAGTTCTGGTTAGCAGAACTTCAGTGACACAGTCATGCATGCTGACAACGCACATAGGCCACAAGCTATGAGCACTGGGGTCCCTGCTAGCAGGATCCAGGTGAGACAGTCAAAACATACTGACAGATAGGGTTTTAACCTATGAGCACTGGGGTCCTGGCTAGCAGGATCCCAGTGACACAGTAAAAACACACTGACAAACACTCACAAACAGGCCAAAAATGGGGGTAACCATGCTAGAAAGGGACTACTTTCTCACACTATATCAAACATAATCTCAGGATAATATCAGGCATTCTTTAGTATGTTTGAAGATCAGAATGCATGATGGCCTGGGAGCGGTCATAATGGTTAAGCTCTGAAATCTCTCCAGTTCTTAATGCTAAGTCATATAACAAAATATTTAAACTATCCAGCTTCTCCAACTATAGATTTCATCAATATAAAATATTTGATTTCTACATTATCCCAGCTACAATTTGTAAAATGTACCCAATCTCTGGACCATCTAGATTGTGTCCCTTGGCTAAGTTCAAACTCCCCTCCGAGTTTGCTACCGGTCCGGCTCTAAAATGCTTTGAGGCACAGTTTTACTTGCAAGTGCAATCACAGTTAGATAGCCTTTTTTTATTTTGATCTTACACTCATCATGATGGAAATTACCATAGCTTGTCAACACAATTACGTATACTTGACAATGCTTTTAGCATACATACAAAAAACATGCGAAATGACGGATAGCCATCACCTGAACATCAGTGCCTGGATGCTGCACGTCTTACAGCTTTATTACTATGAACAAAGACAGCACTGTATGCACAATTACTAATGCTTTACACTGATGTGGGAAGAAAAGAATTGACAAAGACCTGCTCCTCCAAACACTCACAAAGGGAAAGGGAGTTAGATCCTTGATTTTAATTGCTCTCTGGGGATAAATGTTTTATTTCCTTGTGCAGTATTTATTTCAAGGAATTTTGGTATAATCACTAACTACTGCCCAATAAATAAAAAAACTTGTACTGTCTGCATTTACACTCTTTAAGACCAAATATTCTATTTAAGAAAGAAAACAAAATCACACTTCTGTGTAGTTTGATTATTTGCAAGCCAATACATTTTGTGACCAGGTTATCAATAATGGAACCTCAGAGATTTGGAACCACAACATGAATCAGAAAGCCAGTAAGCAGCTTCTGAATGCAGAACCTATTGGAAAACCCCTCCAAAATCTCTGCTTTAAGGAGCGGTGGCTGGCAACATTTGAAAGTGGTGGGGTGTAAAAGTTGGTTATGACTTTTATGTAGCGAGTGAAGCGAGCAAGCCTTATGGACAAACATGGGATCCAACGTGGGTCCTTCTCCCGATAAAAAAATGAAAAAAGGTGGACAAATGGTGCATTTGAAAGCAAATGAATTCAGTGAGAAAGCACGGTTTATAAAGCAGTGCAAATGTATAGGCTTGAAATATTAAACACATTAAAAACAGCCCCATATCTTACTGCAATAATAAGATCAACAGTTAGTTCAATGTGCAAATTGTACAGTGTGACAACTTCAGGCTCTTTAAAGTGTGTGCATGCCCAATGTCTTGCACTTTATGTGGCATTAACTTTGGAAGAAAATGTCCTAACCAGGCATCAGGAAGCAACCACAGCTGCTGCCTGCAACCAGTCATACAGAAATAAGTGCAGACAGTTCTTTAGGTGGGATGAAAAAGTGGGAACTCCCTAAAAGGGACATGTACAATAAGTTTCTGTGATTCCCTTAGTGTGCCTCCCGACCTGTATTTTGGTTTCTCTCTGAGATGTTATTGCATCCAGAAATATAACACAACAACTGACATACACCTTAAACATGTCAGTCCTATTCGCTTTGTCAATGGTTGTTATCTTTTTAAGATAAATGAGCTGCAACTATGATTTCTTATAAATAAATAACTTTGGAAATGTTTCAATTCTGAAACTGTGAGACAATGAATTAAATATTATTGAGGTCTGTGGAAGGAGTATGGCCTTCGGTTATGTGTACTTTTTGTTAGATATGTATATCTTTTTTCTCTCCACCTCACATCCATCTGTACATTTTCAATGCCCTCCTTTTTCTCTTAAGCACCCTCTTTTCACTCTCGCCTGAATGCACTTCCTCGCATCTCCCTCATTTTACCATCTCAAACACATACTGCACTCATACACATTTAAGCACTTTATTTCTTTTTGCTTTTGCCTTCTAAATATTTTGACCTCTTTTCACAACCTTTGCACACATTTACACTGAATTTCATTTGTAACTGGAATACATGACTATTGTTCTGTTTGCTCTGCAGAGGTGCAAACACAGACTTTGTTTTGCCTTCAGCCTCAGCACCAGCGCTCCCAATCAAAGCCCCTCATAAACACCAGGTACAATTCAAAGTATGCATTATGCAAGAGTAATGAAATGCCCAAAATGAAATACAGAAACAGAGCATGATAAACAGCTAACTCTCTTGGTGAATGCAACATTAAGTAAAACGTGAAAAAGAGAAAGGAAACCACTGACACACATTACCTTAACGTTTTTTTACATTCATTGTTCGCAAATCAATCCATGTTTTTGGCATTAATGTTAAGGGCACGAAAACAGGGCCAGTTTTAACGCCATACAGCAGATAACTGCCTTTCCTATAGGATCATATTTCTTGCTTTGAGCTTGACTTGGATATGTGGATAAACTTCACAAAGGAAATCAGAACCCAGCTGGTCTTTTGGAACAATTTAGCAGAGAACCAAATATAGCAGCTCCACTTCTGAAGGGGCTAGTGATCTGCAGCCAGGGACTGTGGTGTCAAAGTGGGGAAGGTTAAGGTGCCAAGGGGTCTCAGCACAATATAAATAACCCAAGATTAGCATTTTAATACTTATCATTACCGAGAACAAGGCACTAAACCAGATGTGATTGCATTCACTCCTACTGCGTGAGGAATAGGAAAGGGTGGGATCGATGCCTGCAAATGACGGATGCCTGCCCTCACGCAGGGATGAAGAGGCCAGTGCCCGAAATCACAATGCAAATAGCATCACCGGCCTACAGTGGACACCATCATAGACCAGACTGGAAACAAAGGGCTTTAGAAAGCTAAGCCCTGCGACGTGCGTCAGTGCAGAAAAGTTGATTCACTGCCTGGCTTCCGTCTCCTATTTTAAAGTGAGGTGGGCAGGCAGCCTGTGATAGACAGCCCACAATTAAATACATACATTTGTTTAGGGATACACTCGTATCCCTAAACAAATCGATCTATTTATTATTTTTTAATGTAGATGTGCAGGAATTTCAGTGGGGCACAGCCCCTTAGCCATAAAGGAGAAATCGCCCCTGGCTTAAAGTATGTGTTTGTTCACAATGGATAGCTGATATATGTTGGTGTTTCTTCATTTTGTTTTATTCCAAACAGCTTCACTAATAATTGGTTATTAGTTACATACACACTTTTAAACAGTAAAATAAAAGGAAGAAAGAAATATGGGAACGAAAAAGAAAAGCTAAACAGTAAAATAAAAGGAAGAAAGAAATATAATATAATAAATTGGGTTCTTTAATCCTTGTATAATCGCCAGTCTCTAATTTGTTTATAATCTGCGACCTGTGACACACCCAGTCGCCAATTATAACGAAAAGATGTCAAAATTTGAGGTGAAAGGCTGGTCAAGTCACAGAGACTAACTAAATCAGCTGTTTAAAGCAACAGAAAACGGAATGTTGCTTTTCTTTCTTCTGCTCTATTTTAATAGCTTACAATGACATGCAGAGAAGATATGTTCATCTTTTGCACTCCTTAAAAAAAACTAGACTCTTTCTCCAGGTTTCTACACATTCCAAGGTACTGCAGCTTTGTTAAAAAAAATGACTTGTATTGAATTGTTTCTAGTAGTAGTACAAAATCTTTATTCAACTTTCACCAAGTCATAAAAGACATAACAGTCATAAACAGTCATAAAAAAAAAAAAAAAAAAAAAAGATCTCTGGTTATGATACATGTGTTTCAATAAAGAATAAAAGTCAAATAGATAAAACGATAAAAATTTAGTAAAAAAAAACACAACAATAAAAGAAACCTATCATAGTAGATTATATTTTGAACACCTCCCCCATGGATTTTCTTATCTTTAATACTGAACATAAAATATTTGCTAAAATACCACACGTCTCTAAGGAAGATAGTGACTGGAGACAAGCGTAGGCTGTGTGACATTGGGGGAGATTAATTTTCCTTAAAAGTGGAACAACTATGCGTTTCCTCTGGTAGGCATAAAAATTACAAAATAAAACCACGTGAATTGTGGATTGCGGTGTTTTTGCATCACAGGGGCATGGTTTTAACAAGATAGACCAATCATTCATAGTTGGAAATGAAACTAGGCGATGAAACGTATCTAGCCTAAGTCTAGTAAGGACATAACGGTGGCGAGGGAGTACCATATTTGCCAAATAAGGCTGCATGCCCTCCGCCATCAAAATTATTTGGTTATGAATGACTGAAGTTTTTTTTGATTCCACACCCCAGCATATGTCTTCTAGGTGTTTTAATGCCAGTTTACTCAGGTCCTTCCTAGATATCTTCTGCAACGAGGCTGGATTTAAGTAGTAGTCTTTGTTGCCCAATTTTTCAAAAAAAGGTCATGATGTATTTTAACCATGGTACCCTTGATGTGTATAGTGACTTCGTACAGTCGGTAAGAATGGCCTTATTAAAACTGGTGTGCTCCGAGGTCCGGACTTTATGCCATAATAGCAATGGCTGTATCTCTATCAGATCTGCAATAAAAGGAACCCCAAGTTCCGAGTGCGTGACGTACGATGAAGTGCCTTTTGGTAACCTCAACAGATGTCGTAGGAAATCATTCTCCACGGTCTGAACTAGATCACAGTTTGTATGGCCCCAAATTCTTGCCACGTACGTAACAGCTGGAATACACTTGGCTTTTTAGATCTTTACCATGTTAGGTGGTGTAATCCCCCCAAGCCTTTTGGAGAAGAGTCGTAGTGCCATCGTTGTTTTGATCAAGTGCAGTCTCTTCATCTTCCTGCAGTTGGCCCAGGAACCCAGCTTATCAAGTGTTATGCCCAGGTATGAAAAAAATTGCGCGGTTTCGACCTTGCTATCTGCAATAGTGATGTTATAAGACTTGCCGCGCTTCCCACTGCAGTTCATGATAAAAGTTTTGGAGCGGTTGACAGTAAGACCCAGCTGTGTCATGTATGTAATGCAGGTTGTTAAGAGTTTCTGGAGAGCTATTGGGGTCCTGGCCATTAGTACTGCGTCGTCTGCATAAAGTAATGCCGGGACAGGTCGATTATCTATTTGGGGTAGATCCTTACATTTAGTGGCCAGTTCTTTGTCTAGGTTGTTTATGTACATTGAGAACAGGAACGGAGCAAGAACGCAGCCTTGGCGCACTCCTCTGTATAGACCAAAGGGGCGAGTGCATTCCCCTTTTAGGCCGTTCCTCACTCTTGCTCTGCTCCCTGTGTACATTTCGCGAATAAATTGAGTTATGGCCGGTTCCACCCCCATGCTGTTTAAAATATCCCATAATTTATCATGGATTACACAGTCGAAGGCTGATGATAAGTCAATAAAGGCCAGGTACAGGTTGCCTGCTCTGATCTTATTATACTTTGCAATAATAAGACTTAGATTTAGACTTTGTTCCACTGTTCCGATTCCTTTTCGGAATCCATACTGGACCGGGGTAAGAACATTATTTTCCTCTGCCCATGTTTGTAGCCTGTTCAGAATTATTCTCCCTGGTATTTTAGCTGTTGTGTCCAGCAGGGAGATTGGCCTGTAACAGGCTGGATTAAGGCGGTCACCCTTTTTATATATTGGGATTATGTTAGAGTCTCTCCAAGATGGTAGGGGTCCGCATGTACAGATAGCCCTCAATGTCTGCGTCAGTACAGGCCCCCACAGCTCCATATTGGCCTTGAATAAATCAATTGGAACGCCATCAGGGCCTGGAGCTTTCCCTGATTTACTTTCTATTATAGCTTCCTCTACCTCCTGAAGGCTAAATTGGGGGGTTATGATTAGGCGCGGACTTTCCTGTGCATCATGATCGTGGGTATGGTCTGGTGTGTCACTCGTCAGGGAATATATATTGGAGAAATGTGCTACCCAGTCTTCTTTGGAGATAGCAATTTCCATCCTAGGAATGTCACTGTCCCCTAGCATGGGGGAATTTATTGTCTGCCAGAAGAGTATGTTATCTTTCTTACGACTTGCTATATGGAGGGTTTCCCACAAGTTTGTTTTTATAGTCAATTTCCTTTTCTTTATTGCTGTCTTATATTCCTGTCTGCGTTTGCATATATCACTCCGGCACCTTTGTGGGGCGTTTAGGGCCTTTTTCAGTCTCTTATGTGCTTGGGTGCAGTTATGGTCAAACCATCCGCACGTCCTTTTTTTCTCTACCTTACTTCTTTTAATAGTGAGGGCTTCTTTTATGGTTTGTGTAATCGTTGTAAACGCACTTAGACATTGCTCTGGATGTGGGTTCTCTTTTAGACAGTCTGCGACAGCATGTTTACATTTGCGTATTACCTGTTTCAATAAAGACTTGGGGTCTGTCTGGGCCCACTTCATAGTATATCCATTGCGCGGGGCCAATTCAATATCATCTGCCAGTATAATACTATCTTCCCTAGCTACTAAATGGGGAGATATTAAGAGATTCATACACTGAGGATAGTGATCACTAATTGCGATGTCATGCAATGAGTAGTTTGTGAGATAGTGAGCGAAGTGAGTAGACATTAGGACATAATCGATCACTGTATTTGTGCCCCTTCCATTATATGTTGGTTTAAACTGTGGATCGGTCAAAACTAATTAATTTACAAAGGAGAGGTTATAGGTTTGAGCCAGTAAGTTCATTTCCTCTCCTTGAGCGTTATGAGAGAATTGGAGGCTTGTACCTATGCCTTCCGAGTCCCAACCACATATCTTATCTGAAATTTCTTCACACGGAAGAATTTTTTTAAGTAATTTTCCAATCCCACTAAAATATTGGAGAATTCTCCTGGAACAGCATTATTATAAAAATTGATAATGACTAAGTGGGTCTTGTGGTCCAGGTTACTCTCAATCAATTGATAATATGGACTCGTAAATTGCATCTCTAAATTCTGTTGGGGTAATTTGTTGGAAATATATGTGCACAGTCCCCCTTTGGGCCTACCATGCCTTGACTGCTCGGCAGGAGTATGAAATGTTTTATAGCCATTTATATGGGCGGGAGTTAGGAGCCATGTCTCTTGTAGACAAACACATGAGTAATCTACTAACAAATTGGCCCAAATCTCATTGTCTAGCTTATTGGCTAAGCCTGCAATATTCCAGAATAGTAAAGCTAGTTCCGGTTTCTGATTAGGGTACTGCTTAGGGTTACAGTGCTGGTCCATTGGGGGGGAAGGGGGATAATGCTGTTGGTTGAGTTTAGTATATGTTTGGGATCATCGTCCTGGCTTAGATAAGGTAAACTCTCATTTCTCACAGGAACCATAGTGTGTGATATGGCTTCCTTATGTGGGTCCGTCCCTGGTATATAAGTTGTTTTGGCTGCTCTTTCAGGGGTAGCTGACTGTTTCATATCCAGTCAATCTATATTTTCCAACGTTGAAAGGGGGTAAAATCTATTGCATGTTATAGATAAGTCTGGGCTGAGTGAGGATGCTACAGCTCGCTGTGGGTGGGTGGAGTTATTCCCCATAGGTTTTTGATAGAAATAACCCAGGGGTAGTAGCGAGATTCCTTGTAGGGTAACTTGTCTGGCTCCTAAGTCATGGATAATTCTATTCACTAGGTTTGGTGAACCAAAAGAAAGGACCACACAATCTCCAGTTAGTACTTTCATGCTGTTCCCTATCCATTTAATTCTTCTGACCATTTTTATGTCGTCAAAAAGGGTCCTCACTGAGCCTAGGCCCATTCGGGTCTCAATCCAATTGAGGGCCTTGTTTCTCAAGGCCGACCATGTTTCATGTTGTTGATCGTCTATCGGTGGGACATTTGCCAAGACCACAACATATGGTGTGACCTCCGGGGGGAGATGTAGCAAGTCGCTAGGGAGGAAGATATGATTCGGGGGTTTGTTCCTACTAGTTGTGTTTCTCCCTGGATTTAAGTGGTGATAGGTAGTTGCTGCCCTATGCGTAGCACTACTTGCTGTCTTGCGAGGTGTGGGGTTTAGAATTTTGTTATCTGGAGAAGGATTATGTGGTGTAGTAGATAGAAAGGAGGGTTGGATAGTGTGATATAGCGAGGGAGGTATTGATTGAGTATGAAGTTCGGTCTGAGGATTAATAATTTGGTGTGAACTGTTTGGCCTATTGTATGGAATAGGGTGTCTGGTGTTCTCGCGTTCTGGGGAGCGCGATATACTTCTGTGGTCCTTGCTTTGAGTATGCATGCGTTCCTGTTGTAAGGATTTTATTATTACAAAACCTGCCTCAAGCCTAGACTCCACCCCCTTTAGGCGCTCCGACATAGAGTCATTGTTTCTAATATCTGTTTGCAACAAGTATCTAACAGGTTTTGCTCACTCTTTCACATGAAAGAGCTATGCAAAAATGGTTTAAGTTGTTTGTGGGAAAGGTGAATATAGGATAAAGTACCCCCTGGCATACATGATAAGGATATTGCAAGACACCTCGGAGTACCATAACCTTATGAAGGAACTCGGCCACCGGCCTCGTTCCTCTATTTGGTTATGGAACTTCTCCATAACTTGCAATATCCCTATAATGTATGGCAGGGGGTACTTTATCCCATATATTATAAGCTAATGATTACACATGTCAGAATACGTGTTTAGGTACATATATGTAGATCAATCAATGCTAAACTCAGTGGCAGCACAATTATCTATGTTAACGCCCAGTGGCCAAGGCCAGATCACAATAAACCTCTCAGAGCTGCCTATATCATAGAACTATGGTATTGGTCATTAACCTTAATAAAATGTCTTTCGTGTGTTACTATGGTAGGCATGTCGTCCATCCATTCATCATGTGTTGGCAAAGTCACAGATTTCCACTTCTATTGGGTACACAATTTCGCACTTGTGAGGGCAGCAGCAATCCATCTTCTGTACGCTTAGTTCTGTTAAGTTCAGGATGTCATGAAGAAGTGCCAGCTCTGACGACAGGGTGAAAGTGTTCAATCTGTTGTTTGTTTTTTAATGACAACATTAATTGTTTTTTCTTTGCATTCACAGTTAATGAGGATTTACAACCATAACATGCCTATAGGATAAAGGATTACAACTTTTGTATAACATAAGCAGCTACTAAATATTTTACAGGAGATGACTACAGTGTTAGATTTGTTAATAGTGGCCCACATTTGGTTCTAATACTGTTGTATATTTGGGCATTGCTACTCTGGCATTGCCAAAGGACACACAATATATCCCCTATAGTATGCTTACAACGCCAACAGAGATGCATCATAGAAGAAATTCTCACTTTGTGTAGTTTGTAAAGGGTCCAGTGCCAATCATGCAATAATTTGAAAGAATTGATTTTTTTTTTTTCTACAAACTTCATTGGTTTTTCAGATCAAGAACAAGATCAGGTCAACAAGTCACTCTCACCCAATAATCAATTCAACTGTCAGATCCAGAAACATATTGCAATATATTCGTAATACACATTTAGAATATATAGAATATATAGTTAGCATTATGAGAGCAGAGACCAGTTTGGACATCAGTGACAGCAGAATTGTAATGGTATACACCTAGGGGGTCATTACAACCCTGGCGGACGGTGTTAAAGCGGCGGTAAGACCGCAAACAGGCGGCGGAAAAAAAAGGGAATTATGACCGTTGCGGAAACTGACGACAAAAACAGCCACTTTAACACTCCGACCGCCACGGCGGTACAGACAAACAGCAGGCGGTCACCGCCAACAGACAGGCGGGAGACAAAGTACCGCCCACAGTATCACAACCTACCAATCCGCCACCTTTTCCAGGGCGGATTCACCGTGGATAAAAACAAGGCGGAAACAGCCATTTCAATGGGAAAACGTTCACCTCTACACACTCCATGAGGAAGGAGGACACCATGGAGCCGGAACTCCAAATACTCCCTGCGATAGTCTTCCTGCTCCTGTACGATCATCATCAACGCCGGCGCCGAAGACAACGGTGAGTACTGCACCTATGATATAGGGGAGGGGGGAGGCAAAAGTCAGGGACACACACACGCAACACCCCCACCCGACCCTCACCCACTACAACACACACACCAATGCATATCCAAACATAACAGTAACAACCCCAATACCCCCCGGAAGAATGCAAAGACAAAAGGAAATGAGTGCAACCATTGTAATGTATCAAAATACAGTAAGCAAATATATACAGATATAATTTCTCATTCAACAAAATATACATCACGATTAGTAGTGCAGGAATGCACCATTCAATGTCCGTGGGCCACTGGTGCCCAAAATGCATGGGCGAGGCCCACACACGATACCTGAGCAAAACGGAGAGAACACTGCAGGGGCATCAGATAGAAATACAACAGGCACCTCAGGGGGAAGGGAAAGGGGGGCACCTCAGCCGGATGAGAGCACCACGCCAGATCCACGAGGGGGCTCCATGCCCATTGATGTATCCTGGGGAGTGCAAAGCCATGGGTGGGTTGCCCACTGTACCATCCTGGGGAGTGCAAAGCCACAGTCTCTCAAGTCTCTACAGTGGGTGGCTTGCCCACTGTACCATCCTGGGGAGTGCAAAGCCACAGTCTCTCAAGTCGATAACAGTCTCGACTGGTTCTGGAGGGGGACTGGTGCCCAGAGTGCTTCATCCTGTTAAGGAGTGAGGTAGTGGATGCTGTTCTCCACTGGTTCTGGAGGGGGACTGGTGCCCAGAGTGCTTCGTCCTGTTAAGGACTGAGGTAGTGGATGCTGTTCTCCACTGGTTCTGGAGGGGGGCTGGTGCCCAGAGTGCTTCATCCTGTTAAGGACTGAGGTAGTGGATGCTGTTCTCCACTGGTTCTGGAAGGGGACTGGTGCCCAGAGTGCTTCATCCTGTTAAGGACAGACGGAGTGGATGCTGTTCTCCACTGGTTCTGGAGGGGGACTGGTGCCAAGAGTAATTCATCCTGTTAAGGACTGAGGTAGTAGATGCTGTTCTCCACTGGTTCTGGAGGGGGACTGGTGCCCAGAGTGCTTCATCCTGTTAAGGACAGACGGAGTGGATGCTGTTCTCCACTGGTTCTGGAGGGGGACTGGTGTCCAGAGTGCATCACTCTCCCCGTGACGGTCCCAGTTCCGTCACTGCCCCTGCCGCACATGGGCTAGCAGTGCTTGAGTTGGCGGTGCTTGCCCTGTTCAGCGGTGCTTGACTTTGCTGTCTCTGACCTGTTCAGCGGTGCTTGCCATGGCGGTCTTTGCCCTGTTTAGCGGTGCTTGCCATAGCGGTCTTTGCCCTGTTCAGCGGTGCTTGCCCTGTTCCGTGGTGCTTGACTTTGTTGTCTCTGACCTGTTCAGCGGTGCTTGCCATGGCGGTCTTTGCCCTGTTCAGCGGTGCTTGCCCTGTTCAGCGGTGCTTGACTTTGCTGTCTCTGACCTGTTCAGCGGTGCTTGCCATGGCGGTCTTTGCCCTTTTCAGCGGTGCTTGCCCTGTTCAGCGGTCCTTGACTTTGCTGTCTCTGACCTGTGCAGCGGTGTTTGCCATGGCGGTCCCTCATTGACCAGCGGGGCTTTGGCTGCCGGGGCCCTCCTGGGCACTGACTCTGGCGATGGCTTCCTGGCCAGTGACGATGGGACTGCCCTCCTGGGCACAGACTCTGGCGGTGGCCTCCTGGCCAGTGAAGATGGGACTGCCCTCCTGGGCACTGACTCTGGCGGTGGCCTCCTGGCCAGTGACGATGGGGCTGGCGGTGGCCTCCTGGGTAGCGGGATGATGGCGGGCTTCTCCGCCGTGCTTCTCTTCCCAGACTTTGGCGCTGTCTTCTGCCCCTTCCCCACCTTGGGAGGAGTCACAGCTGAGTGGACAGTTCCACTGGGACCCTTATGAGCGGATTTGCCGGCTGGAGGCTTCCCCCATCCCGTCGGGCACTGTCCAACTTCTGGTGCTTCACAGGGGGGGGACTGGCTGTGCTGTGGCTCCGTATCACACTGGCTGCCCTGGTGCCCGGTGCACTCCACATACCTCTAATAGGCACCACTGGTACCGGAGATGTTTTGGCTGAGGTGCTAGTACGGGACCTATGAATTGGAGGGGGGTGGTGGGAAAGAGGTCAAGGTTGCTCAGGAAAAGTTTCTGATGAACACTGGGATGGGTAGCTGGAGGGGGTCTGGGAGTGGAGGAAGAGGAGGTGGTTGTAGGAGGTGTAACATTTGTTGATTTGGGTGCAGGTGCATGTGCTGGAGGCTGTCGTGAGGTGGATGGATGTTGGGTGGTTGTGTGCCTGCGTTTGTGTACTTTGGGAGGGGGCGTCACAGACACACTGGGAGAGGACACAGGGGACGTGTAAGTGGTAGTGGGGGTGGTGAGTGCAGGTGAGCGGGGTGTGGTGGTGGGTGTGCTGGTGCGGGACCTAGTGGCTGTAGTGGTAGTGCATGCAGGTGAGAGTGTAGACGACACTGGGAGGGAGAAGGGAGACGATGAGGAGGGGGACACAGTGGAGGCAGTGGATGTTGCTGTGTCTGTATGTGGGTGATGCTTGCGTGTGCCTGTGGGATGTGTAGTGCTTATGTTTGCCAGAGCTTCCTTTGTGTGTTGAGGTGTGTGCATGCTGGTCTGATGGTGTGCTTGGGATAGGCTGGGGTACAGGGGATTGGGTCTGGGTGGAGGAAGTTGAAGGGGGGAGGCTAGAGACAGGGACAATGGCTGCCATCAGTGCCGAGGCCAGAGATTGCAGGGTTCGATGATGGGCAGCCTGAACCGAATGAATGCCCTCCAGGAATGTATTAGTGTGTTGCAACTCCCTTTCTACACCCTGGATGGCATTCACAATGGTAGACTGCCCAACAGTGAGTGACCTAAGGAGGTCAATGGCCTCCTCACTGAGGGCAGCAGAGGTGACAGGGGCTGAGGTGCCTGGGGTGAAGGTGATGCCCACCCTCCTGGGTGAGCGGGCACGGGGCGAAGGCTGAGGGGCTGCTGGGAGGGCGGTGCTGGTGGGGGGGGGGGTGGCAGCTGTACCTGTAGAAGTGGGGGGCACAGGTTTTGCCGCCACCACAAGGGAGCTCCCATCGGAGGACGAGTCCGTGTCGCTGGTTGCTGATCCTGTGACCGCCGTGAAGCTCCCCTCGCCCTCCGTCCCACTGGTGTATTCAGAGTCCGTGGTGTGGCCCTCCATGGCCATGTGGGATGCAGCTCCCTCGTGCTCCAGTGCCACTGTACCTCCGCCTGATGATGCTGATGCACAAAAGAACAGGGAGAGCACAAAAAGGGGGGGGGGGCGACAGAAGATAGACAGGTTGAGTGCATGGCTTACCGCTACCATTGGCGGACAATACAGACACAGCAGCCCCCTGCAATACGCCGTGCTGTTGGGCTCTACTGATGCAGTGCCTGGGATATGGCCTACATGGCTATGGTGGATATCAGCACACTTAGATGACACAGGGGCATGTATACCTGGACTT
This sequence comes from Pleurodeles waltl, assembly GCF_031143425.1. NCBI lineage: Eukaryota > Metazoa > Chordata > Amphibia > Caudata > Salamandridae > Pleurodeles > Pleurodeles waltl. The sequence goes on from NC_090443.1 coordinate 210,594,109, forward strand.
GGCACTCTACAGAGGTGGGGTGGAATGCCACATGGCCTGCATTACGGAGGGGCATAGCCTACGGAACTCGCCCTGGCCTAGGGAAACCCACAGCCCTTCTCCCCCACCCAGACACCTTCACTGCGCGCAAAGTCCGCTGCATGAGAATGTACTCACCCCCTTGTGTCTGCTGTGATGCCCTCAAGCGCACATCCAACTCAGGGTAGGCCACCGCCAGGATCCGGAACATCAGGGGGGTCATGGTGAGACAGGCACCCCTCCCACGTTGGGAGGCCATCCCCAGCTGAGCCTCCGCCGTCTTCTTGCTCCAGCGGCGAATGTCCTCTCACCTTTTACGGCAGTGGGTGCTCCATCTCTGGTGGACTCCCAGGGTCTGGACGTCCTTGGCGATGGCACGCCAAATATCCTTCTTCTGGTGGGCGCTGACCTACATGAAATGTACAGGGGAAGAAGAGAAGTCATTAGCAACTGCACCGTCGAAGTGAGTGGCCCACATCCCTACCCTTGCCATGTGGCACATGCATTCACAGTCCTTCATGCTCGCAGAACTCTGCCCCCTTCCTTCTTACAACCAGCCCTCTCCACCCAGGCATAGCCCATACAACTTGCTCTCTGTGTACTCACCTGTTGGTCTGGAGGACCGTAGAGTAGCGTGTAATGGGGGAGGACCCCGTCCACAAGCTTCTCCAACTCCTGTGCAGTGAAGGCAGGGGCCCTTTCCCCAGACGCACGAGCCATTGTCTCTTCCAGACCGAGGTCACAGCAGCACTTGCAGTATAGGTCCTCTCCTGTCGAAGATCAGGTATCGAGTGATTCAACAGATAGAAAATGGCGGTGACGTCTGTGGCGGTACGTATCATCACCACCGGCTCACTTCGTCATTGGCTCCTGGGACCCATAGGGTCCAATGTTAACCAATGCAGCATTGCGCAGCGGTCTTCGACCGCCTACCGCGACGGTGTACAATGCCAGCGCAGTTACCTCACATCTCATTGTCCCAGTTTAGAGGTCAGGCAGCAGCCATTTCAGGGGCCCACATGGCTTCATTTTCAACTGCGTCACACATACCTAGGCCTGGACTCAACACACATACAGACAACTTTTTGGATAATGTTTAGTGTTCTGTGTAGCTGTGGGTACATACCTCTGAGCTGCTTGACTCTGTGGTCGCTGTTGTCCTTCCTAGGCACCGTCAGCTGGGACATGTGAGGAGTTGGCGGAATCCTTTGGTGTACGGACATTTAATCATCACCTACAAGTTTGACCGTGCCACAATCCAGGAACTGTGTACCCAGTTGGAGCCTGACCTGATGTCAGCTATCTGCCATCCCACAGGGATCCCCCCTCAAGTGCAGGTGCTATCAGTGCTCCATTTCCTTGCAAGTGGGTCTTTTCAAACAACAGTGGCCATGGCATCAGGGATGTCCCAGCCTATGTTTTCCAACGTGTTGTCCAGAGTGTTGTCTGCCCTGCTGAAACACATGAGGAGCTACATCGTTTTCCCTCAGGTGGAGGATTTGGCTACTGTTAAAGGTGACTTCTATGCCCTTGGACATATCCCCAACATCATAGGTGCCATTGATGGGACCCATGTGGCTTTGGTCCCCCCCATAGGAGTGAACAGGTGTACAGGAACCGGAAGAGTTATCATTCGATGAATGTACAGATGGTATGTTTGGCAGACCAGTACATCTCCCAGGTAAATGCTATGTTCCCTGGCTCAGTGCATGACGCCTACATCCTGCGGAATAGCAGCATCCCTTATGTGATTGGTCAACTCCAGAGGAACCGTGTGTGCCTATTAGGGGACTCTGGTTACCCCAACCTGTCATGGCTACTGACCCCAGTGAGGAATCCCAGGACCAGGGCAGAGGAACGCTACAATGAGGCCCATGGGCGGACTAGGAGGGTGATCGAACGCACCTTCGGCCTCCTGAAGGCCAGGTTCAGGTGCCTCCATATGACAGGTGGTTCCCTATTCTACTCACCAAGGAAGGTGTGCCAGATCATCATCGCCTGCTGTATGCTTCACAATCTTGCTTTGAAACGCCAGGTGCCTTTTCTGCAGGAGGATGGTCCAGATGACGGTGTTGTGGCAGCTGTGGGGCCTGTGGACAGTGATGAGAAGGAAGCAGAGGAAGAAGACATTGACAACAGGGACTCAGTCATCCAGCAATATTTCCAGTGACACACAAGTGAGAACACTTTCTTGCCTACTACAAGTACTTTCACACTTCTACCTCTATCCTGTCAATTTCAAGCAGTATTTGTTAACTGAGTTGTACATTTCCATTACGGTTTCACAGGTGTGGTTACCAACGTGTGTCATCTGCTTGCATTCTTCATGGACTTGTGATGTGTGACATAGGTATGTTGACATTACATTTGTGAACGGATTTTGTCACTGTCATAGCTAATACACATTTTCAAAATCACAGACTGACTCCAGATTGTTTTGTGCTTCAAGGGTGTTTATTGAAGTGCTAATTATTAGAGGAGGTGGTAAAATGGTGAGGGGTGATGGTGGAGGAATGTCCATGGCAGAGTCCAGTCTATTAGTCTCACAGGTGCGCTGCCCATATGGGCATAGGAAGTGGAGCTGGGGCAGTTCCAATATGGACAGGGTTACAAAGTGGGACAGTGGGATGACAATCAGGGTGGTCTCATTTCTTGGCGGGGGTCTTGACATCGTGCTCTGTCCTGTTCCTGGATCTCAGGGACCGCTTACGGGGTGGTTCTCCGTCTGCAGGGGGTGGGGTGCTGGTGTGGTGGTCCTGTGACCGGGCGTCCTGTCCACTAGCGCAGGCGGAGGTGGTGGGCAGTTCATCGTCCATGCTAGTGTCAGGGGCCCCTTGGAGTGCCACGGTGTCCCTCATGGTGTTCTGTATGTCCTTCAGCACCTACGATGGTTCCCAGGGCGGAGCTGATGGTTCTGAGTTCCTCCCTGAACCCCAAATACTGTTCTTCCTGCAGGCGCTGGGTCTCCTGAAACTTTGGCCAGGACCGTAGCCATCGTCTCCTGGGAGTGGTGGTATGCTCCCATGATGGAGGAGAGGGCCTCGTGGAGAGTGGTTTCCCTTGGCCTGTCCGCATCCATTGTCGCACAGCAGCCCTCCCAGTTCCCCTGTGTTCCAGTTCCTCTGTCCCCTGGACCGTGTGCCCACTACCACTGCCCCCAGGTCCCTGTTGTTGTTGGGGTGGTGGGTTATCCTGGGTTCCCTGGAGTGGTGGACACACAGCTGATTGACGTGTCCTGGGTACGGAGGTATGGGCCCGCTGGGTGGGTGCTGTGCTGGTGTTTCCAGAGGGGGGAAGGTCTGTGTTGGGCTGTGCCTGTGCGAGGGGAACCAACTGTCCCGAGGCCCCCGATGGTCCGGGCTGGTCATCTGGATCCAGTTGGTCAGAGCTGCTGTCATCACTGTGGGCCTCTTCTGTGGGTGGGGTAGAGATGTCTGGACCCTCCTGTCTGGTGACATTGGGTAGTGGTCCTGCAGGGGTGTAAAAGCATGATTATTGCATCTGTGTGTGTCATGGTGTGCAATGGATGGGTGACCGTGTACCCCAGTGCTAGCATTCCTGTGTGGGGGCTTGTGTGATGATGGTTGAGGGGGGTGTTATGGGTATGTGCAGTGGGCATGCTTTAGTGATGGGTGTCCATGCTTTGTTGTGTCATGCAGGGCTTGGTGTTGGGATGTGTGGTTTGTGTTATTAGTACATTAGTGAGGAGTTGGAGTGATAGGGGGTGAGGGTGGGGGTCTGTGATAGCATGCAGGTAGGGTGGGGAATATGATAGTTAAGATTTGACTTACCAGAGTCCATTCCTCCACCGACTCCTCCGAGGCCCTCAGGATGCATAATGGTCAAGACCTGATCCTCCCATGTTGTTAGTCGTGGGGGTCCGCCGCCAGTCCGCTGTACCGCGATGTATTGTCTTGAGACCATGGAACGCACCTTCCCCCGTAGGTCGTTCCACCGCTTCCTGATGTCCTCCCGATTTCTTGGGTGCTGTCCCACTGCGTTGACCCTGTCGACTATTCTTCGCCATAGCTCCAACTTCCTAGCTATGGAGGTGTGCTGCACCTGTGCTCCAAATAGCTGTGGCTCTACCCGTACGATTTCCTCCACCATGACCCTGAGCTCCTCCTCCGAGAACCTGGGGTGTCTTTGCCGTGCCATGGGGTGGTGTAGGTGATGTGTGGGGTGGTGTATGTGGTGATGAGTGTGGTGATGTGTAGTGGTGTGTGGTGTTTTGTGCGTGGATGTTGTGTGGGTGATGGTGTTGTGTGCCTCTGTGTGGTGGGGTTGTCTATGCTGTGCAGTCTCTCTGGCCTTCGTCAATAATTTATGGTTGTAGGGGTTTGTGGGTGATGTGGTTGTGTGTTTTATATTGTGTTGGGTGTGTGGGACTGGTGTTTGTATGTGTATCAGGTGTGTGTATTTTGAATTGTCCAATGTGGCGGTGTTTTGGAGATGTGTGTGTATTTTGAGCGCGGCGGTGTGTACCGCCAATGGAATACCGCGGTTGAAAGACCGCCGCGTGGATTTGTGGGTCGTGATAGCATGGGCGTGTTTCTGTTGGCGTGACGGTGGAGGTTTTGTTTTCGCCAGTTTATCACTGACCTTTGGTGTGGCGGACTTGTGTGGGTGTGTGACTTTCGGTGGATTCCGAGATGCAGGTCATAATAGCTGTGGCGGTTTTCCGCGACCGCAGCGGTGTGTTGGCGGTCTTCTGCACGGCAGTAAGCGGCTTTTACCGCCAATGTTGTAATGACCCCCTTAGTTCTAAACAAACGTTCTCCCCACACTTCCAACTAGTCCCGTGCCACTGGAGTAAAGTTAGCCAGGCTGATGAGGGGTGATACCCTGAAACCAGTCCCAGGATGCTTGTTTACGTTCCAGGGAGGACCTGGCCTGGCAGTTCGGGCTGGACTGTTCCCATGGAGAACATGGTCAAGACTGATTTCCATATGGCTGGGTCCAAACTGGAATGGCATGGGTAGCAAAACAACAATGTTTTTAGGCCCAGATCTCTGTATTGGGGGTGAATGTTTGACATTGTTTAGCATACTGTCCATCAATTCTTCTTTTTGCATTTGTTGCCCTAAATGGGATGGTTATGCCCAGACGTGGGTCTAGTGCTCCCCATGCCACTGGAGTCAAGTTAGCCTGGCTGATGAGGGGTGATACCCTGAAACCAGTCCCAGGATGCTTGTTTCCGGTTCAGGGAGGACCTGGCCTGGCAGTTCGGGCTGGACTGTTACCATGGGGAGCAGGGTTAAAACTGATTTGCATATGGCTGGGTCTGACCTGGAATGGCACGGATAGCAAAAAAACGATGGATGTAGACCCAGATCTCTGTACTAGGGGCGAATGTTTGACACTGCCAGCAGTCCATCCATCAATTCTTGTTTTGGCATTTGTCGCCCTAAGTGGGATGGGTATACCCAATCATGGGTCCCGTGCTCCCCAGGCCATTGGAATCAACCTAGCTAGGCTGATGAGGGGTGATACCCTGAAATCAGTCCCAGGATGCTTGTTTCCGGTCCAGGGAGGACCTGGCCTGGCAGTTTGGGCTGGACTGTTCCCATGGGAAGCAGGGTCAAGAGTGATTTGCACACAGCTAGTTCCAAACTGGAATGGCATGGGTAGCTAAAAAACAATGGATTTAGGATCGAATCACTGTACTGGGGGTGAATGTTTGACATTGTTCAGCATTCTGTTCATCAATTCTTCTTTTTGCATTTGTCACCCTAAGTGGGATGGGTATGCCCAGGTCCTGTGCTTCCCCCAGCCACTGGAGTCAAGCTAGCCTGGCTGATGAGGGGGTTATACCCCGAAAACGACCCCAGGATCCTTGTTTCCGGTCCAGGGAGGACCTGGCCTGGCAGTTCGGGCTCGACTGTGCCCATGGGGAGCAGGGTCAAGACTGATTTATATATGGGTAGGTCCAAACTGGAGTGGTGTGGGTAGCAAAACAAATTGTGGATTTAGGCCCAGATCTCTGTACTGGGGGTGACTGACATTGTTCAGCATTCCATCCATCAATTGTAATTATTCTTTTTGCACTTGTCACCCTAAGTGGGATAGGTATACCCATACATGGGTCCCGTGCCCCCCATTCCACTGCAATCAAGTTAGCCTGTCTGATGAGGGGTGATACCCCAAAAAAGTGTCCCAGAATGCTTGTTTCCAGTCCAGGGAGGATCTGTCCTGGCAGTTCGGGCTGGACTGTTCCCATGGAGAACAGGGTCAAGACTGATTTCCATATGGCTGGGTCCAAACTGGAATGGCATAGGATGCAAAAAAAACATGGACTTAGGCCTTCTGTCCATCAATTCTTCTTTTTGCAGTATTTTTTCAGTGCACGGATGATTATATTATGTGGCAGCTTATTCGTTAAGCCATAGCCAGGGCTGTCCTCCTGCCGTGTTGGGAGGCAGGGCAAAGGCGTCCTCACAGAGGTCTAAGAAGTTGACTATGTCACAGGGCAGATTCAGGGGTGTACATTTAATCATCATCTGTACCTTGGGTCTTAGAGTGCTTCCCATTCTAGTGCTATTGGTTATTTTAAGTGCTTGTACATCACTCTCCGCTAGACCCTATCTCTCTCCACTGGGCCACAGTAAGTGCTGCAGAGGATTTCCATTGCCTAGTCAACAGCTGTTTAGCCAACAGTAGCGCCAAATTGGCAAAGCCTGTCATCACCTTAGCACCCTTGGAATGAAGCTACAGACCCAGAATATAATTCTCAAACAGTTGCCAATCAGCCCTTTCAGCTAGTTCTGTTAGGGAAGTAGAGATTTGTGTCCACTATGAGGATAACACAGGACAGGACCACAACATATGTAATAACTCAGCATCTGGGTCAAGGACATGCAGAAGAGACTGTGGGAAATGTTGTATGAAGTCTGTGTGGTGTGAGATATGCACGGTGTAATATAGAGAACTGGATACATTTGAATCCGAAGCTACGGGAAATTCTTTTGGGGTATGCAAGAAGAGAAGCCATTCTTTGTCCCTGAGCTCCCGGCCCAAGTCCTCTCCCAACAGGTCCAAAGGGGGGTCAGGGAGATCAGATTCCAAAAACCAATCGATAACAGGGAAGCTGCTTTCCACCATGTATTGATTGCAGCTTAGCTAAAAAGAGTCTCAAATGAAGAAAACGGGCTGGCGCAAGAGGACAGAAATTGTGTCCTGGGTAAGGACATCAAGACACAAAGTTTAAAAGGTTTGGAGGTGTACATCCTGAAATAAGTCACTCGGAGTGTCTAAACGAACCCCACCCCACCACAGTTAGAAGACCGCAAAGACATTGAAAGGCCAATGAGAATAAGAGAGGTGCATCTCAGGGAAGTATGACCTCAGGGACTGTCAAGTTACAAATGTCTGCCAAACACATTGGTGAAGCAGTTATGCCCTTTTCATCTAGAGATGCTCCCTGATTGTTACCGAGACAGCCACTGCTGTTGAGCAACAAGGAAATAAGTTTCAAAGCTGGGGGCTCCAAGACCTCCCCATTCGACGTGGTGCCAAAATGAAGTCAGGTTCACCTTCTGGCAACCTCCAGACCACACCAGGTCCCCCAGAAGAGCATCAAAATTCAAGAAGAACCATCAAGGAAGATAGACTGGGACACTGTGAAAATAATACAGCAGACATCATACCATAACCATTGTGGACACCACTGCTCACCCTGACACAGAAACCGGGAGCATTTACCAGAAGCCCCTCTGGCCCTGAGGGAGCTCATTACCTTCTCAGTGTTGCCTTTCTGCAATTTATCCTCCGTCTGGTAGACACTGATGGCTAAGTACTAAGAAATGTAGAATTCGCCCATCTGATTGGATCGGCATCCAGGTGTAGGCTCAAAAGAGGGGCATCCTGGCACAGGGGAAATAAGCATGATTTTCTCTTATTAACCAGCAAAGCGAACGTTGTACCGAAGCCGTCAAGAGTCACTGATATGCCGTCCAGGCCCAGCTGTACATACCTTAAATACAGGAGCACATCATCAGTGTACACAGAGACGGTCTGAGTGTCCCCCCAGAGCAGTATGCCCCAATCCCTACCATCTTGTTGCAGGTAAAAGGCCAAAGGTTCCATAGTCAATGTAAAAAGGAGTAGAGAAAGGTGTCTGGTGCCACTACCTACAGCAATTGAGTCTGAAATGCATCGTCCCAGTGTGACCATTGCTACTGGGTCTGAATTGAGCAATTTAGTCAACTTTATGAGGCAGAGGTCAAAACCAGACAATCGAAGCATTTCAAAGAGATAACTCCAATTGAGTCAAAAGCTTTTACCAAGTCGATAACAATGGCCAAGGCTACTGCCTGTGACCATCTCACCTGGGCCACTACCAAGACTCAAAACAGCCTTCTGATGTTGTGAGAGGCACGTTTCTCTGGGACTAAACACTTTTGGTCTTATTGGAAGAGTGGGGGGATTGGCAGTGTATAGATCCAGGCTGCTAAACCCTTGCCAAGTATTTTGAAGTCCATGTTCAAAGAGTTCAGCAATTAGTATGAAGCCAGGTCAGCAGTGTCACAGTGCAATTTCAGGATAGAGACTATTGATGCCTCTCATATTGCAGAAGGAACTGTACCTCTCTCTGGTGCTTCCTCATATAATTGGTGTAGCTTTTGGGCCAGGTCTACCATATATGATTTGTTAAATTAGACAGGAAGGCATCTAAGTAAGCAGATTTGCCCATTGTGCAATCCTTAATGGCTGCTTTTATCTCCAGAGGAGTGATAGGGCTATCTAATTCCTTTTGGATATCTATTCCCACACAAGGGATCTCTAAGGTGTCAAGGAAGGTCTCATGAGACTGTTTCGGATCAGCTCTGTGAAGGTGACTGTAGAAGTTAACCAGAACCCGCCCAATTGGTTGTTGAGTGTAGACAAGTGTGTCTGGCAACTACACTATTCAGGGCAGGAGTCATCCAAACTTATCAGCCTCACAGTATGTCAGCGCAGTGTAAGTCACCCAGCCAAAGCATCAGAGTTTGCTGATGAGGGTAGCCTCTTCCTGGTGGAGCTTGCCTTGGGTGGCATGTGCTTCTGGGTCCGTTATGGCACATCTCTCCGTCTCTATGTAGTTTTTTTTTTTTTCACTGAAATTAAAATTGTCTTCAATGGATTTACAACTACTTTTTGTCGCCTCAATGCAATAGCCCTGGGTTACGAGCTTCAGAGCTTTCCACACGTACTCTTTTGGAAGCCATGCCATCACTGTTATTGAAGACATCAGTAATCTGGGAGGCAAGGGTATTCCTAAACACCCAATCCTCTAACATAGAAGTCAGGAGTCACCATGTAGGTCTTAGTGTGAACACCCTACCCCACACCAGACAAAAAAACAGGGGGTATGATTCCTACCCAAAGAGGTAGGGCACAGAGCAATGGTACAGACCACTCTGTTCAGATGTGCAAATAAATAGTGTACTGGGGAACAGAACGAATACAGTTGGATGGTTCAAATGTAGAGGGGTCTGGGTTCCTCTGAAAGTTAGTGCCCTTAGAGAGTATATGGATCCAGTAATGTCCATTTGCAAGTGTTGTTCAATCAGCATACAACCAGGAATTTCAAGAGGAAGATTAAAGTAATTATACAAATTGGAAAAGAAAGTAGGACCTATGGTAGAATCACAGTAGTATTGCAAGTCTTGGTGCTGTTGTGCCCCAGATGTATTTCCTAATTGAATCACATATATGTTTCAGAGTACGGTTTCATATTTGTAGGGGCAGCATGATAAAGACACCATTTAATTGAGGGGTAAGTACCATTTTCCCTGTTTGAACACTGCACTGTTGTGGCAATTGTAGCTTTTCCCATTTTTTGAAGTCATTCGTCATATGGTTTAGAAGACCCTATATACTGTCAGATACCATTGTGTAGAAGTCTCTATTGACAAGGATTTCCAAATATTTCAGTTGGCATGGTATCCATTTTATCCATGAAATCCAATGCGCATTCAGTAGCTCTTGGTGTCACTCTTGGTTTAGTTAATTTTGTATGCTGAAAAATCAGAAATGTATCAGGCTTGGCCAGTGTTAGTAAAATATCATCTGCATAAAGTATTATTTCAAATTTTACCACAGGCATAAGCATCCCAGTAATAGCAGCTGATTCTCTCAAAAGCTATTGCCAGAAGTCCTGCTCTTTTTTTCCTGGAAGCAATTATTCGGCCTTACAGGACTTGATTTAAATTGTCACAAATTGATGAGAAAATCACCTTACTAACCCAGTTTCTTTTTTGATTTCTCAGAGTCCAGTTCAGAAACTGGGTCTCCTGCAGGACAGCAATATTAGGTTTCTTGGATGCTAGCTGAGAGAGTACTTTGTTCTTGAAGTGCGTTGTGCCGTTTACATTTGCAAGCCATTTAACGGTCTTTCTTCGCATGGGAGATCACACTTCTAGCCATGTCAAAAGGCGTGGTTCTCAGAAAGAAGAGCGTGGGGAACTTTTAAATCATCTGAGATAAGCAGGTACACTGTAGAATTGATGGCAAAAGTGGATTCTCAAACAACTTGCCAATTTCGTACAGAAATAAAGACCTTTAGTCAAGTGAGTAGAAACCACCATCGCAACTCAGAGTAGCAGAACCCTTTATCTATGCAAAGGTGTGAATTTAGTTGAACCCAAGGTGGCATGTGGATGGGAACGATGATACGTCCCCCATGACTCAGCCTATCATGGCTCAGGAGCTAGCAGAAGCATAGACAGCTACATAGAGATACGTTTTCAAAGGTGACATGGATTTATATTTGTATTTCAATGTAGGGGTCCCATTTCTGTTCCGATCCCTGTCATGATCTCTGCGCTTAGGGAGTGATTCATGCCTGGAGGACAATGATGTTTTGATTAGCTCAGGGTATAAATATGGAGAGGGAGTGAATCATATTTAAGTCCTCTTTTCATTTTGATATTCCATAAATCCGGACATTGTCTTGCTGGCTTCTGTCCTCTAAGTCAGTTACCTTTTTCTCTTGGAACCTGGGTCCCCAGTCTGCAGATTCTGCAGCTTTAGCCTCCAAAGCAGACAATATTTTGTTTGCTGTTTCTTTCTGTACTCCTACCATAGTGATATAATCTCTTAATGTTTTTCCACCATGGATCATTCTATCATCTATATGGATACTTGGAGTGCTTTAAATTTGCACACAATGGTATCCAGTGTCACAGTAGCCATGTATGTTGGGGTCTTCAGGATGCATAGTTGGTTTCTTATAAGCAGGGGCCTAAGAGAAGAGCAGCACTTTACCTTATCTCTGTGTGGTTGTAATTCCAGGGATGTTTCTCTTTAAAAAAAAAAGTTGTGAAAGCTCAGGGTCACACCCATGATTTGGAACCCAGTTGCTCCAGTATCTCCGGAGTCATGCTGCTTCCCCGACATAAACATCCCAGCAGCACTTCGTTGACAGGTAAGAAGGTTTTGTTTTGCAGCATCTGTTGTGCTCTCCATCCTACTACACCTCCATGGAGCCAATCCTCAGTTTTACTGGGGATCCCAGCTACCAGGTTACAGGCCTATGATTATCTCCTGTCGCTCCCCCAAAGCATGTAAGGAAGAGCATCAGGTTACCAATTAGAGCATGCTATACTCTCAGCACACCGGGGTCAAGCTTCATGAAAGAGCCAGCAATGTTGTTGAGGCTTGGGTTCGCCCCTTCTGGTATATGTTGGACTGTCAGGTGTATTTCTCAGCGAACCCCCCAGCGCCATAAATGCAGTGCCTCCCACTACAATACTATCAACCTCGCTCTGTCTTGCTTCCTGATGTAGCATATGCTGGTTGCGCTGTCACTCTGAATCAGCATGGATTTTCAGCACAGGAGAAACACTGGTCAAGGCTAAACTGATAGCTCAACTACAGGACATGTATGTGGTAGAAAATCTTTTGGCTATCAACATCCCATGGACTGATTCACGTAAGCCATCAGCTACAACCTGCCACAACCACTTTAGTGTCAGAAAGAGGACTAAGGGGAAAACCTTGTGTCAAATTCTTAATTTATATCTATTGGATAAGAAATCTTAAAAGGTTTTGCGACTCCACCCCACTGAAAATCCTGACACTAGAGTATATTAGGCACCAACCAGCATACTGGCATCTGGAACCTCATTCAGTCATGCAGAAAGGAGCTGTGAAAGCAACAACATTGACAAATCCAACACATGTGTTTGCACACCTTAGGATCTTAAAATTCAAAGCCCTAACTCCTCAGGGGCGGAGGGAGGACAGTAAGGTAATCTGTGGGAAGATTGTGTATCCACCAGAAATACAGTTATCGAAGGTCCATATCTTTTTCCTCTGATGGATAAATCTTCCCCGAATAGTCCTCACCTTATGACGGAGTACCAAACCAACATCCCTCTAGGAGATGGAATGGAATGGTCCTAGTCAACTGAGGAGACCAAGCAACACAGCGTGGCAAATAACCAGTAACTGTGTGCCTAGGTTTTGAGGCAGTAGTGCATTGCAAAAAGTATGCAAAGATGACCAAGTAATCGCCCTATAGATAGGCAACCAGGGTGCCTCAGAGAGAGCCGTATAGACATCCATGGCACTTTTGGGATGTGCACAAATGCCTTACGGAGGATCTTTCTTAGCCAAAGTATAGCAGATATTGATAAGAAGGATGACTCAGCATGAAATGGTGCACATAGCCACTGCCCAAAAAGAGTAGATCAGTCCCTCTAGACCTGACAAGTGCTGGTGATGTAGAAGGATACCGCATAATTAGGGCCCATTCTATGCAGCTACTCCTTTTTAGTTGGACATGAAGGGGAAAAGAAAGATTGAAGGGTAACAGACTAAGGGGGTCATTCTGACCTTGGCAGTCCATGACCGCCATGGCGGAGTGCGGCGGAAGCACCGCCAACAGGCTGGCGGTGCTTCCTGGGCGATTCTGACCGCGGCGGGAAAGCCGCGGTCGGAAAAGGGGAGCCGGCGGTTTCCCGCTGGTTTCCCGCTGGCCCAGGGAACCCGCCATGGCGGCGCTGCTTGCAGCACCGCCATGGGGATTCCGACCCCCTTCCCGCCAGCCTGTTTCTGGCGGTGTCCACCGCCAGAACCAGGATGGCGGGAACGGGTACCGTGGGGCCCCTGGGGGCCCCTGCACTGCCCATGCCACTGGCATGGGCAGTGCAGTGGGCCCCCTAACAGGGCCCCACAAAGATTTTCACTGTCTGCTGTGCAGACAGTGAAAACCGCGACGGGTGCCACTGCACCCGTCGCACCCCTTCAACTCCGCCGGCTCCATTCCGAGCCGGCTTCATTGTTGAAGGGGCTGTCCCGCTGGGCCGGCCGGCGGTCTTCTGGCGGTTGCCCGCTGGGCCAGCGGGAAAGCCGGAATGGCCGCCGCGGTCTTTTGACCGCGGAGCGGTCTTTCGTTGGGAACCACTTGGCGGGCGGCGACCGCCGACCGCCGCGGTCAGAATGACCGCCTAAGTCACAAGAATTGCAGAAACCAACTTGCGTAAGAACGATGGACAAGTTTAAAGAACCAACATGTCTGGGTAGAGAATTGTAAAGAGTTGATAAACAGACCTGAATATCTCCGACCCTATGCACTAAAGTTTTGCTGTTGGCAATAAATATCTTCAGGCTGAAGAAGTCATACCAAGCAACTGTGCGCTGGTTCGCATGGGGTTGACAGTAAGAAAGTCAAAATGAATTTGAAATACCACTGAGGAACAATAAACTGAATTGGAGGATACAAGTAAAGTAAACTTTTTAGAAATGTGTCACCAGTAGTCTAAACAGGGAAGGTTAATCAGAGAGATGCATGGAGGCTAATAGGGCATTTAAAGGGTTTGATGCCTTTCAACTTCCACCAGTAAACAAAGTCAGTCCACCAACCTACATAAATAGATTTGATAGTAGGCTCTTTGGCCACCAACAAAGCATCTGCGAGCTCATTGGGAAGGCAAAAGGACTAACTGACATTGCTACAGTTCCATGAGTGCAGCTGCAACATTGGTGGCAGAGTTCCTCATGATCCTACTGCCACAGCAGGTGTGCTCTGCATGGGGGAGGAAAGAGTAATTGAGTGCTAGGTGATTGGTGTACTAGATCCTTGACACCCAGTTCAACTGGAAGTTATCCCTAGCGAACCATTCGGTTTGAGATATATGATGCAAAAATGAGAACACTTCCTGTACAAATCCATGGCAAAGAGACCCATGAATGGAAACCCAAATCTGGAGAAGACACCTGTGCTACTTCAAGGTGCAGCTACCCTATGTAGTCTTCAATGAGGACACAGAATTTTCCCTCACATTGAGGGAATCTGCAAGGTGAGCTGCTACTGAGAAGAATCCCCCATTACTGAATTCATTTCCACCTGCGAATAACCTCCCAAAAGGAAACCAAAACACCACACAGTCCTCTATCTTGATATAACAGACAGCAGTGGTGCTGTACAACAGAATCTGAATGTTGCTTTATGAGATGAAATTGAGAAATCCCTTCATTGCAAGATGGATCACTTGCAACTATAACACATTCATGCCAGCTGCTGCTTTGAACAAAGGCTCTGTCCCCAGTTCAGTGAGGAGACTTTCATAACTACAGTAGCCTCAGTCTGGAGCAAGCTGAAAATATGACAAGGTTCAAAGAGCCCATTCACCACTTCAGATAAACAGAGTGGGAGATCTGCACTTCAGCCATAAGACTTTCCTAATAGTGGAGTCACTACTATCTCAGACACCACTGAAGGCCACTCATCCACCATCTGACTTGTGGCACTAACAGGACGCATTAGTGCAAACGGAAGCAACTAGAACTGGTATCCTGAGTCCACAATCTCAATCAGCTACTGAATATCTGTGATCCTATGAAACAGGCTTTCATGTCATGTCCAGTACTTTCTCCTATGAAGGTGATCCACTGCACAGGAAAGAGGTAGGGCTTATGGGTGTATATGGTAGAGCTAAGGTCATGAAAGAGAGTACAATCATCCAAGTGAAGAAACACATGGGACTCGAAGTAAAGTCAACAGCACTTTTGTAAAGGATTTATGGAGCAGTTGTTAGTCTGATCTGTAGAACCAGGTATTCGTTTTGCTAGGCTCCCACCTTGACCCTCAGGCAATGTATGTGGGCAGGAAGAGTTAGAAGACTGAAATAGGCATTCCGAAGATCAAGTGATACCAGCCTCTCCCCCACATTCAAGGCCAATAAGACGTGATCCAGGGACAACATCTTGAACTTCTCTTGCAGAATTAAGAGGTTCAGAAAGTGAAGCTCTAGATGGGTGTCACACCTTTGTGAAGCAAGTAGAATCTCAAACCCCTTTCTTCTAGAGGCACTTCCTGATGGTCCCTTTCAGCAGAGCAAGGACTTCTAGCTCCAAAACTGCAGGAAGCATACCCTGGTGGAAGGAGGGTAGTCCTGAAGGAAAAGAAAGGTAGAGTGTAGCTGTTACAGATTAGAAGATCTAGCAATTAGTAGCGTTCACCTTCCAACTGGTGGAAAAATGTAGGACCCCTTTCCTCCATTGGAAGATGACGATGTTGGGGGTACAGTGGGCAGGAGTTGGAGAGATTTTGAGTTGGCAGAGTATGGCAGAGGCTGTTTTCAAAAATGTGTGTACACTTTTTTAACTGGAACCACTGTCAGTAGTGTAGTGTGACCATACAACGTTTATTTAGAGTGTTTGCCCTAATAATGAAGTCTTTGCATTAATGAACCATAAATACAAGTTTGAAGAGCATTAACATATAGACACAAATATTACCTTGACTGCAGACAGTTCCCTTCCTTGAAAACTGGCAGCCAAAGGGTTTGTGTTACAGGGGGTTGAGCCTACTTGTCCCAAGTCAAAATAAACCTGAAATCTTGCTGTCCTTGACCCCAAACTATATGTCCTTGGTGTCGGACTATAGGAATACCACACCCATGCCTTATATCCCGATTCTATGTTGAACTGCTCCAATTGTGCCAATACTATGGGTATTGATCCCACCAGATCCGACAAGCAGCAGGTCATCTGCAAACAGAGAAATCGTGTGTGTTACTTTCCCGAAGTCTAGTTCTCTAATTTGCAACAATTGCCTCATAGGTAAAGCTAATGGTGTTTGCACCATGGCGAATAATAAGGGCAAAAACAGCACTCTTCTCTCATGCCCCTTCGTATCTGCAAAGTATCCTATTCCATTACCCATAATTCTGGCTTTTGATTGGTACATATTGAGTCATGGTGATTCTAATCCAGCTTTTCTACACATTTGAAAAAGGATGAGGTCACACAATCGAAAGCTTTATCAGCATTTGATTTACAAAAGTAGTTTAAAAAAAAATCTTTTTTAATTGCAAACAAATTCAAAGGAGAACATTATACAGTGTAGCTTCAAGTTGCAAATCAAGTCAAATTGATTCCTCACCCGTCCTCCTGCTCCCCACCAACTACCCAGGCCATAGGCAGCTTACTATACAATACCAGTCTCTGTAGGCTTCTGATGCTCAGTATTGTTTCCCGAGGATCTGAGGGGAGCACAACTGTAAGAGGCTGGCCTGGTGTGTAGTGGGTAACTGTCAACATCAGGGCAGACTACGGGTGACTAGAATGCAAAAATCCAGCACTTTCAAGATAACGTGATTTATGCATTATACTGATATGCTGTTGTTTAACCGTGTGGTTTGTGGGCTGAGCCAAGACTCTATATAAGGGAGCCAGCCAAGCTCCATGTGCTCACTATTCAGAGGTCCCGATGAAGAGCAGCAGCAACTTCCTGAGCTCCTGTTCCGGCGGCCTGCTTTGATCTTCCAGGCCTTGCCCTTTCACTTTGTTTGGTGATTCTTGATCAGGGCGGTAAGATGGAGGTTGGGCTGGGCCCCCGATCCCGTTCTCGAAAGTCTACGAGTTCTTGGGCCTAATTTGCATGCTAATTCAATTTGTCTCTTGTGCGTGTGAATGTGCGCTTGGTGTTTTATGGCATTTATATGCTGACACTCGAATCGGCAAGACGCGTGATTCTTTGCTCATGTGCAATTCTTGATATTCATTGTGCGCTACCATTTCATGGCATTCACACGGTGGCATTTGAATTGGCAAGACGCGCAAATCATTTCTTGTGCTTAATTCGTTTTATTCATTGTGCGCAACCATTTCATGGCATTCACATGGTGGCATTCGAATCGGCAAGACGCGCGATTCATTTCTTGTGCTTAATTAGTGTTATTCATTGTGCGCTACCATTTCATAGCATTCACATGGTGGCATTCGAATCGGCAAGACGCGCAATTAATTTCTTGTGCTTAACTCGTGTTGTTCATTGTGCGCTACTATTTCATGGCATTCACATGGTGGCATTCGAATCGGTAGGACGCGCGATTCATTTCTTGTGCTTAATTTGTGTTATTCATTGTGCGCTACCATTTCATGGCATTCACATGGTGGCATTCGAATCGGCAAGACGAGCGATTCATTTCTTGTGCCTAATTAATGATATTCATTGTGTGTTACCATTTCATGGTATTTACGTGGTGACATTTGAATCGGCAAGACGCGCGATTCATTTCTTGTGCTAAACTCATGTTACTTCTTGGGCGCTATCATTTCGTGCATTTACATGGTGGTATTCGAATCGGCAAGACGCGCAATTCATTTCTTGTGCTTAACTCATGATGTTCATTGTGCGCTACCATTTCATGGCATTTACTTGGTGGCCTTCGGTTCGGCAAGACGCGCAATTCATTTCTTGTGCCTAACTCATGTTATTCATTGTGCGCAACAATCTCATGGCACTTACAAACTCTTGCGGAAATCCGCAATGTAAGCAATTCATGTTCCTGCGTTTTAAGAAAACTAAAGTGCTAGAATTCCAGATGTTATATTGTATGTGTATAATAAGTCCCTTACGTACAATTCCTATGGTGTTATGGAAATCATTCAGATTATTTTCTTGTCCTCTTGTGGAAGACTATGCTTGAATTTGAAAACATAATTCAGAAATGTTCTAATGTTTCTAATCCATGTGTATCATTTAATTGAGAGGTTTATTGGAAAGTTGTATTAATCCTTCTTGATTCCTTCACAGGTAACTGGACATTTTGAGGCCTAGTTATTTAGTCCATGCTCAAGTTAACCATGTTTCCAGTATGACAATGCTTAGAATCATAGTCTAGTAATGATTAATATGATATAATCTTGATATTGTGTGTTTTAACCTTTTTGCTTCTTACAGGTCTCCTTCCCAGCTGTTCCCTACCTAATCCCCTTTTCCCCACTTGGACTCTCTTAGACTCTGTGCCATTTTAATCAGAGTATTGGAGCTGTCTTGTGGTGGACGTGTTGGGAATCTGCGCAGACCCCGAGGATCTGGTGACTCTGACAGTAACTATGATACTAACACTTTATACTAGGTCCACTTATCCCTTATTAGTGTAGGCAGTGTCTAGAAGCCAAGTTCTCTAGAAGTAGCTGTGGATGAGCAGCCAAGGCTTATCTCGGAGACATACAAAGCTCAAGCAATACCACTGTAGTCACACAGTACTCACACACATGAAAGAAAATACTCAGTGTTACAAAAGTAAAGGTACACATTTATTTTGGTGACACAAATACCAAAAATACTATAGAGACTATACTCCCTTAGGAGGTAAGTAATACACAAATTATATACACCAGTATGCAGAAATAGGCATAAAAACTGTTAGAAAACAGTCCAAAAAGTGAAAACCACAATAGTTAGAAATTGGCCTAAGGGGAGCTAAGAAAGGGGAATTCAAAAGTCGGTCTCCCACCTAGGCAAGTGTAGTGTGTAGAGGGGGAGCTGGGAGTACTAGAAAACCCCAAAGGTAAGTATTAGAACCCACTCCAGTGACCAGGGAAGCAGGAGTAAATCACAATAACTTTCCCAGAACACACACAGAAACGAAAAGAAGGATTATGCAAGAGCCAGAAGTGATTGCAAGACACTAAGAGTTGATTCCTGGTCCTTGGGACCTAAGGGAGAAGGGAACCAAATCGAAGAAGCACAGAAGAGTCCAGAGAGAACAGGAGCCCCTGCTAACCCGGATGAAGGTGTAAAAGAAGAACCACCGGTGAAGAAGAACAGTCAGGACTGCACCCAAGAAGACAAGAGTCGGGTTCCTGGTTGGAGAATGTGATGTCCCATGCTGGATGGAGGATTTCAGTCTGGTTTGCATTGCTGGAGTCCCCCAACAAGCCTTGGCACACGCAAAGCTCGCGGTTAGCGGAAAATGGTGCTGCCCAGGACCAGGAAGGACCAGCTGCCCTCTACCAAGGAGGGGAAGTCAGAGGGGGCTCTCAGCAACTCAGGTAGCATACAGAAGACCAGGCAGTGCGCACAGGAGTACCACTGCATGGGGACAAAGAAAGTGCAAAAGAGGCCCACGCAGCACAATGACAAAGGCTCCCACACTGCTGGAGAACCACTGAGGAGGCTGTGCGTCGCAGGATAGAGTGTTGGGGGCCAGAGCTACAAGATGCATAAAGAACTTGGAGAAAGGATGCCAACAAGCCAAGGCAGCTGCAAAACACGCCGTGCATGGGGGTACTGTCTTGCGTGGGGAGGCAAGCTCTTACCTCCACCAAAGCTGGATAGTGGGACGTAAGGACCATCGGGACAACTTCAGCACACCACCCCTGATGCAGGATCCACGCAGCTCAGCAGGAGAGGGGATCCACGCAGTCGGTCGTCATTGCAGTTGGTGCCTGCTGAAGCAGGGGAGTGACTCCTTCACCCCAAAGGAGATTCCTTTGCTCTTCTGGTGCAGGCTGAAGGCGGTCTGACCTCAGAGGATGAACGACTGGGAAACAGTTGCAGTTGCTGGCAGGAGCTGGAGGTACAATGTTGCAGAAGGTGTCTTGCTTCTTTATTGCAGTTTGTAGCGTTCCTGGAGGGTCCAGATGCAGTTTCTTCAGTGAGAAGTTGAAATGGATGCAGAGGATTCCTGCTGGAGTCTTGCAATCCGAATCTGCAGAACCACCCAAAGGAGAGACCCTATATAGGACTGAAAGGGGGATTGGTCACCTGACCAGGTAAGCACCTATCAGGGGAGGGCTCTGAGGTTACCTGCTGGCACTGGCCACTCAGGTGCTCCCAGAGTTCCCTGCCAACTTGGAATCCAAGATGGCAAAACCAGGGACCCTGTGGAGGAGCTCTGAGCATCACCCCTTTGTCCAATTTCACACCAGAGCAGGGACTGGTTGTCCCTGAACCGGTGTAGACTGATTTATGCAAGGAGGGCACCAAATGTGCTCTTCAAAGCATTTCCAGTGGCTTGGGGAGGCTACCCCTCCCAAGCCTGTAACACCTATTTCCAAAGGGAGAGGGTGTAACACCCCTCTCCCAAAGGAAATCCTTTGCTGGGCTTGAGCTTTTTTTCAAGCAACAGGAAGGCAAAAACCTCTCTGGGAGGTGGCAGCAGCTGGGGCTGTCTAGAAAACCTCAGAAGGTCCAGTACACGCGTAAAATGGCATCCCTGCACTCACGAAGTCTGGGAAAATGGTCCTGGAGTTGATGGGGGGCAACACTGCTAGTGCAGGAGTGCCCTCACACACAGGTACTTTGCACCCTGCCCTCAGGGATGGAGGTCATGCCATAGGGGTGACTTATAAGTGACCTGGTCCAGTGTAAATGGCAGTGAACGGGTGCTTGCACCTTTTCACGCAGGCTGCAATGGCAGTCCTGCAGAAGCCTTTGCATGGGCTCCCCATGGGTGGCAAAATATATGCTGCAGCCCACAGGGATCCCCTGGAGCCCTAATGCCCTGGGTACCTAGGTACCATATACTAGGGACTTATAAGGGGCACCAGTATGTCAACTGTGGGTAAAATACTGTGTTAACAGTAAGTAACAACCAATTTTAGAGGCGAGAAAGCATAATCACTGGGGTCCTGGTTAGCAGGATTCCAGTGAACACAGTCAAGCACACTGACATCAGGCAGAAAATGGAGGTAACCAAGCCAAGAAAGAGGGTACTTTCCTACAACAAACCACCCCTATAGTTGTTCCATTTCCCTCACACTTTAGTCCACTTACGTGGGCATCCACAGCTTTCATAAACCACCCTTTCCGCCAGCATGCACCAGTCCATATCTGACTTCCAATCGCACAGCTGTGGCAAATGATCCTCTCTCCAAGGACATACAATATTGTGTTTAGCTAACATTAACCCTAGTGTCATCAGAATGCAGCCAATTCTGGTAAGATCAGTTTCCTCCCATATATTAACAGGCACTTCTTCAGGGAAATCTCAGTAGCGCTTTCACACACATTATTTAAACATGTCAGTACTGATTCCCAGTATCCCTGTAAGCTCCATATCATGTAGAAGAAGTTGCCCATTTGACCACACTTTCGAAAACATACGTTTGTTGTTGCCCTGCCCATGGTCAGTAGGGCTGTGCATGCATAGTAACTATGTAGTATTTTTAGCTGCACTAAACGAAATCTGGATTGTAAGGCCACTTCCCTTGGGGATGCTAAAGCCTCAAGCCATTCATTATCGTCTAGACCCCCATGATCCCGCCCGAGTGTTCCTGTAAGCAGGTAAGGGTATCAGGTGAGTTGTTTACTAGTTTATGGTATGTAAGGGACACCATCTTTTTGGACATATGATCAGTTAGTAGTCTGTCTACTAGCAGGGATGCCTCTGGGAGTTCCTCCCCTTTCGGTACTGCCTTCTGTAGTGCATTACTGATTTGCATGTAGCGATAGGCCTCTGTGAGTGTCAGTTGGTACTAGGCCTGTGTCTTATCCAGGTGGCAGGTTGACACCTGTTCGGTATAAGTCAATAAGGACGCTCAATGAAGGACCACACGCCAATTATGAATAAATTTAGCTTTACTATAATTTCAGGTAAATGCATGGGTTAATAGCCCATCCCCTCTGCTGTAAGTATTCAATTAATCTTTCCAGCCTGTCTGTGACTTGCTCTTTAGTGTCCCCAGTGATCATGATGTCATCAATGTAATGTGCAAGTCGGGTGTCTCCATCTGAGAAATTGGCTAAATCTCTGGCTATCAGCCCATGACACAATGTGGGACTATGCATGTACCCCTGGGGCAACTTCCTGAATGTGAATTGTCTGTCCTGCCAGCTTATTGCAAATTGGTCTTGACTGGCCTCATTGGTATCAATTGAAAAGAAGGTGTTTGCTAGATCAATCACGGCATGCCATTCCCCCACATCTTTACTCAACTGTTCCACCAGTGTGATGATGTCTGGGACGGTGGCTGCCAAAGGTGGAGCCACTTTATTCAGTTGTCGATGGTCGACAGTCATTCGATATGTATCATCTGGTTTCTTCACGGGCCATATAGGAGAGTTAAATGGGCTCACAGCCGGCCTTAACACACCTGCATCTAGCAACCCCTGTATGGTTTCTGAAATCTCTTAATGACCTCCGGGTATGCGGTACTGTTTAATGCACACCGGCTCCTTTGGAGGAGGCACATGTAATGGACTCCACTTTGCATGCCCAACCAGAACTGTCCTAGATTTCTTTATGTGTACGCTCCAAAAGTAAATGTTCCCCATTGCGTATCAATAGTTTTGCCTAGTAACAAATCCATGCCAATAATGTATTCTGGTACTTCAGCTATTAAAACTTCTGCAGTGAACGGGGGTCCTTTACCGATTGACAATTTAAGCTTAACAGGTTTGGCCTCTGTCTCTGCACCCCCGTAACCATTAATGATCACACCCTTCCCTGGCAGCCTCTTAGGGTTTCCATTTATCAAAGTTACTTCCGCACCTGTGTCGAGCAGTGCCATAACATGTTGTGTTCCTTTGTGCCAATAAATGATGAGAGGTACATATGGCCGCCTGTCCCCGGGGCTTACCTCTTGCACTGCTCTGACCCCCGGGGTTTGGCCTGACCTTCATAATAAGGGGTCTGGGACTTCCCAGCCATCGCTGGACAAGTCAGGATATAGAGTTGAGACAGGAACCTTCCTATTTTTCCCTGATTCTGTTTTTTCCTTCTCAGACTCTTCCATGGGTGGTGCTGAGGGCTGTTTCTCATCAACTGCCTCTTTCTCTTTCTGTCTATGCTGCAATGCTTTCCATTTATTAAGCAGATAAGGGGTAGGCTTTCCATCTATCTCCTCTTTCTTCACCCCAACAGTCAACAAATCTATCCACATTTGTCGTCTGGTCACTTTTATTGTAGATTCTCTTCCCTTATACTTATTGTCCTGCCCCACTGCTCTTGCTGATTTTTGTCTATCAAGCCCTTCTAATTGTGCCATTAAGAATACCACATCCCCCACTGGTCTTCCCCGAGTGGGTCCTAGAAGGGCCAACAAGGCACCTTTCATATGCGGAAGGGCATTTCTGATTAACCGTGCCCGGATCCCTGCTGTCACGGGTTCAACATCAGGTCCTAAAAATTGCCGGGAGTATACTGCGTTCTGCATCCCCATTTCTCGCAGTTGTTCATTTGCCTCTGAAATCGTATGCCAAGGACCCCAACTCTCCTCCACATCTATAGCAGTTGGGTACAATTGCTTCACTCCTTCCATCAACCAACCCATTATAGAGAAAGCTTGTTGCCCCTGTGCACCTCGTAACCGTTGCCCTAACATAGCGTGTGTAGTTACTGATCCCATTTTCAAAAGTTCAGTTGGTGATAAATATGTACTGTCTGCTCCAGTGTCCCACAATCTCACCAACCATTTAAACAAAGGATCTGTAGGCATTTGTCTAAGTTATTTCTAACAATTCACTCTGTGTATAATCTCTTACCAAACGTGAATTCTGTATTTGCCCACCATTCACCCCCTTTGATTTATTCTGCACGAGTGGGCAAACCTCCATTACACTTCCCCTTTCACCTTCAATTTCACCTGCACGTCCTTCTCCACTTTCAACTCCACCTAGTTCTGCTACACATACTTCCACCTCATCCTCCCAATTCCAGTCATCATCATTATCTGAAACTGTTCCATCCCAAGTATGAGGATCCCAGTTTTCTTTGTGTACCAATGCCCTCACTTGCACAGCTGAGGGAATTTTAGGCTTCTGCCTACTCTTCTGTTTTGCTACTCGAACTGCTAATGCTGTGCACCTTGCCTCCATTTGATCACCCCTATTCACTGCACTTTCGATAGTTTCTTTCATAAGTAACTGCCTTTCCTGCAAGGCTGCAACCTCATCCCGCAGTTTTCTTATTTCTGCATCTTGTGTTAATGTTTTCCTGTATACCGTACGGAGCGCAGACAGGAAAAGCCATCCCACTTGCCCTGCTGCTTTCAGCTCCAGCTTTGCCCCTTTTAGCTTCACAGTCTCAACCGCATCTTCCACTAAAAGGGGAGTCACTTTCTCATCTAATGTCTCCCATAACACCGGCGCTGCCCACCAGTTCAGGAGCCCTGCCACACCAGAGAACGGGTCAGTTGCTAACCACCCGGGAATGGATCTGGCTTCTGCCCCATGCTGCCTTCCGCTCTCTGCCTCACTTTTCTTCCGTCCCCAAAGAGGCATTATTGACTTATATCCGACTTCTGGCAGCAAATGTCTTATCCAGGTGGCTGGTTGACACCTGTTCGGTATAAGTCAATAAGGACGCTCAATGAAGGACCACACGCCAATTATGAATAAATTTAGCTTTACTATAATTTCAGGTAAATGCAGGCATTTAGCACATTAACAATAGTGAAATAAGAATGGCAATGAAAAGCATCTATTCATATATATGTACACTACAGATAATATCTATGTATATGAATGAGCAAAGAGTTCATTGACAGAGTAAGAATAGTAAATAAGAAAAAAAATATCTATATATAAATGTTTATATATAAGTACACTGCAAAGAGCATCTATGCATACATCTGAGTAAAGAGTTCATTGACAGATATAAACTTGGAATAACTGTATACCAACATGTGATACACTATAATTTTCAGGGAGCAGAATATTAACGAGTTGAATACTTCAGATAAGCTTTGATTTACTGCACACTAAAATGCACATTTCAATTACTGTGGCAGACTCACACTACGATGTTCAGTAAGGCAGGAAAAAACTATAAACGAGCTGAATTTCTCAGATTATAAACACAGTGCAAGTATAATAATCAATCATAATAATAGAGCAGAGAAACAAAAAGCCTTTCATCCCTGGGTGGAACTTAACTTAGTCCACGAATGCTGGGAAGCCCTCTACGCCCGCTTGGACCTCTCTCCCCCTCGAGCGTCACGGTCTTGGAACAGCAAAACAGGGAGGCAGCGCTGGGTCTGAAGATGACAGTTTCATAACTCCATCTGCGAGCTTCAATTCCCTCACCCACTTTTCAGTGTTTAAGTAACCTGAAGCTTGGATTCTACCCCCTTCCAGTATTTTCTAGCTATGTTATCAGTATATGTCTCTTGGCTGCCTTGCGATTCCCTGGCCATTGTTTTCATTCCATCTTTTACTGTGGTCTCGTTCTCAAGGTTGAGACTGACTCTCCTTTACGGCCTGTTTCTCACACATGCAGCTGCGAATAAGTTTATCTACGGAATGTCAAAAGAAAACAAGCTTGAAAGCGAACATCGTGAATTTCTTTCACGTTGTTCTGGCTTCGGCAGGCATCACGCTCATCTACACTGTTCAAGCTAATTAACCCTTCGCGTTACAATGTCTTCCGCATCTTTCCCTACTACTACACTGATCAGCCTGCAAAAGGAATAACTCCACCCTGTGTCCACAGATCCCCAACCCTTGCAATATCAATGAGGTCCAATTTGTGGAATCCCAAATGTGTCCCTAGGATGCCTAGTCTTGTCCTGTCCCAGAGAAGTGAGGCCTGCATGAACCTATCCTGCCAGCCCGAGGTGTGTAGAGCGTTATGCCATATTGCGAGAGTAACTGCCGTTGGCCCCTGAAATGACCAGGGGAGTGCTTTTCCATAGATGGGCATGAGGTAACGACCCCCCCGTCTCAAGGCCAGCCTGTCCAGTCGATAAGCCAGTTCAGTATCTGGGAGGTGGACCCAATGAATAATGACTACAAGGTGTGCCGCCCAATAGTATTTCTGGTAGGGCTATACTGCCGTCATACCAGCTTCTCGTCAATTTTTGGGCCTCAATTCTCGCAGGTCTTCCATCCCACAGTAGTGTATGTATCTCCCAGTCGACCGCTTGGAAATTTATTGACACGATCAGGTAGGGTGTATTTTGTAGGGCATTGTAGGAGGCTGGACTGGCTTGTAGTGAGTACCAAGGGGTACTTGCACCTTGCACCAGGCCCAGTTATCCCTTATTAGTGTATAGGGTGTCTAGCAGCTTAGGCTGATAGATAATGGTAGCTTAGCAGAGCAGCTTAGGCTGAACTAGGAGACGTGTGAAGCTACTACAGTACCACTTAGTGTCATATGCACAATATCATAAGAAAACACAATACACAGTTATACTAAAAATAAAGGTACTTTATTTTTATGACAATATGCCAAAGTATCTTAGAGTGTACCCTCAGTGAGAGGATAGGAAATATACACAAGATATATGTACACAATACCAAAAATATGCAGTATAGTCTTAGAAAACAGTGCAAACAATGTATAGTTACAATAGGATGCAATGGGGACACATAGGGATAGGGGCAACACAAACCATATACTCCAAAAGTGGAATGCGAACCACGAATGGACCCCAAACCTATGTGACCTTGTAGAGGGTCGCTGGGACTATTAGAAAATAGTGAGAGTTAGAAAAATAACCCTCCCCAAGACCCTGAAAAGTGAGTGCAAAGTGCACTAAAGTTCCCCTAAGGACAAAGAAGTCGTGTTAGAGGAATAATGCAGGAAAGACACAAACCAACAATGCAACAACAATGGATTTCCAATCTAGGGTACCTGTGGAACAAGGGGACCAAGTCCAAAAGTCACAAGCAAGTCGGAGATGGGCATATGCCCAGGAAATGCCAGCTGTGGGTGCAAAGAAGCTTCTACTGGACAGAAGAAGCAGAGGTTTCTGCAGGAACGAAAAGGGCTAGAGACTTCCCCTTTGGTGGACGGATCCCTCTCGCCGTGGAGAGTCGTGCAGAAGTGTTTTCCCGCCGAAAGAACGCCAACAAGCCTTGCTAGCTGCAAATCGTGCGGTTAGCGTTTTCGGATGCTGCTTTGGCCCAGGAGGGACCAGGAGGTCGCAAATTGGACCAGGAGGTAGAGGGGACGTCGAGCAAAACAAGGAGCCCTCTTAGCAGCAGGTAGCACCCGGAGAAGTGCCAGAAAAAGGCACTACGAGGATGCGTGAAACGGTGCTCACCCGAAGTTACACAAAGGAGTCCCACGTCGCCGGAGACCAACTTAAAAAGTCGTGCAATGCAGGTTAGAGTGCCGTGGACCCAGGCTTGGCTGTGTACAAAGGATTTCCGCCGGAAGTGCACAGGGGCCGGAGTAGCTGCAAAAGTCGCGGTTCCCAGCAATGCAGTCTAGCGAGGTGAGGCAAGGACTTACCTCCACCAAACTTGGACTGAAGAGTCACTAGACTGTGGGGGTCACTTGGACAGAGTTGCTGGATTCGAGGGACCTCGCTCGTCGTGCTGAGAGGAGACCCAAGGGACCGGTAATGCAGCTTTTTGGTGCCTGTGGTTGCAGGGGGAAGATTCCGTCGACCCACGGGAGATTTCTTCGGAGCTTCTAGTGCAGAGAGGAGGCAGACTACCCCCACAGCATGCACCACCAGGAAAACAGTCGAGAAGGCGGCAGGATCAGCGTTACAGAGTTGCAGTAGTCGTCTTTGCTACTATGTTGCAGTTTTGCAGGCTTCCAGGGCGGTCAGCAGTCGATTCCTTGGCAGAAGGTGAAGAGAGAGATGCAGAGGAACTCGGCTGAGCTCTTGCATTCGTTATCTAAAGTTTCCCCAGAGACAGAGACCTTAAATAGCCAGAAAAGAGGGTTTGGCTACCTAGGAGAGAGGATAGGCTAGCAACACCTGAAGGAGCCTATCAGAAGGAATCTCTGACGTCACCTGGTGGCACTGGCCACTCAGAGCAGTCCAGTGTGCCAGCAGCACCTCTGTTTCCAAGATGGCAGAGGTCTGGAGCACACTGGAGGAGCTCTGGGCACCTCCCAGGGGAGGTACAGGTCAGGGGAGTGGTCACTCCCCTTTCCTTTGTCCAGTTTCGCGCCAGAGCAGGGCTAAGGGGTCCCCTGAACCGGTGTAGACTGGCTTATGCAGAATTGGGCACATCTGTGCCCAAGAAAGCATTTCCAGAGGCTGGGGGAGGCGGCTACTCCCCTGCCTTCACACCATTTTCCAAAGGGAGAGGGTGTAACACCCTCTCTCAGAGGAAGTCCTTTGTTCTGCCATCCTGGGCCAGGCCTGGCTGGACCCCAGGAGGGCAGATGCCTGTCTGAGGGGTTGGCAGCAGCAGCAGCTGCAGTGAAACCCCAGGAAGGGCAGTTTGGCAGTACCAGGGTCTGTGCTACAGACCACTGGGATCATGGGATTGTGCCAACTATGCCAGGATGGTATAGAGGGGGCAATTCCATGATCATAGACATGTTACATGGCTATATTCGGAGTTACCATCGTGAAGCTACATATAGGTAGTGACCTATATGTAGTGCACGCGTGTAATGGTGTCCCTGCACTCACAAAGTCCGAGGAATTGGCCCTGAACAATGTGGGGGCACCTTGGCTAGTGCCAGGGTGCCCTCACACTAAGTAACTTTGCACCTAACCTTTACCAGGTAAAGGTTAGACATATAGGTGACTTATAAGTTACTTAAGTGCAGTGTAAAATGGCTGTGACATAACGTGGACGTTATTTCACTCAGGCTGCAGTGGCAGGCCTGTGTAAGAATTGTCAGAGCTCCCTATGGGTGGCAAAAGAAATGCTGCAGCCCATAGGGATCTCCTGGAACCCCAATACCCTGGGTACCTCAGTACCATATACTAGGGAATTATAAGGGTGTTCCAGTAAGCCAATGTAAATTGGTAAAATTGGTCACTAGCCTGTTAGTGACAATTTGAAAGAAATGGGAGAGCATAACCACTGAGGTTCTGGTTAGCAGAGCCTCAGTGAGACAGTTAGGCACTACACAGGGAACACATACATATAGGCCACAAACTTATGAGCACTGGGGTCCTGACTAGCAAGGTCCCAGTGACACATAACAAACATACTGAAAACATAGGGTTTTCACTATGAGCACTGGGCCCTGGCTAGCAGGATCCCAGTGAGACAGTGAAAACACCCAGACATACACTCACAAACAGGCCAAAAGTGGGGGTAACAAGGCTAGAAAGAGGCTACTTTCTCACACAACCCCCCCCCCCCAAACGAAGGACAATAAGGCTAACCTTGGCCAGTTGAGACTTTATTGTCTAAGTGGTGATAAGTAGAGAGTAGCTCTGCAATAGACTGGTTACTCCCTTTATCATCCACTACATGGTTACTTCCCTGTGGGGATGTACACCACCCTGTTTGAAGTTTTTTAGCTAAGCCACAATGTGAAGATGTATTTTCAGAGTTTCTATCAGTAAGTTTTAGTTTAGAGCAGTGGGAATTGTCCACTGAACCTATTTGTAATGATGGAAATGCCAGACAGGGATGCTGTCTCAATAAAGCCATAGCTGGGCAAAAACTTTGTCCATATGGCTGGAAGAGAGAACAGGGATGCTGTTTCTCCTTAGTTGGAGCAGGGCAGGGATGCTGTCCTATGAGCTCCACACTAGGGCAGAGATGCTGTCCTAAGTGTTGTGAGGCAGTGCAGGTTTTCTGCACTAAAGTTTCTCTGGGAGGGTTGGAGGGATGCTCCATTTTGACTAAAATGGTGCTCTTTTTCTCACCAGTGTTAGTTATCCCACAGAGAGGTACTTCTACCTCAGGGAGTACAGTTTTGCCAACTGATGATTCCCTTGGAACAGGTGCCACCCCAGGAGAGGTTTCTCCCACCACAGGAATGGTATCCTGAATGGTAGGGTGGTTAGGGTATACTGTGATACCCTTTTTACCTGTTGATGGAGAGGGATCCTGAGTTTTCAGGCCTTCTCTCCTTTGCTTTTTCATTTCAGTAGAAATGAGAAGGAACAATTCCTCTGGGATGCCCAGCATGGCTGCATGGGCATAAAACTCTACATCAGCCCAACCTGAGGCCTCTAGGTCATTAACTAAGAGACAGTCTACAGGTAAGCTAAGTGATACCACCACCTGCTTAGGGCCAGTAACTCCACCCCAACTAAACTGAATTATAGCTAGGGGAAGAAACTTAGTGGAGTTATGGACATCAATAATCTTATACTGTTGTCCAATGATGTGTTGATCAGGGTGCACTAGGTTTTCAGTCACCAAAGTGATACTGGCACCTGTGTCCCTGTAGGCCAAGGCCTCAACACCATTTATTGAAACTGTCTGCCTGTACTTATCCATTGTAAGGGGACAAGCAGCCAGTGTGGCAAGGCCAATGCCACTAGGTGTGGCAGAAACTGTCTTGGGACTGACTACCCCAGTTTCTATTATGGACCCATAAGTGAACCCAACTACACCCTTAACTTGACTGTTGCCAGCAGTCCCACCACTAGTACCACTACGGCTAGGGGCACTAGAGCTTGATGTATTAGTGGTGGTAGGCTCAGGGGGTTTACCTGGACAGGACTTATCCCCTGGCCTATGGCCTCTGTTTTTACACACAAAGCACCAAGGCTTTTTAAATTGTGTAGGTTGAGAAGAAGAGGAATAATTTGTTTTATCCCCACCCCCTGAAGAGTGTTTAAGATTTGAAGTGGGATCTTTGGTTTTACCCTTATCCCCATGCTTATCTTGAGATTTTTCACCATCTTTCTTCTTGTTGTTCTCTTTGTCACCCCCTGTATGAACTTTTCTGTTCACCCTTGTTCTGACCCATTTGTCTGCCTTCTTTCCCAATTCTTGGGGAGAGGTCAGATCAGAGTCCACCAAGTACTGGTGCAACAAATAAGACACACAATTATTAAGAATATGCTCTCTCAGGATCAAGTTATACAGGCTGTCATAATCAGTCACTTTACTGCCATGTAACCACCCCTCCAAGGCCTTCACTGAATGGTCAATGAAATCAACCCAGTCTTGTGAAGACTCCTTTTTGGTCTCTCTGAACTTTATCCTGTATTGTTCAGTGGTTAAGCCATAACCATCCAGGAGTGCATTCTTAAGAACTTTGTAATCATTGGCTTCATTTTCTTTCACAGTAAGGAGCCTATCCCTACCTTTTCCACTAAATGATAGCCATAGGATAGCAGCCCACTGCCTTTGAGGGACATCCTGTACAGCACAGGCCCTCTCAAGTGCAGCAAACCACTTGTTAATGTCATCCCCCTCCTTATAAGGGGGAACTATCTTGTGCAGATTCCTGGAATCATGCTCTTTTGCAGGATGACTATGGGGAATACTGCTGCTGCCACCATGGGTTTCTAAACCCAGTTTCTGTCTCTCCTTCTCTACTTCTAAGGACTGTCTATCCAAATCCAGCTGTTGCTTCTTGAGCTTCAGTCTGGTTTGTTCCACTCTCAATCTATTGAGCTCCCTTTCTAACAATCTGTCATCAGGGTGGGTGGGAGGGACATGTCTTGAAACAGAAGTATGATGAGAATGGACAGAAGGAGACCTGTCCCTTACAGAGGGCACCCTAACAGCTTGGCTGACAGTGTAATGTGAGAGCACATCATCTGTATGATGTGACTCCACCTCAGTACCAACTATGCTAGACTGTCTTGTAATGGGAAGGCTAAGAAGTTTCTTTCCTGAACCTTTACCTGGGGGAGTCCCTGGATAAGATTGGGAACCATTAGCTACTTTTTCAACAGATGGGGCACTTTTAGCCTTATCTTGTTCTCTAAGCATGTTAAGCAACAATTCCAAGGAAGGATTCTTCCCTACACTCAAACCTCTCTCTATGCAGAGACTCCTTGCTCCTTTCCAGCTAAGGTGATCATATGCAATCTTAGACAGGTAAACATTTTGGCCTGTGCCAGACATTTTTAGAGAGAGTTAAAGTGATAGAAAAAGAGAAAAAAGTTTTCAGAACTTTTAGAAAGACAGAAAAAAAACTTTTAAAACTTTTTAGAAATTTAGAAGTACTTTTCAGCACTTAGAAAAGAGTGAAAAAAGGAAATGCAAACCTTTTTGGCTATGTGTATATACACTGAACTTGTTTTGTATATTTTTCTCTTATGAAAAGTACAATGACAAGAGTGGTAAGTAGTCTCAAAGCACTTATCCCACCGCTGCACAACCAATGTAGGAGGCTGGACTGGCTTGTAGTGAGTACCAAGGGGTACTTGCACCTTGCACCAGGCCCAGTTATCCCTTATTAGTGTATAGGGTGTCTAGCAGCTTAGGCTGATAGATAATGGTAGCTTAGCAGAGCAGCTTAGGCTGAACTAGGAGACGTGTGAAGCTACTACAGTACCACTTAGTGTCATATGCACAATATCATAAGAAAACACAATACACAGTTATACTAAAAATAAAGGTACTTTATTTTTATGACAATATGCCAAAGTATCTTAGAGTGTACCCTCAGTGAGAGGATAGGAAATATACGCAAGATATATGTACACAATACCAAAAATATGCAGTATAGTCTTAGAAAACAGTGCAAACAATGTATAGTTACAATAGGATGCAATGGGGAAACATAGGGATAGGGGCAACACAAACCATATACTCCAAAAGTGGAATGCGAACCACGAATGGACCCCAAACCTATGTGACCTTGTAGAGGGTCGCTGGGACTATTAGAAAATAGTGAGAGTTAGAAAAATAACCCTCCCCAAGACCCTGAAAAGTGAGTGCAAAGTGCACTAAAGTTCCCCTAAGGACAAAGAAGTCGTGTTAGAGGAATAATGCAGGAAAGACACAAACCAACAATGCAACAACGATGGATTTCCAATCTAGGGTACCTGTGGAACAAGGGGACCAAGTCCAAAAGTCACAAGCAAGTCGGAGATGGGCATATGCCCAGGAAATGCCAGCTGTGGGTGCAAAGAAGCTTCTACTGGACAGAAGAAGCAGAGGTTTCTGCAGGAACGAAAAGGGCTAGAGACTTCCCCTTTGGTGGACGGATCCCTCTCGCCGTGGAGAGTCGTGCAGAAGTGTTTTCCCGCCGAAAGAACGCCAACAAGCCTTGCTAGCTGCAAATCGTGCGGTTAGCGTTTTTGGATGCTGCTGTGGCCCAGGAGGGACCAGGAGGTCGCAAATTGGACCAGGAGGTAGAGGGGACGTCGAGCAAGACAAGGAGCCCTCTTAGCAGCAGGTAGCACCCGGAGAAGTGCCAGAAACAGGCACTACGAGGATGCGTAAAACGGTGCTCACCCGAAGTTACACAAAGGAGTCCCACGTCGCCGGAGACCAACTTAGAAAGTCGTGCAATGCAGGTTAGAGTGCCGTGGACCCAGGCTTGGCTGTGCACAAAGGATTTCCGCCGGAAGTGCACAGGGGCCGGAGTAGCTGCAAAAGTCGCGGTTCCCAGCAATGCAGTCTAGCGAGGTAAGGCAAGGACTTACCTCCACCAAACTTGGACTGAAGAGTCACTGGACTGTGGGGGTCACTTGGACAGAGTTGCTGGATTCGAGGGACCTCGCTCGTCGTGCTGAGAGGAGACCCAAGGGACCGGTAATGCAGCTTTTTGGTGCCTGCGGTTGCAGGGGGAAGATTCCGTCGACCCACGGGAGATTTCTTCAAAGCTTCTAGTGCAGAGAGGAGGCAGACTACCCCCACAGCATGCACTACCAGGAAAACAGTCGAGAAGGCGGCAGGATCAGCGTTACAGAGTTGCAGTAGTCGTCTTTGCTACTATGTTGCAGTTTTGCAGGCTTCCAGGGCGGTCAGCAGTCGATTCCTTGGCAGAAGGTGAAGAGAGAGATGCAGAGGAACTCAGCTGAGCTCTTGCATTCGTTATCTAAAGTTTCCCCAGAGACAGAGACCCTAAATAGCCAGAAAAGAGGGTTTGGCTACCTAGGAGAGAGGATAGGCTAGCAACACCTGAAGGAGCCTATCAGAAGGAGTCTCTGACGTCACCTGGTGGCACTGGCCACTCAGAGCAGTCCAGTGTGCCAGCAGCACCTCTGTTTCCAAGATGGCAGAGGTCTGGAGCACACTGGAGGAGCTCTGGGCACCTCCCAGGGGAGGTACAGGTCAGGGGAGTGGTCACTCCCCTTTCCTTTGTCCAGTTTCGCGCCAGAGCAGGGCTAAGGGGTCCCCTGAACCGGTGTAGACTGGCTTATGCAGAATTGGGCACATCTGTGCCCAAGAAAGCATTTCCAGAGGCTGGGGGAGGCTACTCCTCCCCTGCCTTCACACCATTTTCCAAAGGGAGAGGGTGTAACACCCTCTCTCAGAGGAAGTCCTTTGTTCTGCCATCCTGGGCCAGGCCTGGCTGGACCCCAGGAGGGCAGATGCCTGTCTGAGGGGTTGGCAGCAGCAGCAGCTGCAGTGAAACCCCAGGAAGGGCAGTTTGGCAGTACCACGGTCTGTGCTACAGACCACTGGGATCATGGGATTGTGCCAACTATGCCAGGATGGTATAGAGGGGGCAATTCCATGATCATAGACATGTTACATGGCCATATTCGGAGTTACCATCGTGAAGCTACATATAGGTAGTGACCTATATGTAGTGCACGCGTGTAATGGTGTCCCCGCACTCACAAAGTCCGGGGAATTGGCCCTGAACAATGTGGGGGCACCTTGGCTAGTGCCAGGGTGCCCTCACACTAAGTAACTTTGCACCTAACCTTTACCAGGTAAAGGTTAGACATATAGGTGACTTATAAGTTACTTAAGTGCAGTGTAAAATGGCTGTGACATAACGTGGATGTTATTTCACTCAGGCTGCAGTGGCAGGCCTGTGTAAGAATTGTCAGAGCTCCCTATGGGTGGCAAAAGAAATGCTGCAGCCCATAGGGATCTCCTGGAACCCCAATACCCTGGGTACCTCAGTACCATATACTAGGGAATTATAAGGGTGTTCCAGTTAGCCAATGTAAATTGGTAAAATTGGTCACTAGCCTGTTAGTGACAATTTGAAAGAAATGAGAGAGCATAACCACTGAGGTTCTGGTTAGCAGAGACTCAGTGAGACAGTTAGGCACTACACAGGGAACACATACATATAGGCCACAAACTTATGAGCACTGGGGTCCTGACTAGCAAGGTCCCAGTGACACATAACAAACATACTGAAAACATAGGGTTTTCACTATGAGCACTGGGCCCTGGCTAGCAGGATCCCAGTGAGACAGTGAAAACACCCTGACATACACTCACAAACAGGCCAAAAGTGGGGGTAACAAGGCTAGAAAGAGGCTACTTTCTCACAGGCATAAAGAAAACGGGGAAATGACATCATTTTAAATGAGGCAGCTTTTCCAGAAGCAACAGAGCCAGGGCCCTTCAGTGTTGAACGTCCCTCCGCAGGCAAGTTGATGGGGGTTCGAGGTTTTGGGTGTTGTAGAACCCCACATAATTAAACCCTTCTGTGACAACCCGAGCGGCACAGTCTCTCGTCAATCGTGGTGCCCACCCGTGGAGAAGGATTGATCAGGGATGTATTCCAGTTGTTGTTGTACCCAGAGTACTGATGAAAAAGCTTTAAGATATGCATGATCCTGTCCAGGGTGTGATTCGGGTCAGCAACATAAAGTAGGCTGTTGTCAGCATAGAGGGAGATTGTGTCCAACAAAGTCCTCTGATCAGAGGGTATCCCCAGATCCAAGCTGCGTGTGGCTCTAGGATGAGGACAAATAGTGAGGGGGGCAGCGCGCAGCCCCGACGTGTGCCTCGCTGAAACTTGACCACCAAGGATGTGCCTCCATTTACCATAATTTGAGCTAGTGGGTTAGTATAAAGGAGTTGTTTCTATGACAGAAAGCAGAGACCAAATTCAAACCATTCCACCACCTCAAATATAATGGACCACTCAACAGTATCAAAGGCAATGAGAGGGTCTTCCTGGTTCCTCGCCGCACGACCAGGCACTCCATGTAAATTCCAGAGATTATGTGCAGTATTGCGCCCTGGCATAAGGGATCAGAGTGGATTAACGTTGTGACCACTCTGACCAGCCGGGAGGCAAGAAGCTTCGCCAGGATTGTAACCTCCGCATTGAGCAACAAAATAGGCCTGTATGAGGCACAGTGTTCTGGTGGTTTACCTTCCTTGTGTTTCACTACAATGGAGGCTATCCTCTGATCCCTGGGCAATGAGCCCTCCTTTGCGACTCTCAAGAAACATTTTTAGTAGATACAGGGCTATTGTTGGCACCAATGTCTTGCATAGTTCAATTGAGAGGCCATTGTGTCCCATTGCTTTCCCGGAATTAAGGTCTCGGATTGTCTGTACTATCTCGTCTCCTGTAATTTCCTGCTCTAGTAGCAGCTTGTCAGAGTGTGCAAAGCTGGGGAGTCAAATATCTGCTAGCAGCTCTCAGGATTCATCAGATGCTGTTGTGTTTGTGTGTATATTTGCTTGAAATATGTTGCGAAAGCATCAGCTATGTCTTGCCTATCTCTTGTCCACTCTCCTGTGGCAGTTAATAGTTCGACTACCCATCTCCTAACCTTCTCTTTGCCATTAAGCCATACTAGGAGCTTCCCTGCTCTATCCCCCGCCTCATAAAGATGCTGTTGGGTGGCTAGATAATGGTACTTTTGCTGCCTCTGTCGCAACATCTCTATACTCCTTTTGTTTTAGGGCTAGGTGGTTGTACAGGTCTGAGTCTGGGCCCAAGAGTCCAGATTCCAGTTTATGGATCCCTCTCTCTAATGTCTCCATGCATTCATTTTTATAATTTTAAGCACTGATATCAATGAGAGTT
The DNA here is from genome assembly GCF_031143425.1 of Pleurodeles waltl. Classification (NCBI taxonomy): domain Eukaryota; kingdom Metazoa; phylum Chordata; class Amphibia; order Caudata; family Salamandridae; genus Pleurodeles; species Pleurodeles waltl. Next base: position 210,630,873 of record NC_090443.1, read on the forward strand.
CCTGTCCTTTTATAACAGCCTTATAGACTTCCCAGTGTCCACACTAAATCCACTGATCCCTCATTTTCTTTGAAGCAATTATTTGTGGTTACATGGAGTTCTGTCCTAATGTGAGGGATCATTATATAGCAGAGATTAAGTACCAGCTGCCTGTACCCTATCCAGTCAGGCAAGCCGTAAACTGTCTAAATCGCAGAGTGATCAGATATGCCCTTGCAAGGTGATGAACCTCCCGAAAGTGGGGGGGATCAGGTGGGGCAAGGTAAAGATGTAGTGTATCCTTGACAAGCTACCATGGGCACCGGAGTGAAATGTGTATTGGAGCTCCCCTGGGTTAAGAGTGTGCCCCCTGTCAATGAGCCCTAGGGCTGTTAAGGAATCCGGTAGTGGGCATTGAGTCATTTCCATCTGTCTAGGTGGGCATCGGTCATTAGCTTTCACAGAGGAGTACATTGAAATCACTGCCCAGAAGCAATGCGTCTTCAGAAAGTCGCATCAAAAGGTCAGTGAAGGCCGTATTGTGTAGGTTCAGGGGGATGTATACAGTTGCGATATTAAGCTTGGTACCCTCCCATAGCCCAGTAAGTGCTGCATATCGCCCACATTGATCTGCCCAGGTGTTCTGCACCGTGAATGTTAGTTGCGCTTGAGGATACCTACCCCCCTGGATCAGGATGTGTAACCTGCATGAACTATCATTCTGTATTCCCATCTGTTATGTTTGTGGCTCATGGGTCGATTTGGGAGGGGGATCCTCCCCCGTCCATGCCGCTATTCCCCCTGCATGGGGAGTTAAGAATGGAATGCCCCTGACGGAAGGGGCATGTTAATAAAAGGGGACGGTGGCGGTTTCGTGCAAGTTCATAACCGTGACCTGTCTGCCGGTATTATTTCACCATTTAGAAGTGTATCCCACGTCAGTCTAACAGCGGGGATACACAACAAACTGGTGATGAGGGTTGGTGGCCACACCCTCTTGGAAGCGCTGTGTCGTGGCGGGAGCAGCCGTTCCAGGCTCTGAGCCGCTCGCCCGCAGCATTCAAGTCAAGCACAGCAGGGTGCCCTTTTCTCCTGACGGCTGATGGAGAAGTCTTCCCTGGCTGTTTCTTTTATTTTCCTGTGGACGGGGATCAGCGCGCGTCTGGCAAATGTGCTGGCTCTGCCCCCATTAGGCTCCTTGTACCAATAGGAGGCCTGTCTTTTTCATCCTGGGGCCTGCGACGCGACTACCACATGGTGGGCAAGGCCTGGGGCTGTTGTTTTGGCCTGAAGAGCTCCTAGTGGCAGAAGGGAGGCTCAGGCTGTGCTACTCACTTCTCACTAGGTTCCAACAGTGGTGAAAGAGGTCAGTGCGGGCTGCAATATTGATGGTGGTCTTCAAAGGACACTTTCTGCCCCAAGGATCACCTCACCCACACTACTTACTTTGCTGGGGACTCCCATAGTAGCCCCCACACGTCGCTGGTGGATCACAAAACCACTGTTCGCAGGTGAGTGACTGTCAGGTGTGGTAGCAATCACCGGGAAGTGTGTGATCGTTACTGGTGGTACATGATGGCGTCCATACTGACACTGGAACCCTTCATAATCGATGGCCGGCCGTCAGCCCAGGTAGCGAAGTGGAAAGAATGGGTGGAGCGACTCGAGAAGTAATTTGCAGCTGTCGCCCTGGACAATGATCGACAACGTCCCATGCTCTTACATCTGGGAGGGGCGGCGATACACAAGATCAGTAAGTCCCTCACGGAAGAAGGACCCCCTTTCACGTACCAGTCACTTAAGAAAGCACTCACAGCCCATTTTGAGCCATTTGCCTACCTGGACTATAAAAGGTTCCTTCTACGCCAGGCTCGACAACTCCCGGAGGAATCGGTAGACACATTCTACGTGAGACTGCGGGAACTGGCAGGCACCTGCACCCTACCAGACGCCGAGGATGAAATTCGGGCCCAGTTCATACAATGCTGTCACTGTCAAACTTCGGGAGAACATATTACAAGTCCCTGGGATGTCAATGACCAACATGTTCATGCTGGGGAGATCCAAGGAACTATCTAAGGTTCGGGCGGCTCACATGGAGGCTGCCCTGCAAAAACCAATCAAGACAGAACCAGTGAATGTGGTCACCATGGCCTTAGGGGATCGAAAGAAGTCACGAGCGAAGTCCGGTTCAACATCACGTGCATGCTACATGAGCCGAGGGCCATACCCCCATCAAGGACAATGCCAGGTACAAGGGAAACGGTGAGCAAATTGCAACAGACTAAACCATTTTGCCAAGGTATGCCGATCAACCACCTCCAAAAAGACAAATCAGCACAAGACAGTGCAGGCAGCACAAGTACATACCTCGGACTAAGCTGAGGGGGACATGGATGACGGTGAGTCAGAAGGTGTTATACACGTCATACATGCCACGGGACCTGGAGGCAGTCTTAAGAAACGAATACCTAAGTGCAGCATAATGGTGGGAAACAAGCCAGTGACAGCACTAATAGACACAGAGCCTCCATTAATATCATGGCCCTTCGGGTGCTGAAGAATCTGCAACTGAAACCGACACTCCACCCCATGGCCAAAAAAATATTTGCATTTGGGTCATCCAGTCCACTTCCTCTAGCGGGAGTGTTCACGACGGACATCCAGCATGACGATCAAACGGTCAGGACCAACATCTATGTCACCAAGGAGGGGTCCGGCATGCTGGTGAGTTCCCGAAGAACCGAACAGTTGGGACTGGTGTCATTTGCATTCAGTGTCCATCGAGAAAATGTTGAAAGTTTGATAGGGTAATATGCCGAGCTATTCGATGGAATAGGATGTCTGAAAGAAAGATCAATACGTCTTCATATTGACAAGTCTATCCAGCCTGTGGCCCTGAAACACCGCCGGGTTGCTTTCCATCAGTGTCCTAAAGTGGAGGAGGAGTTACGCAAACTGGAGGCCTCAGGTATAATTGAGAAGGTGGAGGGACACCCCCCATGGGTCTCCCCAATCGTGGTCACCCGAAAACCGAAACAGCCTGGAGAAGTGAGAATCTGTGTGGACATGAGGCTCCCCAACGCAGCAATCCGGCGCGAACGTCACCTAACACCAACCATTGATTACACCGTGCCTGAAGTAAGTGTGTCCAGGTGGTCCTCAAAGATGGATCTGAGGGCGGGCTATCACCAGCTCATGCTTGACCTGGAGTCCCAAGCAATCACCACATTCTCGACCCACATGGGGCTCAGGAGGTACACCAACCTCAGTTTTGGAATCTCCAGTGCTGCGGAAGTCTTTCAGGACACGATCAGAGGCGTGTTAGCGGGTCTGGAGGGCGTCATCAACATCAGTGATGACATATTAGTACACGCCCCCACGCTAGAGGGACATCTTGACAGACTGCGAGCCACCTTCAAGCGTCTCCAAGAACACAGCCTCACACTGCACAGAGAAAAGTGTGAGTTTCTTCGAAATCACATTGCTTTCTTTGGATATCATTTTTATGACAGAGTGGTAATGCCAGACCCGGAGAAGGTGTGTGACAATCAAATAGCGCCTGCCCCTACATCAGTCACAGGTGTTTGCAGTTTTCATGGTATGGCCACTTACTGTGGCCAGTTTATCCAAAATCTGGTGCCCATCACGGCTTCTCTCCGTGAACTGACAAAGACCAACACCCCCTGGGAGTGGGGATCTGCCCAGGAAGATACTTTCTGCGCCACCAAGAAGGCGTTGTCAGCTCAGACGACACTCAGGTACTTTGATCTGGCCAAAGAATCAGAACTAGCGGTCGATGGGAGTCCGGTGGGACTGGGTGCCATTCTATTGCAAAGTGGTGAGCAAGGCGAGTTGACCCCAGTGGCCTATGCTAGCCAAGCCCTCACGGAGACTGAACAAAGATACTCCCACATCGAAAAGGAGGCTATCGCCGTTCACTGGGGCTGTCGCCATTTCCACCTTTACCTATAGGGCCAGCTGTTCACGGTGGTGACAGACCACAAACCCCTGGTCCCACTTTTCAACAGCTCCACATCCACTTCTCCTCCCAGGATAGAGAAGTGGATCCTCCAATTACAAGACTACTTGTTCAGACATGTCAGGCTGGTGTCCGCACAAGAGGAGGATGAGGCTGAAGCTGTGGAAGACTATGTTCGGCTGGTGGTTGAGCGCTCCAGACTATTGCCTGTGAAGAAATTCATGGAGGCCACCCAAGACGACGAGTGCATCCAACTGGCCATTAAAGCTGTTCTCACAGGGAGGTGGCATGAAATGACACACAACATAGCTGGACGAATGGAAGAGGCTGGACACACTTTGGCTGCCCTGCATCAGGTCCGGCACGAGCTGTCCATGTCACCAGATGGATGTCTGCTCTGTGGACTGAGGTTGGTGGTGCCCTGATCCCTGCAATCCCGCACAGTGGATTTGGCCCATGAGGCTCATCAAGGAGTAGTCAAAACGAAAGCCCGACTTTAATGTAAAGTATGGTTCCCCGGCTTGGACCACTCGAGAGAGTGGTGCGCATGTGTCACACCTGCCAGGTTGTGGGTCCATCAAAGCCTCCATCCCCGTAAATCACAGAGCCAATTCCATCCCAACCGTGGAAGCAGGCCAGTGCTGACCTAGGGAGTTTACCAGACGGCCGTCACATGCTGGTGATCATTGACGATTTTTTCAAATATCCTGAAGTGTAAATACTGGACACTACCATGGCTGGACAGGTCATCCCTTGTGTGGAAAATGTTATGGCCACTCATGGTCTTATTCATGAGCTACGAACGGACAATGGTCCACCGTTTTCTAGTCTGGAGTTCGCGGACTACCTCGCGAGACAGAAAGATTATGCCTTGCTGGCCGCAGGCCAATGGTGCAGCTGAGGGCTTCATGAGGACCTTGAATAAAGTACTGAGAATAGCGGTGGCCAATTCGCACAATCTTGACTGTGCCTTGTACGCGTTCCTAAGGGAATACAGACACACTTTGCATACTACCACCAGGATAGCCCCGAGTGCGCTGTGCATGAATATATCAGTAGGAGACACCATTCCACAGTGTGAGGTGCCCATATTCTGAAGGAGCAGGCCATTGAAAGACACTTTCAGACGGGGGAAATTCAGACTCCCGGTTGAGATGACATCATGGACTGTGGTGAGGCTAAAAGGCACCCTGTTCACTGCTCAGAAGGGCCATGAATCGGTGACCTGCAATATATGGTTTTTCAAACAATATCGATCTGACATTGACACTGTTGCTACAGACCATGTGCTACCACCCACTGACGCTGATGGTGGAGAGTCAGAGACCAGTCACCTCAGCACCTCGGAGCAGGATGCCCATACACCTCGCGGAGGGTGTGTAGAGACTTAAGAAGGCTCTTATGGGACTACAGCGGAAGGACAGAGGGTGATGGTCTGGCAGAAGCATTGGAGCCTGGTACTGGGCCTAAGCGTGTGGTGAGTACACCGCTCCGGGGTGGGTCCGAGAGATACCATCTCCGTCCCAGGCCGCTGCCGTCCAGTAAGCTGCGGGACTTCCTAGTCACCTGATTAGATGGTGGGCGAAGATGCCAAGGAAGCAGTGTTGTGATATGCTGGACTTTGAGTTAATATCTCCAGTTCAGTGATGAAAAAATGTGTTGGGTATTTTCATTTGTTTTGTTTTGTTTTATTCATGGTAAAGGAGGAATGTTATGTTTGCAGCTCATGGACGGGTCCATTTGGGAGGTGAATCCTCCCCCGTCCATGCCGCTATTCCCCCTGTGTGGGGAGTTAAGAATGGAATGCCCCTGACGGAAGGGGCAAGTTAATAAAAGGGGTTGGTGGCGGTTTCGTGTGAGTCCATAACCGTGACCTGTGTGCCGGTATTATTTCAGCATTTATAAGTGTATTCCGCGTCAGTCTAACAGCGGGGATACACAACACCATCTATTTAACGCTTTTAGGTTTTACTTTGCAAATGGGTCTTCTGTAAAAGGACTATGTCTGGGGTGTCTCTCTTAAGGTACTGCAGAACTACTTCTCTTTTGAGTTTGTCCCCAAGACTGTTAACATTCCACAACAGTATTTTGAGGTCAGGGGCAATTGCAAGTATATGTATAAGTGTGCAACAGCACCGGGCAATAGGTTGGGGTGCCTCACATCAGACTGGGTTGATTGTCAGTGGCAATATTCTGATTGGGGTGAGTGTAGTGAGAAGGTGATATTGTGCACACGTTAAATTCTGAACCAAGAACAAAAAACACCAAACAAAACAAATTGTAATTACTCCCTCATCCCTGCTGCCCTGCCTGGCGGACCTAAAACTGCCCCCCCAACTCTGCTGCAATGAATGTGTGGAAGCTGAAGTTCTGAGATTCGTCTCGCCCCGTGCCGTCTCTGCCTGGGCCGTCACAGAGCTGTGGGCGTGACTTAACAGCCCCACTGTGCTAGTGTTCACTCTAGTCTACACAGTAGATCCAGGTCTGACTTCTATCCAGTAGCCCGGGGGAGGGGTGCCTAGCTGTGTTCCTGCTGTTGCAGCGCAATGGAGGCCGTGTGTCTGCAGGCCAGCTGCTCTCTATGCAGCTACCATGTCATTTCTGCGTGCCAGCCTGAAAAAGCCCCTGTGGCGCCTGTTCTCCCTAACTGCCTACCCCTTGTGGTCTCCGCAGTCGCGAAGTGCTGTCTCAGGCACCAGCGACTCCTGGGCCCGGCTCGTTGTTCCCGCTGGTGGGCTCCTCCAGGGTTAATCGCCCTAACGTGGTCAGGGCCGTTGGCGTTGATGAGGCCTGTTCTTGTTACTCCTGGAACTGTTGTCGTGGCCGGTTAGTTTTCATGCTGTAGCAGTTCCCTGGGTGTGGTGGAGTGTCCGCACTTTACATGCCAATCCCATTACTCTGACGGATTTCATGGGGAATGTTGGATGAGAGCAGGGAGCTACATTAAAACAAGGCCATCTTCGTTGGCCGTAGGCCACGTCCCTCCAAAGGTACTTTCTATTCTATTTTTTAAAAAGGTGAACAGTCTCCTGTGTTATCAAACTATTATCTATTGTGAAGGAAGTCTGGTATTTATGTATCAGTCCGGATAACAGCAGTGCTAAGCTATGAGCTGATAATTCCATGTGCAGCTTGATATCTAGGATCGACAATGCTACGGGTCAGTAAGATGTGTAATATACGGAGTCTTTACATGCTTTTGGAAGGACAACAGCGGCATTCATTGATTCCAATACCATTCCTTCATCTGCCATGTTCTGAATTGCCTGGGTCAATGCAGTATCAAACGGTACACAGATGTCTTACAAAATTCTTCTGGGAACCTAATTGTGTGTTTTGCTGCTTTTGTCCACCACAGCCAGAGCTACAATTTTCCACATCAGCACTACTTTCAAAGCTGCCCCACAGGACCTTCAGTTATAAATCTGTTATGTCATGGCTTCTAGATAATCTTGTATAATTTGCAAAATTTCCATTCTGTAGTATATATTTTTCCAGCCTCTACCTCCAACCTCTCTAGGGTCTGCTTATTTCCTTTAAAATCTACCTCAAGAGGGGCATGGTCCATAATCACTATAATTCCTAATTTGGTTTATATTAAGTCATCACTCCAACAGATATCAACACCATGTCTGTTCTGTAAATAAGTGTGGTGTACCTGAGTAGTAAGGTTAGTCCTGACACTCGCCAAGCATCAAGCAACCCTGTGTCTCATAAGGTGTATTTCGTATCTGGCAGTATAACATTAGTTATCTTGAAAACATATGGGGCATATCCAGTTGTCATCTTCAAAACCCTTGTAATTTCCTGTGTCACTTGCAAAAACATGTCTTGTCCTTGGTTGGGATATTAAAGTACACAAACAGAGATGGATGGCATGTTTCAACTAATCTCAGCCACTGATAATAACTCGGGTCGCATCCCAATCCATCTTTACTGTGCACGCCATGCCACCTCTGTTTGGACCCTGCTATATGTAAATCAGTCTCGACCCTGCTCCATTGGGAAAAACCCAGCAAGAACTGTCAAGCCAGGTCCACTATGAACCAAAACGCAAGCACCCCAGGACCAGTTTTGCCCTTGTTATGGGCTCATCAGCTAAGTATAGCTTGGTTCCAGTGACACAATGTGCACAGGACCCACGTCTGGGTATACCCATCTCACTTTGGGTGATATACTACAGTGTACAAAAAGAGATGAATGGGATGCTTGAATTAATCTAAGCCGCTGGTAAATACTCAGGCTGCATTTGATGACCTAAGTGTGCTAGGTATGCCCAGACTTGGGCCCTGTGCCTCTGATTTTCCTTCTGATGTTATCCTTTCTTGCTTGATACACAATTATTTAGATTTTGAGCATGCTGTGCTTCACTTTACTTTCCCATGTACTTTAGGTTTATTTTTAACTCAAATTGTAGCCCAAGAAATTAAATGCTTTTTCTTTCCAAGTCTACTACCGTTTGACTCACCTCATTCATGTCGTGTTGCAACATAGTTAGAGTTTTTGAGATTTCTCTGTAGAGTTCTTCCAGCTTGTGCTTCAAATATGCGTTCCATTCTTTGCAAACATCATAATATAATAATGAGCAGAGATTCTCCTGGTCAGATGGGTATCATTTAACTTACCCCTCTCCATATCTCAAAGAAAAGGTAGCATCTTGTTGTGTCTCTATTTCCTGTTTAATGTTCTTTGTTGAGATACATCTGTAGTAGGTGTCAATATCCTTTGGGCCTTAAGTACTCAATTTGCCACTCATTCAAAATGTCTAGGTTCGCCTCAAGAGCAACAATGTCAGCTGCTGGTTGTAGTCCATACTCACGTTTTAATCCGCTATCTTCACATCTGTATGTATGGGGTAAAAAAAAAAGCACAATGCCCCCATAGGCTCCTTCACCTCTCACTTAAGAGTCTCAAGAGGACTCAAATTTACAAAGACTCTGTGAGTTGCGTCTCAATTCCTGCTGTCTGACAGTTGTTTGGGTTTCTTCTAGAAGGACAACAAGCCTGAGCCAAACAGCATTTCAGTCATTGTCATCATTCTTTTGATAATTTGAGCTTTCACTTCTAATCACATATTTATGATGTTTTTGTATATCCTGAGATTTCTATGAGGGTTCCAATGCCTTTGAGGTGGGGGCCCCTACCACACCTTCCATTACCTGGCAAGTCATCCACACCCACTCCTGCGATGTACGACACATAGCCCCCTCCATTTTCCAGGCTGAGTTCATCCCCATGCTGCCTTGGGGTCCCTCATGGCCACACACCTTGTGAGACCGCTCTCTCAATCCCAGCAGGAACCAGCCAGCGTCTAGGCTTACTGTAGGCCACTGGGTTCCATGGTGTCATCCATACTTCCAGTGCAGCCTCGCTGCCCTACCCTTATAAGCATCAATGTTTGCTGGTGTTCCACTGTTCAGAGGCTGAAATCGACTGCGATAAGCCATTATCAGCCTTGTCTCACAGTGGGAACAGGAGCTCCGGCAGGTCGCACCTGGCATCCTGGCAGTCGGATCACACCATGCTCTCAGCTCGTTTTGAAGTGCTACAGAGAGGAGAGCACTTTCTCTTTGAGCAGCTGCTCGCTATCGATAGGAGTGTCCATAAGTGTGGCCTGACATTGCCGGAGAAGCCAATAGGATGCATCCAAGCATGCTGCATAACAGATGTGCCCATTGATTGAAGTATACAAAAAAAAAATGATGGATGGAATTCTTGAAATAATATCAGCCACTGGTAATTACTCATGGCCACATTCCACTCCACAGTCATTGTACACACCATACCACCAAAGTTCGGACCAAACCAAAAACAAATCAGTCTTGATCCTGCTCCAATAGGAGCAGATCAGCCTGAACCACCTGGCAAAGTCATCCCTGAAACAGAACACAAGCAACCCAAGACACTAATTAGGGCTTGTAAGTGGGGTGCTGCTTGGTTCCAGTGACACAGTGAGCACGGGAACCAGGCTTGGGCATACCTGATGCTCATAGAGCATTACACTGAAGTAAACAAAACAAAAACAAAAATACTGGAATGCTTGACTTAATCTCAGCCACTGGTAATTTCTTGGGGCCGCATCCTAGTCCATCTCTGTGCCATAGGACTCAAGTTACACCCCAGTGACAAGCCCCAAGTAGGGCGAAACAATCTGTGGTTGCTTGTGGTCCCTTCAGGAGGGGGGCCTAGTCTGGCAGTTCGGGATGAACTGTTGCCACGAGGAGCAGGGTCGAAACTGATCTGCATAAGGAAAAACTTTGCATAGAGTGGCATGGAGGGCGCAATGATTAGCCTGATTAAACGGTCATTATCTGGAGCAGAGATTTTCAAAAGATGCCAGAGCTGAGTATTTGAAAAAGCAACAAGTAAGTTTAGTGACTATTACATCAAGGTCATCACAAACCTGGACTTAAAGTAAAGCATCCTAACAAAAAAAATCACAGAAAGCTTGACTGCTGCAAAGTACCAGTTCATTCGGAATCTTCTGCTCAGTTGGTGCTGTCTGTGAAGAACAGGATGCTTTACTCTAACTCAGTATGCGGTGGCCTTGAGTTAATTGACACTAAATTTACACTAAATTTGCTAGTTGCTTTTTCAAATACTCTGTTCTGGCATCTTTTGAAACCTTTCTAGTCCTAATGATGACCCTTTAATCACGCTGAGTGGAAATGCCTATGATCCTTTGGGCGATAAGAACATTAGGTAGGTGGACTGTTTTGGCACACAATCTTCAAGGGACCTTTGAATCGTTCAGACCTCTGAAATTGTCACTGTTCTATAGCCTTTTAATGTTACACACACTTTTTTATAAGCTTGGCGTTATATGTTGTGCGATCACATAGCATATGTTTGAAATTCCATTATTTAGTTAATTATATGTTTTCAACACTTAATCAGTGAGTACAGATTTCTATTACTGATTAACTGTGGGATGCTGTGAAATTATTTCTGTTTCGCTCGAACACATTCTTGATATATGTATGCGCCCTTGGTTCTAGGTGGCTATTGCGCAGCCCCTGTTCTACTTAACTACAGAAAACACTGAAAAAGCTTAAGAATTTTGCGAGCCCCTTGGTAGGAGAATGATTATTATGTTTTTGAAGCACTCAAGAAAAGGTAAAATGAATTATTGGTCACAAACGTTAACTTTGTACAATTCATGTTTTTTATCTGCAGAGCAGCTTTGATTAATTAATAAATATAACTTTGTTAATTTCTTACTAAGTGTCAACAGGCCCAGTAAACTGACATATTTTATTCTTGAAACTGCATCTAGAAAATTAACTGTTGCTGGCACAGACGTCTAAGGCATATGAACAATGAGATTGCATATAACACGTATGGAGTTCATTTTTTGTCATCTGACCAAGTAACATCATAGTCTTTGAATGCGTTCCTCAGTTTCTCAGCAGCAACAGAATGATCAGCTTTACCGTACCCCTAAAGAAAAGAAAAGAAAAGAAAAGCTAGATTACTTAAATCATCACTTTTTATTGTATCTGTATTTTACAGGCAATTGAAATTGGCTTACCGAAGAAACATTTCATGCAACTTGTAAAATCAGAGAACCTTGAACTTTGTAATATTTCCGAAGCTGATAAAAGACAAACATCAGAATAGGTATGATGTAAGAAGCAACCCAACCCATTACTCCTACTCTGTTGATAAAACAATAGCCTTGCTTTTCTCTTAATAGGTGAAAAATGGGTTGCATGAGCAATACTTGTTTTTGCAATGTGTAATAACCCAAACCCGAGCACTTCTATGAAATAGCATTCAGCATATCTCCAACTCACTCGTACACGTTAGGCTAATAAGATACACCACTAGGTAGAAGACAAATTCTTATTTTTTCAGAAATTCGATGTGTGTCAATTATTTGCGTAGTATTAAATATGCGTAGTAGTAATATCTGGGATTTTGTCAGTTACCTCTGAACTCAATGTAGGAAGTAATCATTGCTTCTTAAAAAATAGTAGAGGGGTCGCACCGCATGCTGGTGGGCGGAGGGGTGGTGGCGAGAATGGTGGAGGAGTAGGAAATAAAAGCCCCACATGGCTATTTCATTAATTTAATTTTGTTCGGTGAACCATGTTAATTATATTAAAAGTAGATTTTCAAAGCGGTCAAGCGCAGTGCATTTACATTTTTTTTTAAAAATGAATGAAATCATAAAACCAGATACAGCTAATAAAAAATAAACACTCCCACAGCGCCACTGGCACATAGAACGGTGTAAATAAATAAAATAAACATTCGCACAGAGCCACTGGCAAGTCCATTAAACATCGAATATGTTCACTACGACACGAGCTCAAAGTACATTGGAAAATAAAGACCTAAAATAATACGAACAAAATTAGAAAATGCCGAAGCAACGGCAAAATGTAAATTTGTGCTCGGAATGCGATATCCACGCAAACAAAAGTCCGTTTAAAATAAACACTTGCACAAAATAAATATAAGAACTGATCTAATACGCACGTAATTACAAAATTGTCAACCATTTTGTAGGCTTCTCGCCTTATTGCGATAGTTAGGCAAACAAAAGTCTGTTTAAAATAAACACGCGCAGAGAAAGCATTAGAATGAGCCAAGACCTGAAATAATATGCACGTAATTACAAAATGTTAAAGGACACAGAGATTACAATAAAATAAACACTCACATAAAGCCAATGGCATAAAGTACATTAGAAAACACATGTTTTAAAAACGACGCTGTTGGAGGCTGGCCTGATTTGTAGTGGGTACCTAAGGTACTTACACCCTGTACAGGTCCAGTTATCCCTTAGTGAAACATAGGCAGTGTCTAGCAGCTTAGGATGTCTAGGGGTAGCTATAGCAGAGCACCCAAGGCTGAACTAGGAGACATGCAAAGCTCTTGCAATACCACTGTAGTCACAACAGTACTTACACACAAGAAAGACAATACTCAGTGTTACCAAAAATAAAGGTACTTTATTTTAGTGACACAAGGCCAAAAATATCTGAGAGGCAATACTCCTTCTGGAGGTAAGTATTATAAACAATATATACACTAGTAACCACATTCAGGTAAGTAAAAAGTCATAGAATAGTGCAAACAAGGAAAAACACAATAGATCGCAATGGGCCTAGGAGAAACACAAACCATATAGTAAAATAGTGGAATACAAAGGTCGGATTCCCCACTAGGCAAGTGTAGTGTGTAGAGGGGCGCTGGGAATATGAAAACACCAAAGGTAAGTAAAGTACCCCACCCCGGAGCCCAGGAAAAAGGAGTAAAGAACAGCAAGTTTCCTCAGAACACACTACAAGTCGTGATGAAGAATAATAAAAGAACCAAGCAAGACTGCAAGCAACCAACAATGGATTCCTGGACCTGAAGACCTGTGGAGAGAGGAGACCAAGTACAGAAGTCGATGAAGAGTTCAGGAAGAACAGGAGCCCCTGCCCACCTGGAAGAAGGTGCAAAAGTGGATTCTCTGGTTGGAAGAAAAGCACAGAAATACACCAAAGAAGATAGCTGCAGGTTCCTGCTTGGTGCAAGAGATGTCCCACATCGAGTTGTTGGATGCAGGCTATTTGCGTCACTGGATTCCGCCAACAAGCCTTGGTTAATGCAAGTACGCATTTTGCATCAAAGAGGAGCTGCCCGGCCCAGGAGGGACTTGGGGGTCTCAACTTGGACTGAGGAGATATAGGGGGCTCTCAGCACTTCAGATAGCCCTCAGAAGATCAGGCCGCACCCATGGGAGTCCCAGGATACAGGGACAAAGGAGTTGCAAAGTGCAGTTGTGGCAGCACTACACAAGAGGATCCCACGCTGCCGGAGAACAACTCAGAGAGCTATGCATTGCAGGATAGAGTGCTGAGGACCTTGGCTACGCAGTGCACAAAGAACGTTTGGAAGAAGTACACAGAAGCCCAAGGAACTGCAGAGGACTTGATGCACGGGGTACTTGTATGGCACAGGGAGGCAAGCTCTTACCTCCACCAAATTTGGACAGCTGGACCTTTAGACAGTCAGGGTCAATTCGGTCCACCACCTGTGTTCCAGGGATCACGCTCGTTGACAGGAAAGGAGTTCCAGAGTACTGGTCGTCGTTGCAGAGAGGTGCCTGCTGAAGCAGGGGTAGTGACTCTGTCACTCCACGGGAGATTCCGTTGGTTCTTCTGCTGCAGGGTGAAGACAGGCAGTCCTCAGAGCGTGCACACCTTGGAAACTGTTGCAATTGCTGGCTGGAACTGATGTTGCAGATCACAGTAGCCTTCCTGGATACGTTGTTGCAGTTACAGCGGGTCCTGGAGCAGTCTGCGGTTTATTCAGTGGTCAGAAGCTGAATCAGAAGATGCAGATGAGTCCTGGTGGAGTCTTGCAAACCGAATTTGAGGAAACATCCAGAGAAGAGACCCTAAATAGCCCTCAGAGGGGGATCGGCTACTTACCCAGGTATGCACCTATCAGGAGGGGCTCTGACGTTACCTGCTGGCACTGGCCACTCAGAAGCTCCCAAAGGGTCCCCACACCTTGGAATCCAAGATGGCTAACGCCAGGGAACTCTGGAGTGCTCTGGGCACCACCCCTGGGGTGGTGATGGACAGGGGAGTGGTCACTCCCCTTTCCTTTGTCCAGTTTCACACCAGAGCAGGGACTGGGGGTCCCTTTACCTGTGTAGACTGGATTATGCAAGGAGGGCACCGTTTGTGCCGTTGAAAGCATTTCCAGAGGCTCTGGGAGGATACCTCTCCCATGCCTGTAATACCTATTTCCAATGGGAGAGGGTGTAACACCCCTCTCCTAAAGGAAATACATTGTTCTGCCTTCCTGGGATTCAGCTGCTCAATCCCCAGGAGGGCAGAAACCTGTGTGTGAGGTGGCAACAGCTGGGGCTGCAGTGGAAACCTCAGAGAGTTGGTTTGGCAGTACTTGGGATCCATGGTGGAGCCCCCAGGGTGCATGGAATTGGCCCCACAATACCAGATTTGGATTGGGGGTTCAATTTCACAATCTTAGACATCTCACGTGGCCATTTTCAGAGTTACCATTGTGAAGCTATATGTATTGACATATATGTAGTGCACGCTTATAATGGTGTCCCGCACTCACGAAGTCCGGGACATTGGTTCTGGACAACGTGGGGGCACCTTTGCTAGTGCAAGGGTGCCCTCACACACAGTAACTTTGCACATAGCCTTCAGTAAATGAAGGTTAGACATATAGGTGACTTATAAGTTACCTGGTGCAGTGAAAAATGGCTGTGAAATAGTATGTGAGCTATTTCACTCAGGCTGCAATGGCAGTCCTGAAAGAGTGTTTGTATGAGCTCCTTATGGGTGGCAAACGAAATGCTGCAGCCCATAAGTATCTCCTGGAACCCCAATGCCCTGGGTACCAAGGTACCCTATACTAGGGACTTACAAGGGGGGGAACAGTGTGCCAATTGGAATTGGTATATGAAGCCACTAAACTATAGTGACACACTTGGTTCACAGAGAGAGCATAAGCACTGGAGTTCTGGTTAGCAGATCTCCAGTGACACAGTCAAGCATACTGACAACACATATAGGCCGCAAACTATGAGCCCTGTGGTCCTGACTAGCAGGATCCCAGTGAGACACTAAAAACACATTGACAAACATGCAGAAATATGAGGTAACATGCCAAGAAAGATGGTACTTTTCTACAGACTCCAAAACTTTAAGATAGTACCAGCAGGAGCCTGCAGTGGAAGGACACAGGCCACCACTCCACAACAGGACAAAGACTCGACTGAAGCCCAGGAGGAAACAGAGGCAAGGAGCCGCTGACCAATAGGAAGCAAGGAAACAAGACCCTCTTGGGAGTCAGCCAATGGGTAAGTAAAGTGAGGTGGAGCCAGCCAATGGTGGGCTCTAACCCCCTTTTAAGATAAGTAAGAGAAATTTTGCATGCGCTGTGCAGACGAACCCTAAAAATACCTGTTGTTGCACCAAGCTATCTTCGTCTGTCGGCCTACTAACTCACACCACCTCGCCCATCTAGCACTCCATCATCCTCCCTAGTGCTGACATTCCATGACTGAACTTTATCTCCTATTACTTGACCCATCCCTGCCTTCAGGCCCACATTGCTATATCCTCCCATTACACGAAACCCTCCTCAACCACACTAAGTTTCACACCATACATCTACTAGCTGCACCACCTATAGTCTCTTGCACCCATCCATTCTCACTACAGTTATGTCCACCATGAATCCATGCCTGGACACTCTCCTCAACATGCTCCTAACCAGCATAGTGTACCCTTATACCCTAATTTGCTTTGTTTCATGCCTCACCTTTCTAAGAGCTCCTTCCCCGCCTATTTCTCTTCCGCTAATCTAACAACGTTCAATCCAACCAGTCTCCCTTTTTATGTTACCTCCATCCATATCCCAGAAGTAAATCCTCCATTCACGTCTCCACTTCCCGTATCTACGTTCTTTCTCAGTAACTCTCCTTTTTTAATTGATCATACTCCAATCCTACTTGTGCCACTAACATTCCCTCCATATCAATGTCTACCATTCACTTTGTCACTTATTCCATGCCATCTTCCGTACTTCCCTCCTCACCTCAGAATGACCATGAATAATCCAGCCCCTTAAGCCCTCTCACCTGCCACTTAAACGTCTTATACCCCTCTACCCTCTGTCTCCACTTATCTGTCCTTCCCTTGCCCTATCCCCAGCTCTCTCCAATCTTTTGCCTGCCTGCAGGACTCTCAAAGCGCCATCTCTCTACTTCAGCTTCCTCCCACTCTTTGTACATACACAATTTTCTTGATCATAGATCTGATCCACTCTTCATCAATTTGACCTGGCCATGATAGTATCCCTCATTTCTACAACATCAAGCTGAAGACTGGACTACATAAAAGAGGTAACTCTGATCCAAGAGTTCTCTCTATCAATTCATACCAAGTCTATAATCTCTGCTTGACTGGGTTTTCTCCTCATAAGATAGAGTCTCTCCACAAAATCATTTTTCTTCCTTCCACTCTACTGTCACACCTCTAACTCTGTTTTCCCTATGACTTCCTCATCCTTGGTGACTTACATTTCTAGTGTAGAAAAAGGATACAGTAAGGTTAAACATACCCTTCCTGAAAGTGCTTGATCTCAACCAGTAATACCTGTGGACCGACTCATTTCACTAGCCATAATCTGCATGCCATCTCATCACTACTCAATTCACAGAAAAGCATCCACACCTTACCCACTTGCTGACACTTTGTCTACCCGGATCCCAAGTATGTTGTTTGTACTGGTAGGGTGGGTGACTGGTAAATACTGAGGAGCAAGGAACACATAATTCTGCTCCAGCTTAGATGAGGATACAAGTTTTCTGCACCACCACAAAAAAGCATGCTCTTCAATGAAACCCGGTCTTAACCCTCAATGATTTGACTTAAGATGCCTAAAATCGTTGCTTGCCAGCCATACAATCACATCTGCAGTGCTTCTCTATACTTATTATTAAAGTATGTTTTAATCAATGGGCACAGATCAGAATATGTCTTATGTCCTCTTTCCAGTGATCATAACTTCATCAATTTGAATTAAAGTGCATAGTAAATTAAAACCATTACACTACTAATAAAATCACATGATTAATAATGTTTTTTTTAAACATTTCACTTTTGTTGTCATTAACAAAACCTTAAGATAGAATAAAATGCTAGACAATTCATTAAAGGTAAAATTAATCATACAGTTGAACGAGTTTGTCAAGCTCCGCATTTTCAAAAGTCCTGTCATTACACAACTGTATCTCATTTATTTCTATTAAAAGAAATCTTAAAATAGTAATAAAATGCTAAGGTCTCATGAGAGGTAGTGTTCACTGTGCAATCAGGCAAATTTATCAGTGTGGCTATTTGTTAAGGTAATGGTGCTCTAGAACGGCTGTCTTGGACAGACACACTTGGATAATTCAGGCATCTCTCTTAGAGGCATATCAAAAAAGGGCTGCGTGCGGATAGACAATGTTCTCCTCTTAACAGGCTAACTCATGATCTCAGCATGTCTTTAGCTTGCATGCACAGTAACTACACAGCCCATCCTCCGCAATGCTGCAGACAAGGGCCACTAGCCATCTAAAGTTCACCAAAACTCTCTCATCCACTTTTTCCATAAACCAATCGCTTTGCCAGGGCTGAAGTGTATTTACAGCTCTCAAGCATGTCCTTGTTGTAGGAAGCTGGCCTGGTGTGTGGTGAGCACCTATGGAGTTATCACCTTATACCAGGTTCGGGTATCCTCTATTAGTGAGGTGTAGTCAGTGTCTATGAAGCCAGGCTCTCCAGAGGTCGCTGTGAATGAGCACCCAAGACTTATTTAGGAGACATGGAAAACTTATGCAATACCACTGTAGTCACACAACACTTACACATATGAAAGAACCACACAGTTTTACAAAAATAAAAGGTACTTTATTATAGTAACACAAATACTAAAACACTGTAGAGGAAAATACTCTACTAGCAGGTGAGTAAATATACTATTTTATACACCTTAATAATCAGGACTGGGCATAGAAAGCAATGGAAAACAGTTAAATGTAAACAAACGATGGAGACCCCATGGGGAGGCTAAACCATATACTAAAAAAAATGGAATGCGAAAGTCAGACCCCACCCCCAAGTAAGTGGAATCTGTAGAGGGCAGCTGGATGAGCTTGGAACCCCAAAAGGTAAGTCCCAGAGTAACCTCCAGAGACCAGGAGAGAGGAGGTAAGTGCCTGTTTTTTTCCCAAACCCACAGATAAACTTTGTAAAAGGACTGTGCAAGACCCAAGCAAGACTGAAAGAAAGAGAAGATGGATCCTGACAGAAGAGAACCTGCAAATGAAGGGGACCAAGTCCAGTTCCAGTTGGAGTGTCTGGTTGGGGGAGGAGCCACTACTCACCCTTCTAGAGATGCAGGACCAGGTCGACGGTGAAGACCAGAAGTCGGCTATGCAGCACAGGAGCAGAAAAAGAGTCCCAGAAGTGATGCAGTTGATGTCCCATGTCCAAAGAAGAGTTGCAGTCCTGTCAGTGCAGTGTAAAAAACACCAACAAGCCTTGGCAAAGGAAAGAGTTGCAGAGCTGCTGTGGACAAGGAAGGTCTGAGGGGACTCAACCCATGGAGGGAGTCCCAGGCGACCCTCAGCAGTGAGGAGAGCCAGAAGTCGAAGATGAAGCCCGCACAGGCAACTCACAGGCAGCAGGCACAGGAGTAGCAGTGAGGCCGAAAGGTGAAGCAAAAAACATTTGGAGCATCATTAGAGGTGGCAATGCATTACTTATAGTAAGATACTGAAAACTGTGATTGTGTGCTTGCATACTTTCACTCTCCTACTCCGTGTGATCAACAAATCCATATTGACAACATCATTATGCAAGATATTGGTATTGCCCAGATGCCTGACTTACTTAAAACCAGAATATGACCAAGCAGGAGATACACCACTAAGCGCACGCACCCAATCAGGCTTCTTAGGAGCCCCATTGAGATTAAAACCAGTGCGACGACCTGCTAAGCTTGGAAGAGACTCAGGAGGTTCATGGGTGATCCCTCCCTATATTTACTGGTGATACCTCTTCCACCAAATCCACTGTTGCCACCCATGACAGACAACCTGGTATAACATTCCTTGACACAATGGGGAGTCATGGAACTGGGAGATGTAGACCACCCCCAACGTACATTTGTGACACTAAAGCAGCTAACACATTGTGGCGACCCCTTCCCACTGGACGGCTTCTAATCTGTCAGGATAATTGTTAGACCTGACAGCCTGAGGGTGGCCATCCCCCAACCTTTTTCCGGTCTCCCACCATTTTCTGACCTACTTTTTTCTGGTTTTAGGACTCTGTGCATTTTAACACTGTTGACCGGTGCTAAAGTGCATATGCTCTCTCCCCTAAACATAGTAACATTGGTTCCTACCCAACTGGCATATATAATTTACCTCTAAATCCCTAGTAAAGTGTACTAAATGTGCCCAGGGCCTGTAAATCAAATGCTACTCGTGGGTCTGCAGCACTGACTGCGTCACCCGCATATGTAGCCCCTTAACCATGTCTAAGGCCTTTCACTGCAAGGCCTGTGTGTGCAGTTTCACTGCCACTTCAACTTGGCATTTAAAACTACTTGCCAAGCCTTAAACTTCCCTTTTCCAACATATAAGTCACCTATAAAAACAGAGTCCCTCCTAAAGATAAAGTTTAACTGCGTTCCTTTTTAGGGCTGTGTGAATATTATTCTCGCTTTGTGGATAATTCTGCTGTGCTTTATACAACAATTCTTCTAAACTGTAACACAGAATCTACTTGTAAGTCCTCAGTAAAGTGCACTACATGCACCCAGGGCCTGTAGATTAAATGCTACTAGTGGGCCTGCAGCACTGATTGCGCCACCCACCTAAGTAACCCCTTCACCATGCCTCAGCCCTGTAACTGCAAAGGCCTGTGTGTGCAGTATCACTGCCACTTCAACTTGGAATTTAAAATCACTTGCCAAGCCTTAAACTCCCCTTTTTCTACATATGTCACCCCTAAGGTAGACCCTAGGTAACCCTTAGGACAGGGTGCTATGTAGATAAAAGGCAGGACATGTACCTGTGCAATTTATATGTCCTGGTAGTGTAAAACTCCTAAATTCGTTTTTACACTGCTGTGAGGCCTGCTCCTTTCATAGGCTACCCCTATGTACTGTTTGAGTGGTAGATTCTGATCTGAAAGGAGTAACAAGGTCATATTTAGTATGCCAAAATGGTAATACAAAATCCTGCTGACTGGTGAAGTTGGATTTAATATTACTATTTTAGAAATGCCACTTTTAGAGAGTGAACATTTCTCTGCACTTAAATCCTTCGGTGCCTTACAATCCATGTCTGGCTAGGTTACTTGACAGCTTCCTTGTGCATTTCACTCAGACAACCCCAAACACAGGATGCTCAGTCACACCTACATACTGAATGGGTCTTCCTGGGCTAGGAGGGTGGAGGGCCTGAAACTTACATTTGAAAGGACAGTGGCCTGCCCTCACACAATTGGCTGCCAAACACCCTACTGGGACCCTGGCAGACAGAATGGAACGGAAAGGGGACCTGGTGCACTTCTAAGCCACTCTTTGAAGTCTTCCCCCACTTCAAGGCACATTTGGGTATTTAAACAGGGCCTCTGACCCTACCAACTCAGACACTTCTGGACAAGATACCACTGGTGAAGAAACTTTGAACCAGATCATGCAACCTGCGAAGAGGAACCGCCTGGCTGCCCAAAGGACTCGCCTGACTACTTTTCTGCAAAGGACTGCTGCCCTGCTGATGCCCTGCTGCGTGAGAAGTGCTCTCCAAGGGCTTGGATAAAGCTTACTTCCTGTTCCTTGAAGCCTCAGGACCAAAAAGACTTCATCCTGCAAAGAACTCCTTGTGTTGCGAAAATTCAACGCACAGCCTGGCAGAAACAACACACAGCCTGCATTGCGGTGAGAAAATCACTGCATGCCGAACCAGAACGACGGAGCCCGGCTCCCCAAGAGCAGATCGATGCAGCGCCAGCATTGCGACCGGAACTTCGACGCACGGCCCACTGGATTGACGCAAAGCCGAGCCGGAACAACGCAGCCCAACTTACTGCAAGAAGAATCGACGCAGCGCCTGCGTGTGACAGAAATGTCCACGCATTGCCCACCGGATCGACACAGCTCCTGTGACTTCGTCCTGCACGCCCAGGATTTCTCTGCATCGTCCCCGGAGCATCTGAAAACCCCGCAACCCGAAGAGGATTCAAGTCCGCATGGCGGGAAGCGACGTAAAGCCTTCCCTGCAAGGAAAATTATCGCCGCATCGTCTGTGTGCGCCAAAGAAATCGATGCACACCTCCCCATTTTCCATGCATCTCCTCCTCCGTTCCCTTGCAAGGAATTTGAACGCAAACCAGGTACTTTGTGCTTGCAAGAGACACTTGTTGCTTTTTAAAGACTAAAGACTCTTTTTATCATTCTATGAAGTGAAATTTTAACTTTTACTTATTAATTCTTGATCGTTTTGACCTGCATTTAACCAGATAAATATTATATATTTTGCTAAACAATGTGTGGTGTATTTTTGTGGTGTTATACTGTGTTATTGCATGATTTATTGCACAAATACTTTACACATTGCCTTTTTAGTTAAGCCTGACTGCTCAGTGCCAAGCTACCAGAGGGTGGGCACAGGATAATTTGGATTGTGTGTGACTTATCCTGACTAGAGTGAGGGTCCTTGCTTGGACAGGGGGTAACCTGACTGCCAACCAAAGACCCCATTTCTAACAGCCCACACATTAATTTTTTATTCATAAATAGTCTTGTGGGTTGGCTTAGCAGCTTACCAAATCACGATCAATCATTAGGTGGGTGTGAGGTCATAAAATGTATGTTCACATATGACATCCTATATGTCTCTTGTACCTCAACGGAAATGCAGAATTTGTTAAAAAGCTTTAAAAGTAACTGTAACAAGAACAGGTAAAGCAAAGCTGATAAAACTGTAAGTCACAAGGCATGATGAAACATCTTAAATTTCAAATAATATTTGCCTTGAAAGTGTTACAGAGTGTGATTATATGGGTATCAAGTTTAATCACTAGAGGGGGGCATGGCTAACCGCCCAAGATGGCAGATGTGTAGCAGAGGGGCTCCCGGACCGGCCCTGGTTAATCTAATCTAATCCTTCGGGGGAAAATACAGTCCTGGCTTCGTACATCTGAGCACAGGATGTGCCAGAACCAGAACACCATTAAAAGCACCGCTGGGGGCCAATAGTAGAGGAGGAACACAGAGTGGTCTGGTCCAGGAGTGCTGTGCGGCCCATGCGGCTCTTCATCATCGAGGTGGAGTGAGCTGCCCTGAGGACGGTGCATGCCGGAGCGGACCCGGCTGAGATCAGATGGCTCAGGGGTAGAGGTTGGAACCCAGAGCCCCGAGATTACACAGAGGTGAGTTGGAGCGGGTGGGCCGACAGTGACTCGGCGGCCCACAGGCCCGCTCCTCACCTTCGTGCGGCTTGGGCTGGAAGGGTGCTGAGAGCCTGAAGGCACCCCCAGATTGATGCAAACAGAGGAGCTGCATTGCTGTGGCCCGGCTCCATTCTGGAGTAGGGCAGAGCCTTGCACCTGGTGTTGGGTGGGAGGTGAGGTGAGTGGGAGCGGGAGCGGATAGGCCGCCAAACTCGTCAGAGGCCCGAGGCCCGCTCTTCGCCCCGCCGGGCTGGGCTGTGCTAGCCTGGTGTGGTTGGGGTGCCCTCCGCCAATGTCGAGGCCGTTACAGCCACTGGGCCGCCGGATCAATTATTATCACTATACCCGCAAGGTGATCAGAAGTGAACAGGAGTAGGAAGGCTGTCTTGTGGGCCATGCACCTGCTCCTCGCCTATGGAAAGACACAAGATGACCCCTTTCCAAGATTTGTGAAGCTGACACACGGATCAGAACCTTTTGTTGTAAGGCCTTGCTGGGCCCCCCAGGGATGATCGAGGGAACTGGGGAGTGAAGGGAGTCAGTGACTGTGCGAGCGGTGTTGCACATCACGCACGTGCAAACGTAGCAAATAACACAGGCCACGGGGGTCCCCCCCATTTTTTGACACTAAAAACCTATACAGATTACTACATAGTCATGAGTAGGGGCAAAGAGGTGCTCATAATCCGGATTGTGTTCCATTATGGCAGAGATGAAGTGGCGTGTTGTGTGAGTAATACGAACTAAGAGCTGGTACGGTGCACTTTGCCTGCAGATGCATCTGAGCATATTCGGCAAAGGAGGATAATATTGGCAATAGCATCTGCTTCCTTCAGAGTCACGACAACTAGCAAAGTGGCTTGTGGTCACTGAGAGTGGGAGTCTGTGCACCCAGCCCTTGCCCCTCAAGTTTATCGGATAAAGGCCGATGCCCACTGTGGTTATTGACACCTACTACCAATAACTGACATATGCTATATGCAGATGTTGGAGTAGCGAGATGGGGAAATCTAAAGTGAAATTGGGTACCAGACATTCTCAGGCACCCTCCTGTTCGCTGCCTTCAGATGATTCCATGACTCCAATTTCTTTATCCTGTATTCCTCCTATAGGCTAGGAGCTGCCCCAGGACAAATTAGACCTCATTCTCCATGACACTTGAGAGTCACGACTGGCTATCGAACAGAAGATAGGCGCTCTAACCATGGAAGTATCCTTCATCAAAGATGAACATCGTAAATTAGTGGATAGAGTCTAAAATAATAAGGCTAAACTTACCATTTTAGACCCTGCCACCATAGCTTGGGACACGGAGGTTAAAAAGCTAACACAACAGATGGAGCTGCTGCGGGATAGGGCCGAAGATGCAGAGGGGCAAGCCCGTAGGAATAATGTTCGCATCTTAGGGCTCCTGGAGGGAACAGAAGGACAAGCACCAACACAATACGTGGAGAATTGGCTCCAGGCTTATTTTGTGTTAGGGGTGATGTATAGATGGTGGACTTCTGACCATACATAGTATTTGAGCAGACTTTGGAGCTCACTTCAGCATGGCATAAATTTATGATGGACTGGGGCCGGATCTGGGTTGTTCTCCGCAGCAAACCAATGGTAATCTATACAAAGGCTTATGTCCCCCATATAAGCGTAGGTACAAGTTGTTTGATGTACATATGGTTTTTGTTCTCTATAATGTTTGGTTGAATGACTGTATAGTGCTGGACTGAGAATTTCGTTTTTCAAAGTTTACAGCAAGTAGCAGAATTCCCTGTCAAGGTATATCAGCATATACAACTACGCAAATTGTATATTACCGGTACGTTATCATACACGACACAACATGGGTGGCAATGGCTTCCTATACAATCCTAAAATGGAATGTCAGGGGCCTGGGTACTCTAAATAAGAGGAATAGAATATAAACGCAATTACATAGGTGAAAGGTGCAGATAGTATACCTACAAGAGACACATCTACTTGCATCTGAGGCGATTCGCTTGCAGAGGAGATGGAGGGGACAGCTTTTTAGTATGTCATATTCAGGATATGCTAGGGGGGCAGCTATTTGGATCAGGGCGGGGTTCCCTTCGAGGCTCAAGACATACATATCAATACACAGGGCAGATATTTGTGGGTCAGGGGCAAATTGGTTAGTGACCCACTGGTCCTGGGTTGTATATATGCTCCGAATACAGACCAAGAAACTTTGGGCATGTCTAACAGTAGTCCTTAGTGAATGGGAGCTTTGCCCATGGCTTTTAGGAGGAGACTTAATAGAGTACTAGACATACATTTAGACTGCTCCCATCCACCACTACCTGGAGCAGTAATGACAAGACAAGCAGCGCCCCTCCAACAATAGGTATCGGGTTGGTCCCTAGTTGATGCTTAGTGCGCAAAAAATATGGGATTACATGAATAGTCATTTTATTCATATCCACACAAGTTACACACATGCATAGATAGATTCCTGTGTTCCCCACAGCTACTGCCCACAATAACCCACTCCACCTATCTCGCTAAGACATTATCTGATCACAACCCACACGAACTGACGCTGCAATGGGGCAGAACTCCAACACCAATACTAACATGGAGGCTACAACCCACTTATTTGGAAGATGCGCCATTCCGGAAAACACTGTCACAGATTATTCTTTTGAGAAAACACAGGAACGGCAACCTCGTTGACATTGGAGTGGGAAGCTTTTAAAGTGGTGATTCGAGGGGCTTCTATTGGCAACTTAGTGGGTGCTCGTAATGAAATAATGAGAGCCCTGAAGGAAGCTGAAACTTCAATGGCTACTACTGAACAGGCAGAGGCCAGGGATGAAGTTGACCCTGAGATACTACAGGAGTTAAGGATAGCACATGCAGAGTACCTTGAGCACTTAAGACTAATAGATTATAAGACACATATACAGCGGACACACACTGAAGCTGTCAATTCTGGGGCACTTCTAACATGCTTAATATGTCCTACTACTCACCCAACCCCAATACTCGAAATGCACTTTGAAACGCAAGGAGTGGTTAGTATGCAACTGGGTATAAATAAAGTGTTTTGGGACTTCCATGCTGATCTTTATACAGCCCCTATAGCTCCTCCTGATTCATTGCTGAGCACATACTTGTAGTTGGGAGCTGGGTGCCAACCGTAAATCAAGGGTGCGGTTAGCAACATGGCATGCAACAAAACGCCAGGATCCGATGGACTGCCTGTTGAATTTTATGCTACCTATTTGGAAAAATTAGCCCGCAGCTGCTAAAATGATATACTCACTCATTACAAGAGGGACAATTACCTCCCACAAAGTGGCAAGCTGTGGTCACATCTTTACTGAAACCAAATAAGCCACCTCTTGAGTTAACCTCATATAGACCGTTGTCTCTCATGAACACCGAATATAAAATTTTAAGCAAAATCCTTGCAAAACTACTTCTTTTACACCTGCCACAGTTATTACACACAGACAAAAATGGCTTAGTGCCCAACCGTAATACATCACTCAATATATGTCGGCTGTTCCATGTTATGTACAGTTACCGTGCCAAATATCCATATGCAGGCTGCCTATCCTAGGATATACGCCATGCCTTTGATACACTGAGCTGGGAATTTCTGTTGTCCACACTTACACATTACGGGATACCAACCTCATATACTAAGTGGGTTAGACTCTTGTACTCACTATCTACGGCAAGGGCAAAAACAGGAAAGTGTATATCAGAATCTTATAATATCTCCTGAGGCACACGTCAGGGCTGTCCCTTACCACCACTATTATTTGTATTGGCAATTGAACTGCTAGCACAATTACTGAGATGTAGAGCACCAGACTAGGGCATCCCACCTAGGGGCGACATACCGGCTACCTCTTTGTATGCAGATGACATGATAATATACGTTCGGGATGTACGACAAGATATGTCCGCGATAGCAGAGGAGCTGACTGCGTCTGGCAGACTTTCGGATCTACAAATAATTGCGGCAAAATCATTAATTTTTGCATTTCAGCATACTTAAGATCGGCAGACGCTGGGAGCAGCTCAAATCCCAGTGGTGACCCGTACATTTTGCTATTTGGGGAACTATATATATAGAGATCTAACTTATATTTTAGATGGTAACTTGCAACAGGCGATCAATTCCATTAAGACACGAAACAGGCTTTACACCTGTGCAAGTACAAAATGGAGAGCTGTTGGAAAATGGGTTATTGGTAAGGGCAGGTAAGTACCTACAGTTAGCAATAGGCCACTAACCTCCACTTAGGTCCAGTTAGGTCTCAGTAAATTAAACCCAGCTCAACCCTTGGTAACTTGGCAACGAGTGACAAGGCTTAACTTAGGAGACAGTGTAAAGCATTCAAATATCACAAAACAGTAATTAAATAAAACACAGGTAACAGTTTAAAAACCCCATTTCAATTTATAAAAATAGGAATTATTTGTAGCTTTAAAATGACACAAAAACTACTAAAATCGGATAAGGGGAACCGGAGATATTAATTTTTAAAGAATTATTGCTTTCTAGCGCATAGAAACAACTAGCGCTCAAAGGGTTAAAAAAGGTCACACTGGAAAGGAACAAAGTCCAGAGTTCAGGCCACCCATGAGGTAACACTGTCACACTTACTTTCAGAAGTGTTTGATTCAGGAAAGTGGTCCACAGCACCAGCCAAGGGTTCAGAGGCTATGAGGTGCCTCTTGGGGTCTGGGACTACTACTCCCACAATGCACCTCTTCAACTTATGGAGTTGCTCCAAACGCCTCCAAACTTCTGGATCTTCTTCTAGAGGTCCTTTTTGTGTCTTTGAAGTGTCCACAACTTGATCCAAGGTTACAGAAGTTCCGAGTTGCTCCTTGGGAGTTGGGACTACAATTCTCAGAATGCACCTGGTCAGAATCCTCAAATGGCCACTGGACGCTGGTCAGCTGGGCTCTGTGACGATCTGCATGCTTCTTACCGTGATTGTTTGTCAATCTCGAGGCACCACCTGGTCTCTTGCTGGTTCTGGACTGACCAAGGTAAGGGTGACCCTTTCCAGTAGCCACGGTGCTGCTGATAGAGTAACACTAGGCAGACAGTGACCTCCAGAAGGAGTCCCAGAGGAAAAAACCCAGTCCTGGGAAAAACCTCAGAAGCAAGGAACTCCTGGAAAGGACGTAAGAAAAAAGAGAAGCGTAATCTAAACCGGAAACAGCAATTATGCAGCCCAGAAAAAACAGGAGAAGTCCAAAAATAACCGGATACAGGAGCGAGGAGCACCACCAGAACGGAAGTGTTTGCAACGCAAGGAACAGAAGACCAATGTGCTTATATACTGGAAAACAGGAAGTGACACGCAGGAAGTTCCAAAGACACCATCTTGAATTGGGAAAAGACACATTTGAGTGAATGGAAAAATAGCCATGGTGTAAAAGAGGAAGCAAAGCATGCAGAGAAGGAAACACAGACTCCTGGGACGAAGAAAAGATGGCTAAGAGGAAAACCATAAAGAAAGAGAAAACAAGAAAAAAGAAAAAAGAAAAAAGGCAGAAAGAATAGGTAAGAAAGATTATAAGGGCAAAAAGCGGGTGTAGCACAAAGCAGCATCCAAAGAAAGATTGACTGGTCATGCTGTGGACTGAAAAATAGGCAGCGGCCCGAACCGCGGCTCAAAATGCAGCCCGCGGCAGAAACGGCTGTCCAGGACTCGGACCGCGGATCTGACCGCGGTCCGCAAGTGGGGTGCTGCAGGTCCTCGCGCCGTCACAGTAGGTCCCCTCCCCAAAGCCCCAGGCTTGTCCGGAAAATGCTGAAAAAAGGTACGGACCAAGCGGGGAGCATGGACAGAGGAGGCATCCTCCCATGAACAGTCACTAATGGGATAGCCCTTCCAGTGAATCAAAAACTGGAGGTGTTTCCGAAAAATGCGCAAATCGCATATCTCCTGTACTTCATACTCAGGCTGACCATCAACCAAAAGAGGAGGAGGACCACGGACAGTTCTCTGGTAGGGATCTGGAACAAAAAGCTTGAGTTGGGATACGTGAAAGACAGGATGCACTTTCCAAGTCAAGGGCAGGCGAAGTCGAACAGAGACTGGATTAATCACATGCAAAACTCGTAAAGGCCCATAGTAACGAGGTTTGAACTTGTTCTGGGATAAGCGAAAAGGCAGAAATTTAGAGGAAAACCAGACCTTGTCCCCGGGCTGAAAAGATGGAACAGCATTACGCAGAGCATCAGCTATCTTCTTCATATATCGTTTTGTGGCCAAGAGATTGGCACGTATCAGGTTCTGGAGCTGATGGATATGACGAACAAATGAGGTAACTGCAGGAACAGGGTAGTCCTTAGGAGTGACATTAGGAAAACCACTAGGGTGAAAACCATAAGTGCAAAAGAAAGGTGTAGACTTAGTTGCATTATGGGCTGTGTTGTTATAAGAAAACTCAGCCAACGGTAGGTAAGAAGACCAATTATTCTGAGTTGCATTACAAAAACAGCACAAATATTGTTGGAGTCCTTGGTTAAGGCGTTCTGTTTGACCATTGATTTGGGGATGGAAACCGGAAGATAGAGCCACATCAATATGTAAAAATGTACAAAACTCTTTCCAAAAACGGGATACATATTGAGGTGCTCGATCAGAAATAATTACTTAAGGAAGACCACGTAATCGAAAGATATCTTGTATAAATACTTGACTCATTTCTTTAGCAGTGGGTAATTTCTTAAGGGCTGAAAAATGGGCCATCTTAGTAAAGGAGTCCACTGTAACCATTATGATCTGATAACCTGCAGAAGATGGCAAAGAACATATACCGTATGTCATGGAACAGAGGGTACTGGTAAGGGCATCAATAGACCCGCTGGCTTAGTCTGAGGTGTTTTAGTTTGAACACACATTGGGCAAGATCTTACATATCTTTCAGCATCGGACTTTAACGTGGGCCACCAAAAAGAGCGAAGGGGTAGTTCCTGTGTATTCTTAACTCCGCGATGTCCAGCAATAGGAGAGTCATGACACAAGCTTCTGTCTGGGCCTTCTCGGTAGGCAAAAATATGGTGTTTTTATGAAAGTAATATTCCTGATGCTTGTGTAAGTGGGGTTTTAAAGTGTTCCATTCTTCCATGGATAACTTCTGATACTCGGTCTTCACCAGATCAAGAAAAGATTGAACAAGTCCCACAATGCAACATGGCTCAATGATGTGTGAAGTAATAGAAATATTGCTCTCCGAATATCGGCGAGATAAAGCATCTGCCACAATATTTTCGGATCTGGGAACGTAAGTAACAATGAAATCGTATTGACTGAAAAAGAAAGCCCACCTGGCTTGACGACTATTCCGGCATTGAAAACTGCGGAGGCATTGTAGATTGCGATGATCAGTTCGTACTTCAAAAGTCTCCTGAGAACCGATTAGGAAATGCCTCCATTCTTTGCAGGCAGCCTTTAATGCCAGTAATTCTCTTTCCAATACAGAATAGTTTCCTTCTGCGTCGAATAACACGTAGGATAGGTAAAAGATGGATGTTCAAGGTTATCATTGTCTTGTGTTTGAAGTAACACAGCTCCAATGGCTCGATCTGAAGCATCTGTGACAACAATAAACTTCTTAGTAGTGTCAGGATGACGAAGAATCGGGGCTTGGGTAAAGGCACGCTTTAGAGTCTGAAAGGCCGTGTCCACTTCTTCTGTCCAAATGAACCCCTTCTTTAGGCCTTCTTTTTTGATGGTCTGGGTTATACATCCTTGTTGATGGGCAAAGTCCTTTATAAATTGCCTATAGAAATTGGATAACCACTGTGTTTCTTTGACAGATGTAGGAGAAGGCCAGTCTAATATGGCTTGTACCTTTTCAGGGTCCATGGTGATTACAACTGGATTGATACGAAAACTTAGATATTGAACTTCGATCTTGTTGAACTCACACTTCTCTGGGTTACAGTACAAATTATTTTGTCGGAGTCTTTCCAAAACTTGAAGAACATGTTGAGAGTGTTGTTCGGGACTGCGAGAATATATTAGAATGTCATCTAAATAGACTACGCCACTTTGGTTCAAAAGATCAGAGAAAACCGAATCTATAAATCTTTGGAATATGGAAGAGGCGTTGGTAAGACCAAAAGGCATAACACAATATTCAAAGTGGCCCAACGGTGTACAAAAAGCAGTCTTCCATTCGTCACCTTCCTTAATTCGTAAGAGATGATAGGCACCCCTTAGGTCTAACTTAGTGAATATTGTAGCTCCTTGAACTGCTTCCAGAACATCCTTAATAAGGGGTAAGGGATAACTATCCTTGATGGTAATCTTATTTAACTCTCGAAAGTCTATACAGGGGCGGAGATCTTTAGTCTTTTAGGTACAAAGAAAAGAGGAGCCTCAGCAGGTGATGAAGAGGGAGCAATCAATCCACTTTGTAGGTTTTCCTCTATGTATTCCTTGAGTACCTTCTTTTCCTTTTCTGATAAGGAATATATTCTTCCAAATGGGACCACTTCCCCAGGTATCAAAGAAATAGAGCAGTCATAGTCCCTATGAGGAGGCAAAATGGGTCTTTGAGGTTTCTGGAATACGTCAGAGTACCCCTGATAGCATCTGGGTACTCCTTGAATCACATTAATAGTACTACTTGCTTCATTGGAAGAAAACATGGACCCTTTAGGTGACCAGTAAGGGTCAGTAGAATAACAATGCAACTGACAAAAGTGAGAGGAAAGGGATATAGTCCGTGTTTCCCAGTTTATATATGGGTTGTGTCTTGCCAGCCAAGAATACCCAAAATCATAGTATGGTTTGGGGAAGATATCAGGTCGAAGGCCACATGTTCCTTATGTCTTCCAAATTGCAGGCAAAGGTTGGGCGTGGTATCAAACACTGGTCCAGAAGTTAGAGGAGAACCATCTACAATTTGGACGTGTTCTGGGATTTCTTTAGGAACACAAGGTATTCCTTTTTCTTTAGTCCATTTCTCATCTAAAAACATACCACTGGCCCCACAATCCAATAACGCAAAGACTTGTTCTTCCTGGTTCGGCCACTGAAAAATCACTAAGACGATAAAAAGAGCGGAGTTGTCTTCTCTGGAGTAGCAGATTGAAGGAATTTCAGTACCTCCCATCCCCTTCCTTCTCACAGGGGGCGGGAGTTGGCGTTTCCCGAAGGTCTAATGGGACGGATGGGACACATTCGAATTAAAGGACCTGAAATGCCACAATAAAGACATAAGCCTTTACGTCGTCGGTTCTCTCGTTCTGCTTCTGATAATGGGCAAAGGGCAACATCAATCTGCATTGGTTCTTCCTCCGTATTAGCGGGGAATTCTGCTCGGTTTTCTTCAGGACAACGTGGAGACGGGCGAATAACCGCTGTCGGAGACAGGACCCTGGATCTTCGTTTCTCTAGTCTACGTTCCTGTAAACGGTACTCAATATTAAGTGCCAGGTGCATCAGTGCCTTCAATGATCTTACTGGAGTAGAATGCACAAGTTCATCTTTTATTTAGTCTTGTAACCCTCGACGAAAAAGTGTCACAAAGGTGCGTTCAACCCACGTGGTTTCCGCCGCTTGTTTAAATCAGGTTATGTAAGTCAGAACATCCTGATTCCCTTGTTGTATCTCACATAACGCCTCTTCTGCAGCAGCTTCCAATCCAGGTCGTTCAAACATCTGTTTAAAGGCTTGCAGAAAGTCTGAATAATTGGATATTATGGTATCATTGGCAGCTACCAAAGGGGTTTCCCAAGCTAGGGCTGCACCGGACAAGGAGCTTATCAGATAACCAACCTTGGTCTTATCCTGGGTAAACTGAGAGGGTCAAAACGCAAAGTATACCGTTAAGGTGTCCAGAAATTCCTTTAACGTGTTTGGATCTCCAGTATAACGAGGTGTGGAAACAGAAATAGCAGGTACATCACTGGACCGTGACACCAATGCTTGCCTCAGAGCTGTGTTCTCGGTACGCAGTTGTTGTAATTCCTGTGTCTGTTGTTGTATAGTATGAAGCATAGACTGCGCAGTTTCCACAACATCATCAGGTTGGACATCTATGATTCCAGGGCAACGTGGATTCTTTTACAAGGGTGAAAAGCAGGCGCAGTGCGAAGCAGCACCCAAAGAAAGATTGACTGGTCACGCTGTGGACTGACAAATAGGCAGCGGCCCGAACCGCTGCTCAAAACGCGCCCCGCGGCAGAAACGGCTGTCCAGGACTCGGACCGCCGATCTGACCGCGGTCTGCAAGTGGGGTGCTGCAGGTCCTCGCGGAGTCACAGGCTCTGCGTCGGGACTTGATGCAGGGGACTCTGGGCAGCTCCTTTGTACCTGTAGCAAACAGGGAGTCCCTTCTTGAAGCAGTAGAAGACAGGTGAAGTCCTTTTAGTGGTGAAGCCCAAGTGTGCAGCTGGTGCAGTCCTCCAGAGTGCAGTGTCCAGGTGCCGGTCAGGGGTCCAGCAGGGCAGTCCTTCTTCTCCTGTAGTTCTTCCTTGTTGGAATCCGATAGGGATCTGAGGTGTGGGTGCAGGTCTACCAGTTTTATCCTTGCTCCTTGGTGAAAAACAGGGGGGTCCTGGTTCTCCAATCAGGGGCAGGGTCCTTCCCCCTGTGATGACCACTTCCTGGGAAGTGTGGCAAAAATCAGTCCCAGGGAGCAACATTCCTCCAAAATCCATCATGGCTGAAAGTGATTTTTGGAGGTTACATCTGGTTGAGCCCACCCACTGGTGCGGCTACAAATCCTAAACACACCCCTCTCCAGCCCTCTCCTAATCTAATCAAGGGGACACCTAATTGTCTGGGTTTGCAGGATGTGAGGGTGTTGCTGGGTTGATCCACATGTCCTTTGCTGCCTTTGAAAACCAGTTTGCCAGCCCTCCCCCTTCCTGTTTCCTCATCAGGTGAGGGGGAGATCTCCTCCCACAGGCACACCTCTTTGTGTGGAGCCATGCCACTTCACACCTCACCCAGAGGCTGGCCTATCCGAGCACAACAGCAAAAACACTGCAGGGCTGAAGTTGGCAACTTTTCAGGTAAAGTTTTAAACTCTTTACCTGAACGAGTTATATTAAATCCCACAACTGGAAGTTGTGGGATTTATTATAACAATTATTTGATACCAAACTTCTGGTATCTGTTACTTAAGGGGACTTTAAACATTAAAATAAAGTCTCCCCATTCTAGCCTATGGAGGCCATTCACTACAATGATGGAAAAACAAATTTGGCTGTGTTACCTCACCAGGGCTTATAAAACGATTTTTATAAGGTCCCTGCTTATAGTTACATGGCACCCAGCTGAAGAGGCACCTAGGGCACACCTTAGGGGTGACTTATATGTAAAAATAAGGTAGTTTAAGACTTTGGAACTACTTTTAATTCCAAAGTCGAAATTGCATATAACTTTAATTTAAAAGCAGCCAGCAAGGCAGACCTGCCATTAAAATGACACTGGGCACCTCAGCAGTGCACCTATGGGTGCACTACCTATGCTGGGCTCCCTAAACCTACATGCCCTACCATATAGTAGGGACTTATAGGTAGGTTGACTTAGCCAATTATAATTAGACTAATTTGCATACTGATTTTACACAGAGCACAGGCCCTGGGACTGGTTAGCAGTACCCAGGGCACCATCAGAGTCAGGAAAACGCCAGCAAAAAGTGGAAAATGGGGGCAAAAAGTTAGGGGGCCTCTGCAATCAGCCCTGTTTGCTCACAAGAGCTGCATAAGCTGTTGTGCCCACACACAACAATCCCACACCGGGTCCCCAATCTGATACGGGTGGCCATGGGATACTGGAAAATGTCCCTACGCTCTACAGATATTCCAGTTCCTTACACACCTAATATTCCACGGAGAGGGATTCCACTGGCAATGAGGATTTTATCAACACAGAGATTACAGCCCTGGGAGCGGTCAGAGACCATGAGTTGTTTGTGGAGTGAGTTCTGATGTCCCACCTAGACTCTATACAAGTTCACAGCTTGCCAGACGCACTGTTTCTGGTCCACGCAGGCTTGATTTGTTATGTGCGTCAACACTTGGTGCCGAACAGCATTGAACCTATTGTATTTGAATTCCTGAATGTATTACATGCAGTAGGTCATGGCAAACATATAATTTGGTGGCTGTATAGAGGCCTAAGATCACATTTGGGAATATTGTTACATACACTCCGTCAGAGGTGGGACTCGGCCTTCCACTGTGTATTGTCAGACGCAGAGTGGAAGAGACTGCTTACAATCCCCAAAACTATATCCAGAAACTCCAGATTTAAATGTATCCAATTCTCTATAGTTCATAAGGCATACCTTACCCATATAGCATTAATAAACTATACTCGGATGCAGAAGCGGGCTGTCCGTGTTGCCACCAGGCGGACGCAGATCTCATACATATGCTATGGAGTTGCATACAATTACACAATTACTGGGTGGATATAGCGCAGACACTTAAATGTGTAACGGGGCATGACTACTGGATGACATCAGACGCTTGTATTCTAAGCTTATACTTGCGTACACGAAAGACAGGGGTGGTGATGCGCTTTGCTGACTTGGCGTTAATAGTGGTGCAATGGGTTATCACACCGTTGGAAATCACCTGTTACCCCCCTTCCAGGTAGCGTAGTGGAAACTGGAAGTGTTGGAATGGGGTCAGCCTGAAAGCGAAGCACTGCGTAGAGAGGAATACAGGGGGCTACGCAAAACACTCATCTCCTTGGGGTGGGAGATGCACTTAGAAATATTTCGAACAGATGTGCAGCAGGAAACAGGAGTACACTCTTAAATTATACATTAATACAATACGACTCAGAAACCCAGCCTAATAGTGATGTAGCAGGGATTTTCTTATATTATACACCCCATGGCATACATGAACAATAATATGAAATAACCAAGTACCATTCATAATACACAGTTTCATCGCAATGGACATATATATTAATAGGCTGCGCCCAGGATGTGATGCTATTTTGCAATGTGGTCTCAAGGAGTAACTGTGTGCGACGTGGAACTACTCTTGCTTGTTGGGGCGTTAGTGGGAGGGAAGAGGGCTTTTGACAGTTTTCCACTATGATACTTTAAGCTCTTATAATAGGATGTCAACGACTTTGTACTTGAGATGAGTATCACAGATATCATTGTGACACTGTGGATTTCTGTACCTTTGTAATGGTTAATTAAAATGCAATAAAATGTGTTTAAAAAAAATAAATACAAGTTTAATCACAATAGTAAGTGAGACAGGCAGATTCAAAAGATTAATTTCATTCTTACACAGAGGGCACATGCTACAGCATGTTTTACTAGAAATCTGTGTGAAAGAGCTCTGTTACCTGCAAAATTTTTCTATGAGGCCCGTCAGTTGCGTCACGCTGATATTTATATGCTACCTACTACTGAAAACAGATTTACAAAAACTCTGGTAGGGTATACCTCAAAGTACGCCCAACTTTTAATCTCGAGCTAAGGCTAGCACCCACTGCGACAAGCATTAATTAGTCGTATGACCCGAATGTACTAAGTACGTCTTTTGATCTATGAATACCTAGATATTTACTGAGTAGCCCTCAAGGAAGCACTGTCGATTAAGGGCAGTGGCACTAATATATGGTTAAAATGTATTCGCAGACAGTTTAATTCCATTGAGCTCTTGAATGTCTGGACTGTCCGGAAGAGACAAACCGAGTTACAGCCTAAACTGTAAAATGTCCATGCTTTTCACAGTACGAGAAGGTAATTGACGCCTGTAATGTGGACAGCTTAACGATCAATATCCTTTATATAAAACCAAGCCCCCTTTTTATACTGTATTTAGGTTATGTAGATCCTCAATTTGCAAAGCGGCTAGTCTTTAGATTACGCTTGAGCTGCCTATCCTGTGCCGAATTAACCAAATCTTAGACAGCACAGCGTGAATCAGCCGGACAGTGCATTTTTTCTATTTTGCTCAATGACACTGAAGTTCACTTTTTGTTTTGTCCACTGCATAAAACGCCTTAAGAAAAATACTTAGAACATTGGTATTAGGCAATATGGGGCTGTGTAAATCAGATACTTCCAGGACAGCTGTTTTTCCTATTTCGATTTTTTTTTCAAACTGTTTTTACCGAGTTTTAACAAGCAATATATCATACAGATATTCTTCATCAGTCATACTATGGATTTTACAGCTAACAAATTGTTCAGATGCTTAGACCGGACACAGTCCTATCTAGTCACATTGATTGAATCTCTGTATATCATTTCAAAAACACTGTTTTGATTGTCATGCGGGATTTTACCCACCCCATGACCCGGACAATAAACAAAGAACTTTCATTTCTGGGAGTGGCAGTGTATTCTGAAGAGTTTACAATGAGTGGATGTGGGAAGTATGGTAATGGAAAGCCAGTGGTAGATGAAGACTAGGCGGGAGGGGAGTGAGTGAGGGAAGGTGGAATCAGACTTGGGAGAGGTGGAGTGCTCTTGTATGGGTGAGGGATGCTGTGAAAGGAAGACCTTCGCTCAGAAATTGGACAAGCGGGCCCTATTTGTATTAGAAGTTCATGTGGGTGTCTGTTAAGACATCAGCCATTCTTTCCATCATAAGAGCCTGCCAATGTGGGGGGTGCCACTGTGTGAGGGACGGAGCTGTGGGCTTTTTCCAGTTTGCTACTAGTGCGGTCTTGGCTGCTCCAAGGAATAACCATAGGATGGAACAGTAGCTTGGGGTTTGGTGTTTAAGGGTCTCGTCATGTAAACGTAGTAGAATGCAGCCTAGTGTGGCAGGGCCTTGGTATCCCAATATCGTTTCGATTTGAGCCAGAAATTGAGACCAGAAATGCCAGATAGTGGGACAATCCCAATAAATATGCTTAAAGTCTCCTAACAGTCCACAGCCTCTCCAACAGCGGTCTGATGAGTTGGGATGGATTGATTTAAGGTTGGTGGGATGTAAGTACTAGTCATATAGTATTTTGTAGTGGGCTTCTCTCAATCCAAGAGATTATATCTGGCTATGTGTAGGAGGCTGGACTGGCTTGTAGTGAGTACCTAGGGGTACTTGCACCTTGCACCAGGCCCAGTTATCCCTTATTAGTGTATAGGGTGTCTAGCAGCTTAGGAGATAGATAATGGTAGCTTAGCAGAGCAGCTTAGGCTGAACTAGGAGACGAGTGAAGCTCCTACAGTACCACTAGTGTCATATGCACAATATCATAAGAAAACACAATACACAGATATACTAAAAATAAAGGTACTTTATTTTTATGACAATATGCCAAAAGTATCTCAGTGAGTACCCTCAGTATGAGGATAGCAAATATACACAAGATATATGTACACAATACCAAAATATGCAGTAATAGTATTAGAAAACAGTGCAAACAATGTATAGTTACAATAGTATGCAATGGGGACACATAGGGATAGGGGCAACACAAACCATATACTCCAAAAGTGGAATGCGAACCACGAATGGACCCCAAACCTATGTGACCTTGTAGAGGGTCGCTGGGACTATTAGAAAATAGTAAGGGTTAGAAAAATAGCCCACCCCAAGACCCTGAAAAGTGAGTGCAAAGTGCACTAAAGTTCCCCAAAGGACATAGAAGTCGTGATAGGGGAATTCTGCAGGAAAGACACAAACCAGCAATGCAACAACGATGGATTTCCAGTCGAGGGTACCTGTGGAATAAGGGGACCAAGTCCAAAAGTCACAAGCAAGTCGGAGATGGGCAGATGCCCAGGAAATGCCAGCTGTGGGTGCAAAGGAGCTGCTACTGGACAGTAGAAGCTGAGGATTCTGCAAGAACGACAAGGGCTAGAGACTTCCCCTTTGGAGGATGCATCCCACACGCCGTGGAGAGTCGTGCAGAAGTGTTTTCCTGGAGAAAGACCGCCAACAAGCCTTGCTAGCTGCAAGTCGTGCGGTTAGCGTTTTTGGATGCTGCTGTGGCCCAGGAGGGACCAGGATGTCGCCAATTACGTCTGGGGACAGAGGGGCCGTCGAGCAAGACAAGGAGCCCTCTCAGAAGCAGGCAGCACCCGCAGAAGTGCCAGAACAGGCACTACGAAGATGCGTGAAACGGTGCTCACCCGAAGTCGCACAAAGGAGTCCCCCGTCGCCGGAGGACAACTTAGGAGGTCGTGCAATGCAGGTTAGAGTGCAGTGGACCTAGGCTGGACTGTGCACAAAGGATTTCCGCCGGAAGTGCACGGAGGCCGGAGTAGCTGCAAAAGTCGCGGTTCCCAGCAATGCAGTCTGGCGTGGGGAGGCAAGGACTTACCTCCACCAAACTTGGACTGAAGAGTCACTGGACTGTGGGAGTCACTTGGACAGAGTTGCTGGATTCAAGGGACCTCGCTCGTCGTGCTGAGAGGAGACCCAGGG
The DNA here is from genome assembly GCF_031143425.1 of Pleurodeles waltl. Taxonomy (NCBI): domain Eukaryota; kingdom Metazoa; phylum Chordata; class Amphibia; order Caudata; family Salamandridae; genus Pleurodeles; species Pleurodeles waltl. The sequence goes on from NC_090443.1 coordinate 210,670,201, forward strand.
TACCAGTGATGCAGTTCTTTGGTGCCTGCGGTTGCAGGGGGACGATTCCGTCGACCCACAGGAGATTTCTTCGGAGCTTCTAGTGCAGAGAGGAGGCAGACTACCCCCACAGCATGCACCACCAGGAAAGCAGTCGAGAAGGCGGCAGGATCAGCGTTACAGAGTTGCAGTAGTCGTCTTTGCTACTTTGTTGCAGTTTTGCAGGCTTGCAGCGCGGTCAGCAGTCGATTCCTTGGCAGAAGGTGAAGAGAGAGATGCAGAGGAACTCGGATGAGCTCTTGCATTCGTTATCTAAGGAATCCCCAAAGACAGAGACCATAAATAGCCAGAAAAGAGGGTTTGGCTACTTAGGAGAGAAGATAGGCTAGCAACACCTGAAGGAGCCTATCAGAAGGAGTCTCTGACGTCACCTGCTGGCACTGGCCACTCAGAGCAGTCCAGTGTGCCAGCAGCACCTCTGTTTCCAAGATGGCAAAGGTCTGGAGCACACTGGAGGAGCTCTGGGCACCTCCCAGGGGAGGTGCAGGTCAGGGGAGTGGTCACTCCCCTTTCCTTTGTCCAGTTTCGCGCCAGAGCAGGGCTGAGGGGTCCCTGAACCGGTGTAGACTGGCTTATGCAGAAATGGGCACCATGTGTGCCCATGAAAGCATTTCCAGAGGCTGGGGGAGGCTACTCCTCCCCTGCCTTTACACCATTTTCCAAAGGGAGAGGGTGTAACACCCTCTCTCAGAGGAAGTCCTTTGATCTGCCATCCTGGGCCAGGCCTGGCTGGACCCCAGGAGGGCAGAAGCCTGTCTGAGGGGTTGGCAGCAGCTGCAGTGAAACCCCGGGAAAGGCAGTTTGGCAGTGCCAGGGTCTGTGCTAGAGACCCGTGGGATCATGGGATTGCACCAACAATGCCAGGATGGCATAGAGGGGGCAATCCCATGATCTTAGACATGTTACATGGCCATATTCGGAGTTACCATAGTGAAGCTACACATAGGTAGTGACCTATATGTAGTGCACGCGTGTAATGGTGTCCCCGCACTCACAAAGTCTGGGGAATTGGCCCTGAACAATGTGGGGGCACCTTGGCTAGTGCCAGGGTGCCCTCACACTAAGTAACTTAGCACCCAACCTTTACCGAGGTAAAGGGTAGACATATAGGTGACTTATAAGTTACTTAAGTGCAGTGTAAAATGGCTGTGAAATAACGTGGACGTTATTTCACTCAGGCTGCAGTGGCAGGCCTGTGTAAGAATTGTCAGAGCTCCCTATGGGTGGCAAAAGAAATGCTGCAGCCCATAGGGATCTCCTGGAACCCCAATACCCTGGGTACCTCAGTACCATATACTAGGGAATTATAAGGGTGTTCCAGTAAGCCAATGTAAATTGGTAAAATTGGTCACCAGCCTGTTAGTGACAATTTGAAAGAAATGAGAGAGCATAACCACTGAGGTTCTGGTTAGCAGAGCCTCAGTGAGACAGTTAGTCATAACACAGGTAACACATTCAGGCACACTTATGAGCCCTGGGGCCCTGACTAGCAGGGTCCCAGTGACACATACAACTAACACAACATATATACAGTGAAAAATGGGGGTAACACGCCAGGCAAGATGGTACTTTCCTACACTATGTCTCCACAAAAGTTCTGCCATTGTTTAGGAGAGACCTGATCCTCTAACATCGTGGTCCAGAATGTGGTGCGGCGCTGTGGTTGGGTGGGAGTGGTAGTCAGCAGGATGGCATAAAGAAAGGAAATGACCCCTCTAGTTCTATTTGTCTGTCTGACACATTTTTCGATTAGGGATAGTTCTCTAGTGCCAGCCTGTTGAATGTTTGGGTGAAGGACCCAGCGTTGAAGTTGGATGTAGTGGTACCGTTCACAGGCTGCCAGGCCAAGTCTAGTTGACAGTGTTCAAAGGTAAGAAGGTCTCAGTTGTGGAATAGATCAGAAAGAGTGTGTCACCCTCCCGCCTTCCATCGATCAAAAGGCCCTGGCATAAGCGCTAGTAGAAAAGCAGGATTTAAATGGATGGGAGTGTATGGGGAAGAGAAGATTGTCAAGCCCTGAGTGCGATTTAAAATGTCCCACAGTTGGAGAGTGATTCTTGTGGGAGTGCTATGGTATGTGTTTAGAAGTCTATCTGTCTTTGGTTTCCATAACACATCTCATATTAAGCGACCCGTCACTGCCCTATCAATGTGTAGCCAGTGCTTGTCAGATTCCTTCACTGGCCCTTCTGCCATCACTCTAAGTTGCGTTGCTCTGTAATACAAGAGAAAATCGGGGAGGGGGATTTTACCTGCTTGTTTTGGAAGCCTTAGATGCTTGTAGGGGAGTAGAGCCTGTCATCCTTGCCACACAAAGAGTATGATGAGTGAGCGGAGTGTCGAAAAGAATTTGCAGGGAAGCTCTATAGGGAGTCCCTGAAATAGATACAGAATGAGGGGAAGGACCGTCATCTTGATTACATTGATCCTGTCTAAGCAAAATAAGTATGGGGGGGCATTATTCAAGATCATCTTGCAATTGTCTTAGGAGCGGAGGCAAATTATTGTGGTACCGATTGGGAATTTTTAGGGGTTATCTTGATTCCTAAGAAGAGAAGATGCTTTTTTGCCCAAGTAAAGGGAACATAGTTAGCCAGTTTACTCATTTGGAGAGATGGGAGAGTCAGATTTAGGAGAAATGATTTGTGAAGATTCACATAATAGCCTGAGTCAGCTCTTGTTGAAGGGCTTCAAGAAGGATTGGGGGCAGTGAGAGAAAGCAATACATAATCTGCAAAGAGTGAGATTTTAAGTTTTTTTGGGCCGAAAGGAAGCCCTTGTATTTCGAGGCGCTGCTCTAACTTTAGCTGCAAATGGTTCTATAATGAGGGTGAATAACAGCGGAGAGAGCGGGCCCCCCTGCAGAGTGCCCCTTCCCAGTTTGAAGAAATCAGAGCCTTTGCTACTAACTACCACTCGCATGCGAGGGATGTGTAGTTAGCCTGAATCATATGTACAAATTGTTCATTGATTCAGAATTTACGTAAAGTGTGAAAGAGAAAAGACCACTTCACCCGTTCGAAGGCCTTTCTTTTTAGTTACTTTTTTGATCAGGTGGGTTACTCTGCATAGGTTGTCATGTGTTTGTCTTCCTTTTATACAACCCAATTGATCTGTATGGATAAGATTAGGTAAGATAGTTTATAATTGAGTGGTGAGCATTTTTTAGTACAGTCTGACATCAACATTAAGCAGTGCTATTGGTCTGTATGAGGCATAATGGTGGGGGTATTTCCACTGTTTTGGAATAATCGTAATTAAGACTTCACTCATTGTAGGAGGCTGGCCTGGCTTGTAGTGGGTACCTTGGGTACGTACACCTTACACCAGGTCCAGTTATCCCTTATTAGTGAAATGTAGTAGTATTCTAGCAGCTTAGGCTGATAGAGGTAGCAATAGCAGAGCAGCTTAGGCTGAACTGGGAGACATGCAAAGCTCCTGCAATACCGCTTATAGTTTACACAGTACTGATACACAATTAAAGACAATACTCAGTGTTACCAAAAATAAAGGTAGTTTATTTGGGTGACATAAGGCCAAAAATATCTTAGAGGCAATACTCCTTCTGGAGGTAAGTATTATCCACAATATATACATTAGACACCAAAATAAGGTAAGTAATTAGACATAGGATAGTGCAAACAATAGGAAATGCTATAGAATGCAATAGGTCTAGGGGCAACACAAACCATATACTAAGAAAGTGGAATGCGAATCACAAATTCCCCCCTAGACAAGTGTAGTGTGTAGAGAATCGCTGGGAGAGTAAGGATACAGTAAAGGTAAATAAAATACCCCACCCCAGAGCCCAGAAAAGCAGGAGTAAATTACTGCACGTTTCCTTAGGGCACACTAAAAGTCGTGATTAGAGTTATTGCAAGAACCAAGCAAGACTGCAAACAGCAAATGGTGGATTCCTGGACCTGAAGACCTGCAAAGGAAGGAGAAGTCCAGAAGTAGAAAGAAGTTCCAGGAAGGACAGGAGCCCCTGCCAACCCAGAAGAGGGTGCAAAAGAAGAATCCCTGGTTGGACGAAGACTGCAGAAATGCACCCAAGGAAGATGTCAGCGGGTTCCTGCATGATGCTCTGGATGTCCCACGAAGAGAAGGTGAATGCAGGCAAGTTTTGGTGCTGGATTTCTCCAACAAGCCTTGGTTCCGGCAAAGTGGTGTTTTGTGTCAAAATGGTGCTATCTGGACCCAGGAGGGACCTGGGGGCCTCAACTCTGTGTGAGGAGGAAGAGGGGGCTCTCAGCACTTTAGAGAGCCCTCAGAACACCAGATAGCACCCACCGGAGTCCCTGGACACTGGGACAAAGGAGGTGCAAAATGCAGTTGGTTAAGCACTACAAAGGAAGGTCCCACGCCGCCAGAGAACAACTCGGTGAGTTGAGCGTCGCAGGATGGAGTGCTGAGGACCTGGGCCAGGCTGGGCACTAAGGAATTTTGCAAATAGTGCACAGAGGCCTCAGGAGGTGAAGAAGATGCGATGCACAGTGGTACTGTCGTTCTCGGGGAAGGCAAGGTCTTACCTCCTCCAACTGCGTCAGCAGGACCTCAGGACAGTCTATGTCGAAGGAGTCCACCCTCTGTTCCAAGAAGCATGCTCGTCGCCAGAAGAGGAGTCCAATGAACTGGTCGTCGACTTAGAAGGTGCCTGCTTGAGCCGGGGAGTGACTCTGTCACTCCACGGGAGATTTCTATGGTCCTTCTGGTGCAGGGTGAAGACAGGGAGTCCCCAGAACATGGACACCGTGGAAACTGTTGCAATTGCTGGCTGGAGCTGAAGTTGCAGAGGAAAAGTAGCCCTTCTGGATACTTTGTTGCTGTTACAGTGGTTCCTGGAGCAGTCTGCAGTTGATCTGAGGTCAGAGGAAAAAGTAGTAGTTGCAGAGGATTCCTGATGGAAACGTGCAAGCAGAATATGAGAGAACCCATAGGAGACACCCTAAATAGCCCTGAGAGGGGGATTGGCTACCTTATCAGGTTTGGACCTATAAGGAGGGGTCTCTGACGTCATCTGCTGGCACTGGCCACTCAGAAGCCTCCAGAGTGTCCCCACACCTTGGAATGCAAGACAACTGAAGTCAGGGACACACTGGAGGAGCTCTGGGCACCACCCCTAGGGTGGTGGTAGACAGGGGAGTAGTCACTCCCCTTTCCTTTGTCTAGTTTCGTGCCAAATCAGGGACTGGGGGTCCCTGAATCGGTGTAGACTGGCGTATGCAAGGAGAGCACCATCTGTGCCCTTCAAAGCATTTCCAGAGGCTGGGGGAGGCTACCCCTCCCCAGCCTGTAACAGCTGTTTCCAAAGGGAGAGGGTGTAACACCCTGCTCCCAAAGGAAATGCTTTGTTCTGCCTTCCTGGGACAGAGCTGCTCAGACACCAGGAGGGCAGAACCCTGTCTGTGAGGTGGCAGCAGGTGTAGCTGCATTGCAAGCCTCAGAGAGCTGGTTTGGCAGTACTAGGGGTCCGTGGTGGAGCCCCCAGGATGCATGGAATTGGCTCCCCAATACCAGATTTGGAATGGGGGGGCGATTCCATGATCTTAGACACCTTACATGGCCATATTCGGAGTTACCTTTGTGAAGCTACATATAGGTATTGACCTATATGTAGTGCACGCGTGTAGTGGGGTCCCCGACCTCACAAAGACCCGGGAATTGGCCCTGAATGATGTGGGGGCACCTTTGCAAGTGCAAGAGTGCCCTCACACTTAGTAACTTTGCACCTAGCCTTCATTAAATGAAGGTTAGACATATAGGTGAGGTATAAGTTACTTAAGTGCAGTGAAAATGGCTGTGAAATAATGTGTGCACTATTTCACGCAGGCTGCAGTTGCAGTCCTGTGAAAGGGTTTGTCTGAGCTCCTTATGGTGGCAAAAGAAATGCTGCAACCCATAAGGATCTCCTGGAACCCCAATGCCCTGGGTACCTAGGTACCATATACTAGGGACTTGTAAGGGGGGACCAGTGTACCAATTGAAATTGGTAAATTAAGTCACTAGCCTATAGTGACAAATTTAAAAGCAGAGAGAGCATAAGCACTGAGGTTCTGGTTAGCAGAGCTTCAGTGACACAGTCAAACACTATACACAACACACACATGAGGCCATAAACTATGAGCACTGGGGTCTTGACCAGCAGGATCCCAGTGAGACAGGCAAAAACATATTGACATACAGGTAAAAATGCCAGGTAACATGCCAAGAAAGATGGTACTTTCCTACAGTGAGTCTATTCAATAGATTACAAAAAAACCTTGACTACGGAATAAAGAAGGGAGATTGGCCTGTAAAATAAAGGACTATCTATATCCCACTGCTTGAAAACTCGGTTGACAGCTTAGGACCATGAGGGAGGGGGGTCTTTTTTCACAGCAGCGTTCAAAACATTGGTAAAGATAGGGGCCGAGGTATCCACATCACTCCGGTATAAATCAGGGGGGATTAAATCTGGTTGGGCACTTTCTTTCTGGACAGACCTACCTTTTCCTGGGCAAAAACAAGAAAGGAACCCCTTCTAGTGGCATACAAGCCTCTTTGCATAGACTATCTGGTCCCCCATTATATACATCTCTAAAGTGAGAAATCCACCTGCCTGCCTCAATATGATGTACTAGGTCAGGAACATTTGGTTGTGCAAAAAAGGAAAAATTAATAATATCCCAGAAGTTACCACTATTCCTTAAGCAACTTGGGTCAACCAATTTGGAGGCCATGCAGCCTCCCTAATCTCATTTTTGCGCCGGTTTATCTAGACTTTGTAGTTACAATGACGTAATGACACCAGGGTAGCATCTCTCAGAGATGCCACAAGGAAGCATTTTAGTTCTCTTAGTGTATATGAACAGCCTTTATCAAACCATTTACGGTCTGTGGTGACTGTAGTGCCTCTTGAACAAGTGAGGGATTAGTTGATTATGCTAATAATATAAGAGAAGGCAAATAAAATCGTTTGGAGGCAATTAGTACTACTAGAACGGGTGACAAACTCCTGCAAACATTGGAGAGGGCAAGGTTAAAAACATCTGGAGAAACCTGTGACCAGCATAACCGTTTACCCTGACTTGAAAGTTTAAGAACTTCCCTGAGCCCTCCGTTTCTGCTTTAGCGACTTACACCATCTAAGGGAGATACAGTTAGGGTTAAGGTCACTATAGGATCTAAAGTCTAAGGAGACCTCCAGAAGTTGGGAAAAAATGAGAAGCGAAACAAAAATAAAATATATACATGAGGCACACCCTCTTCCTAAAAAGGTCGGGGCCATCTCACCCATGGCAGAATAAACAGTTTTGTTCAGGGTAAAAGCTAGGTCATACTTGCAAAGAAAGAAGTTCAACAGATTCCTTGAAGGGCTGTGATCAAAACGCAAGCCCTCTGGTGAGAAACAATGACCGGGTTTATAGGAGAAAATACGGAGATCCTCACATTAATTACAATCCCCCACCATTATAATGTCTACAGCGTCCTGTCTGGAGCCCTCCAAGGAGGCAAAAATCGAATCCAGAAGATGTATGTTTCTAAGATAAAGCAGGGAGGTCTTGGCATTTTAAAAATTGAACAACAAGGTATTGGGGACCCTTCAAAAGCAAATAACAAAGCTTGCAAGTTAGGGGACCCAGTATCAAGAGTCTCCACAATGCCTTCAATTGCAAGAGAAGTAAATACAATCAGGCCGCACATAGCCCGACCTTTGCAGGATTTTCTGGTTGGAGTAAAGTAGGACTTGAAACCCTCCAAGTGACAGCTATCTGTGGCCCACGTCGCCTGAAGACAGAACACTGCAGAGTCTTTCACATACTCCACTCAGACTAAATCATTAAGCTTAGCCCCGAGACAGCAATATACGAGCTAATAAGATTAAATTTGTTTGTACTCCGGAAAGCGCATACACCCCAAAGAGAGATATTCAACCCTCTGGGGGAGATTATGATGGAATCAGACTGACTCAGTCAATCGCAGGAGTCCAGGGAGCTACACGGCTAGCATCTGTTTGAGGTTTCCAACATAAAAGGGGCCACATGTACTGTATTCCAGCTCCTGGGGTGCAGAGAGGGCACCAGACCCAAATTATAGGGGACTAAATTCGGCCTCTAGAAATACCCCAGTGGCAAGACACAAACTCAAGATTTGGCAGACGGATTGACAGTGTCCAAAACGCGTGCGGCTATGTCAGCCCTGGAGAAATTAATGAGCACGTTGTACCCCAGTAAAGACTTCAGCCTGCTGCAATGCACTCGCAACACCATTTTCATCCACATACCAGTGGACAGTTCCAGAGAAGGGTGAGCCCCCAACCAACTTTAATCTTAATTTGCGAAAAATGATCATCCAAGTTAAGGGTGGGGGCATTCCCCAAAAATACAAAGTAGGGGGTCGCCTCTGGGTGGAGATTAATCATAACTTTATGCAAATTGGTATCACCCTGCAGATTCTCTGGGTTACTCTCTGGTAAAGCAGTGGCAAGCGTCTCCTGTGGTAGAGGTTGGAGACCTCTGGCGTTCACCCTGTTTGAGAAAGAGACCCAGCTCTTCCATTAAAGGAGCCCTGTTGCTATTGGGGGGGTCAACGCTAAGGCAGGGTTATCGTCGAGTCTAACTTGATTAGGCACAGTATCCCTGGAAAGAGCATGGTTGCCTGGCCTCATAAACCGCTCCACGCACGGTTGCATCAGCGAGATCGGAGGAAAAACCCATCCAAAGCATTATGTAGACAGCTATGTTCCCTTGCCTGATCCACACCATAGACAGCTGACCATAACCCTTACTTGGAGGTAAATTACGCTATCTATAGCCGATTTTTCTCTTTGTGGCCTGCAGAGGTGATACTGCAGTGATGTAATTTGAGATGACATGAGTGATGTAATTTGTGACGTCATAAGCAGTGCATTGTGGGGGCCTAAGTTATAGTTAGGTGAGGTTACTATAACTGCTGAACTTCTATGGTTTTGTATGTTTCAAATGTCATCCTAACTATAATGTACCTGTAATCTTCGGTCTTTGCAGTGAATTTGTAAGATTTATTTTTTATTCTATTTTCCTAACTATACCGTCCCTGTAACCTTTAGTTTTTTTAGTGAATTTCTACGTTTTTTTATGTTAAGTAATGTTAAAATATCTTTTGTTGATCCAACCCTATGTCATGGATGCACTATCATCCATTAATGATTTTCTGTAGTAATGTGTGTGCTTAAACAATAGCATATCTACACTTGTATGGTTTGTGTTTGAGAATTTGAACAGAGACAAGTGAACACATGCCTATTTTGTTGTCTATTTCCATAACTGGCCTTTATTTCTGCAAATTGTTCCTTAAGTAGGTTCGAGGTTTAATTTCAAGTCCCAAAAACACAATTTCTCAGGGTTGATGTACTTGGTTTAGATGAGGCGGCAAATATTACAGTCAAACTACAGCAACATAAAGCAGCTGTACATAGAACACCACATACGTCTGTTCGCCTCTTTATTTTTTGACCATGCTCAAGTCACTCTCATCTGTCTATGACACCTAGCGCAGAAAAAGTCAGAACACATCCAGCTTGGAACATGTAAGCACACTATTTAAAAAATATATATTTGTATTACTTGATAAAGTGATATATGTATATATATATAAAAAATATATATATCTATATATACCCACACATATCAGGTAAGTATCTGTTATGTCCATCATAAACAACCAACAGATTTAGACCGACATGTACCTTTCACACTCCCCCCAAAACTTGTCCAAGTAAAGCCATATTCAACAGTATCCCCCTCCTCCTATCCCTCCGCCCAGATGCTTCAAAGAAAAAATACTCTGTACTTTCTGTATCCTTGTCCATCATAGTTGTTTCTGTCTGGACAAAGTGGGCCATACTCTTTAAGCAACTGATAACAGAGAAAAAACAGCCTTACCACCTTTAGATATTATTCGTTCACCTCCCACTGTAGTGGGGCACTGTCTCATTGTGTATGTGTATTTTCAAGCATTGCCCGAGTCATTTCTGCCCAGGCTGTCAGAGCTTCCTGTGCTTTTTCATCTTTCCTATTCTTCCTCATGTGAACCTTTTTAGCCCTGACTCATCCCACCATGTCTGACTCTCACGCCTCCCTATTTGGGGTCGGGAGACTCAACCACTGGAGTCACTTTGCTACATTTAGGCCTAGAAGGGTATAACGCCGGCTGAGTTTCTTTTTTAGGTTCTCCAGGAGGAGACCTAGTATACATTTTCCAATCATTTGCAGGGCCTCCCAACCTGTGGCCTACCTAAGTTGGACCAGGACGTCTGCTCAGAAAGCTTGTACTGAAGGGCAATGCCATACCATGTGAACAAAATCAACTATCTCCCCATGGCACCTTGGGCAACTTTGTCCCTGGAGGGGTATATGGTGGTTCGCCATTTGGGGGATAAGTAGGTCATGTGTAGAAAGTTTTACTGTATCTGTTTGAATCTAGCGCACACCAACACCCCCTTCATGCTCGCATGTATCTTAATCCAAGCCCGTGGAGACAGAAGGTCGACATTGTGGTGCTGTCATGTGCTTTCTATAAGTAGAGGTTGCAACAGCTTGTCAGAGCGAGGCACTCAGTGTAAATGTGTTATAAGTCTGCGTCCCCCTTCAATCACTAACATCGTGACTAGTGTTTGAGTGGGCACTTGAGTTTCCAGAAATGTAGGCCATAATTGTCTAGCTGTTGCTGCTACCTTTGCATATTGTAGAAATTGACCTGTACCCAGATTAAAAGACACTTGTGCTTCTTGCAGAGTAATGAGCCTACCCTCAGGGTAAAGGTCAGAAAACATTATGCATCCTCCTTCCTGCCACCTGCCCACCGTCATGGTGTGGGCAATCTGTGCGAAGGGGGCCAGAATCCATACGTCAATATCAGGTGCATAAGGTGTTCTTTTAAGGACCTGTCTGACCACTCTCTCGCATATTCTGCCCATACGTCGGATTACATGTCGGCACGTGTGGGGTATTTTAGCGCCTTATATCAGGAGTTCCCCTTGTTTGTGTCCCTTATGAGATCCTACCACCAATTACCTTTCTCAATTTGGCTCACCATCCAACCAATGTATTGCATGTTGCAGTTGTGCAGCTATACAGTATTTTTCCAAGTCTGGTACCTCTAGGCCTCCCCTTTCACATTCACGTCTGAGGGCAGATAAGCTTACTCTGCATCTTTTGGCCTGCCATAGGAGTTCCACTATTAATTTGTCTAGCTCCCTGAAGACCTCTCTAGGGATGTCACAGAAAGATACTTGCAACATACAAGGCACAGCGTGGCAGCACTACAATTTTCAGAAGCGCTAGCTTTCCTAATAAGGATAAATGGAGGGTATCCCAGAACTGTATGATGGGTTTTAGTCCTGCTATGACTCTCCCCATATTAAGGTTGCCTGCAAGCTATTTGCCAAGCAGCCTGTCAGGCAACCTAAGAGAAGTAAAACTGACTTTGCTCATTCACCCGAGTCCTGAGAACTCACAATATTCTTGCATTACGTTCAAGAGGATCGGGACCAATATATCAGGCTGCCTCAGGTATACCATAGTGTCGTCTGCATAAAATAAAACTATATGTTCAGTAGTACCAACTGGAATTTCCTACCCTCTAAGGGTCTGTCTGGGGCGATAGAGAACATCCCAGCCTGGTGCCGAGCTGTAAAACAATTTCTTCCATAGTGCCCCGTTCGGACTCTGGCATGTGGATCTATCTATAGCAGCTTGATCCAGTTTATAAAGGACGGTGCTCACTCCTTCTAAATTTAATTGCTGAGGACTTTGCACACCCCACAATTGGCATACTGGTGCCCCCATATAAGTCCCCAATATATGGTACTTGGGTATCCTGGGCATTGGGGCACCAGGGGTTCCCCATGGGCTGCAGCATGTATTGTGCCACCCGTGAGAGCCCATGCAAAATGTGTCTGCAGACCTGCCATTGCAGCCTGTGTGAAATGGTGCATGCACCCTTTCACTACAGGTCACTGTAAGTCATCCCTATGGTAGGCCCTCCTAGCCCAGAGGGCAGGGTGCAGGTACTTGTGTGTGAGGTGTGAGGGCACCCCTGCTTGAGCAGAGGTGCCCCTACGAACTCCAGCTCCATTTTCCTGGACTTTGTAAGAGCGGGGAAGCCATTTTACCCGTCTACAGGACATAGGTCACTACCTATGTCCAGCTACACAATTGTAACTCTGAACCTGGGCATGTTTGGCATCAAACATGTCAGAATCATACACCAATACTGTTGCAAGTATTGGTTGTATGATTCCATGCACTCTGGGGGCTCCATAAAGGATGCCTAGCTTTGCTCCCTACCAGTTTGCAGGGTTTTCCCGGGCATTTCAGGGCAGCCCCCACTGCTGCCACCCCTCAGACAGGTTTCTGCCCTCCTGCTGCTTGACCAGCTCTGGCAGAGGAAGGCAGAACAAAGGATTTCCTGTGGGAGAGGAAGGTAACCCCCCCCCTTCTTTGAAATAGGTGTTATACGGCTTGGGAGAGGTAGACTCCTAAAGCCACCCGCATGCTTTAAAGGGCACATTTGGTGCATAAACCAGTTTGCACCAGTCCAGGGACCCCTGATCCCTGCTCTGGTGCCAAACTGGACAACAGAAAGGGGAGTGTCCATCACCACCCCCGGGGGGGGGGGTTGCCCAGAACTCCTTCAGGTGGACTGGATGCTGCCATCTTCAATCCAAGGTGGGCAGAGGCCCCTGGGAGCATCTGAGTGGACAGGTCAGGCAGTTGACGTCACAGCCCCCTCCTGATAGGTAGTCATCTGCTAGGTGACCAACCCCACTTTTTGGGCTATTTGTGGTCTCCCTCTTGGGTGTGTTCTCATATTCAACGTGCAAGGTTCAAGCAGGACTCTCCTGCATTGTTTACTTCATCTTCTGGCCACTGGGACTGCAAGTGGACCCTGCAGGAACCAGTAATCTGCAACTTCAGTGACGACTCTGCTCTGCAACATTGTTTCTCCAGCTCCTTCCAGCAAATGCAACATTTCCCTGGCTGTGCATCCTCTGAGGGTGAATAGCCTCTGCCTGCACAAGAAGGAAGAAGGAATCTCCCTTGGAGTGAAGGAGTCACTCCCCTGCATACACAGGCACCAACTGCAAAGACTACTGGCTGTGTGGATCCTCTCTCGTGGATCTGCATCACAGGTGGTGGTCTGAAGTGGTCCCCTTGGTCCCCTCTACCACCTGTCCAACTTGGGAGATGGTAAGTCCTTGCCTCTCCTTTCAGGACAGTACCCCTGTGCACCACACTTATTGCAGCTACCAAGGTTTGTTTATTCCTCCTTCTGGAAATCTTCAGGCTCCATGTAGCCCCGGCCCCCAGCACTCTTTCCTGCAAAGCACAGTCTCCTGCCTGCTGCTCCAGCGATGTGGGACTCCTCTTCAGTTGTGCTGAGTGGGCCTTACTGTGACTCATTTGCCTGGCTGGCCGCGGGTCGCCTTTTGGGGCTGCCTCCTCTTCTTGTGACTCTCCCAGCTGCGGAGGGTTACCCTGGACTCCCCACCTTGGGGTGAGTTCCCTGGACCTTGCTGGTCCTCTTCAGCCTTGCAAAACCTTCTTCTCCAACTCTTGCATTTGCCAAGGCTTGTTGGTGATTTTCCCGCACCACTGACTGACTGCATCACGAATGCCGACGTGAGACATCACTTGCATCACTTCCTGAACGTCTCTTCTGCTCCTGTGCTGCACTGCTGACCTTCTTTGTCCGCCGTTGACCTGGTCCTGCATCCACAGAAGAGTGGTTAGTGGCTCCTGCCACAATCAGACACTCCAACTCGACTCCAACTTTGCAGGCCCTCTTCTGTCAGGATCCTCCTTTGGTTTCTTCCAGTCTTGTCTGAGTCTTGCACAATCCTTTTCCAAAGTCCTCCTGTTGGGTTTGGGGAAAACCAGGTACTTACCTCTTATCTTCTGATCATTGGGGGACACCCTGGTACTTACCTTTTGGGATTCCTAGTTCCTCCAGCTCCCCTCTACCGATACCACTTCCTTGGGTAGGGGACTGCCTTTCACATTTCAATTTTTTAGTATATGGTTTGGCCCTCCCCAGGGACCCTCACTATTTGCTATTGCTTCTACCAATGCCTATTGCTTTTTATGCTAGTTACTGATTGCTAATGTGTATATAACAGTGTGTTCATCTACCTCCAGTTGGGGTATTGCCTATACAGTATTTTACTATTTGCAGTACTGTAATAAAGTACCTTTATTTTTGGAACACTATGTGGATTTTTTATGTTTGCAAGTGTTGTGTGACTATAGTGGTATTGCAGAAGCTTTGCATGTCTCCTAGCTAATTCTTGACTGCACATACACAGCTACCTCTAGAAAGCCCTGGCTTACTAGACACTGCCTGCATTTCACTAATAGGGGATAGCTGGACCTGGTATAAGGTGATAACACCATAGGTGCTCACCACACACCAAGCCACCTACCTACAGGGAGGGCAGAGCAGCCCTCCTGCATGTGCGGTGCATGCATCACATGGGCCAGTCGCCGCAGGTTGCGCAAGGTGTTGCTATGCAGAATAATCCAGATTGACCCTCATTGATCACAGGTGTAAGATACGGAACGAGGCGGGTCACCAATACCTAACTAAGGAGTTTAAGGTCCATGTTTAGCATCAATATGGGGCGATATGACCCAATCTCTAGACCATGGGTACTCACAAATGTTTTTTCGGGGCCAAAACTGCAGTATGGTTTGTGGCCGAGGGCCGCACTGAAGGGCCAGAGGGTGGGGTCGTGTGTGGGGCTACTAGGGGGGGCACAAACCCCCCATTTTTCAAAACATTGCTAGACAATGCTGTATTTTGAAGCCAGATATAAACTTAAGAGGCATGGCATGATAATCCTTGTGAACTGGATTTTCAGAACAGGCCCAATGCAGCACAGGTTTATCTGAGTACGAAAAATAGGTATGTCAAAGGAAGACATACTAAGAACTTATTTTACACTTCATGTTTCTTGTTAGTGTTCTGTAATCTGGTATTATGTCTGAAACGGCAAGCCTTAAGAGCTGATCCAGATGTAAGTCTGATAGCTTATTTCGGAGTTTACTCTTCAACAGTCCCATTGTGGAAAACAAACTTTCACAAACATAGGTTGACCCAAACATACAAATTATTTTCTGGGCCACTGTAAAAAGAACAGGAAATTTGTCAGAAGGCACAATGTTTCAGAATTCTTCTGGTGCCTGCCCCCAAAAAAGATGCTTAGGGAGCTGAGTTGTGCTGCATGCCTATTAGCTCCATTTGTGCTTGCGGTCTTTTCACGCCAATAAGTTCAACAGCATCAAGATTTCGTGCACTCACCATCCAGGGGTTTTCAACCAGCCTGAACAGAGGGGTGAGGGCTCTGAATTGAGAGAATCGCCTTTTGATCGCCCCAGAAAGTTCCTCAAGACATGCACCAAGATTTAGCGTTGGCAGCATTTCTTGTGCATTTGGAAACCTCTGAGTCACAGCCAACAGTTTTGGAAAGTGGGTGAAGTCAGCAACATCCAGTTGTTCTTTGAATAGCACAATCTTACATTCAAATGAGTAAATACCATTCATCATGGACCACACAAGCTGTTGTTTGCCTTGCAGCATCAAATTAAGAGCATTGAAGTGTGCAAATAGATATGAAAGTAAATGGGGCATTAAAAGCCATTTCACATCCTTTAGTTCTGGGAATGTTTAACCTCTACTGTTTACAAAGTGTTCAATTTCAGGAACCAAAGCAATGAACCGCTCCAGAACTTTCCCTTTGCTTAACCATCGCACTTCAATATGCATCAAGAGGTCTGTATATTCAGCTTTAGAATCCTGCATCTTAGCCTTAAAAAGTCTATGGCTCAGGGCTTTGGCACAAATGAAATTAACAATTTTCACTGCACGTTTTAGGACGTTATTCAGTTCTCCTTGCTTTAATTTTGCACACAAAACTTCCTGATGAATAATGCAGTGGTAGCCTATCACAGTCTGTCCAGTGAGCTTCTTTTTAAGCAGAGATACAAAGCCTCTGTCATGGCCTACCATAGCAGGAGCCTCATCTGTTGTGATGCTGACAAGAGTGTCCAGTGGTATGTGATGTGTTTCAAAATAGTTGCAGATACTGTCCAGAATATCTTCTCCTCTTGTGTGCCCTTGAAGTGGTAGAAGGCACAGGAGCTCTTCTTTGGGATGAAGCGATTGGTCTAAGTACCTCACCCAAACTAATAACTGGGCCACATCGCCTATATCTGTGGCCTCAACCATGGCAATGCTGAAGAACGGTGACTCTGACAGCTTTGACCACCTGCTCCTGGACATTTTCACCCACTGCCTCTATTCTGCATACACAAGTGGAATCCGATAGCTGTAATGCACCGATTTCTTTTAAAATGCTGGATTTGTTGCTATAGTTTTCAAACAAAATTTCAGCTGCTGAAGGGAAACATTTCTTCACCAGCTCTGCCTCCGTGAATGTCTTCTTATGTTTGGCAAGCAAGTAGCATATTTTGAATGATGCTTCTGTAACAGCCTCAGATTCCTTCATGTGGCAAAGGAAGAGCTTCTACTGGGAAAGAAGTGTTTGCTTTAACGATGACACTTTTGCTGAACGCAGTTTTGAGTGCAATGGGAAGTTCTCAGTATAACCTGCGTGTCGAGTTTTGTAGTGCCGTTCCAGGTTATATCTCTTAAGAACATTTACTTTCTCTTTGCAAATCAAAAGGTGGCTTTCTCCTTTGGCCATTCAAGAAACAAGTACTCTTTTTCCCATGCTGCCTGTAATGATCTGTGTTCACTCTGTATGGATCTCGGTCGTTTGCAAGGCTTGGTAACTGGACTGTAGGCCATTGCAAAGGTCTCAGGTGGGTTTGTTACTGTGCAATGAGTATCAAGGGTCAGGATTCAGAATTTTCCCTCACAGCGGATGGAGCGACACCACCTCACGACGACCGATGGACCGACACCACCTCACGACCGACCGATGGACCGACACCACCTCACGACCGAACGATGGACCGACACTGCGTCTCGCTACAGAGCTCTGTGCGCAACACCAAAGTAATATAAAGTGATGTGAAAAATGGAAACGATGCACACCGTGATTAAACATATAGATTGTTAACACACACGCTGGCCTTTGCCGATTCCCAAAGAACCATGTTATAAAAAGTATTTTTTGCAATTATGCTGCAACTTGCTAGGCACCATAGAGTGATAATGAGGCCAATGAATTATTGTTTTTTTCAGCACGCTGGGTCACACAGCAATAGAAATCAACTGTGTACGAAATGCCCCCCAAAAAAAAACTAATACAGGACTGCAGCATATTTTAGGGATGATAGATTAGGATTCAAGACACGAAACACGCAACAGACAAGTTTCCTGCTTTAGTGGTGGTACTTCTTGGGTGACAGCCCAAACATATGTACCCATACCTCATCAATGGAAGAATGCCAGGACAGTGTAAACCAGGTGACTACATTAGTGTACTCTTTGGGTTTCAGTGTCAGTCAGAAGAAATCTTTGCCCGCATTCTCAACATAGGATATCTTTTGGGACCAGAGATAGATATGACCACAGCAAAGGTTGCAACATCAAAGAGAGATTCCAGGCATTTCAGTAACAGGCTTACCGTTACCACACATCACAGTCGGTGTCATTGAGAACAGTTATGAAGTTGATGGGAATGATGGTATCATGTAACAGCTTGATACTGTATGCTTCGTTACACATGTGCCCAAAACAGAACTTGCTAATGAACCAGAGGTGTCATGGACAGGGAGCATTTAGGGAGAGTCAGTCACAAAGGGAAGCAGTGCACAGAAGATAGCATGACAAGTGAAAGAAGATTTAGACCACCAGTCTCTATAATAGCCTCAGCGGAGTATCTTTGCTCTTGAAGTTTTAGCAGTTGGAATCATTACCTACCACACACATATAAGGATTTTTTTTTAAAAAGAAGCAAGAGAGCCAGCGACAGGCAGTGTTACACCGCAAAGTCAAAATGTTTTGTCACCTTGTTGTATATTAACAGATACCAGTTTAAAAAGCCTTACCTACAAATACACAAAGACAAACCCAAAATTAATTGCAAAGGTGGTATGCATCTATCTTTTTAATCACATTATTCACCTCCCATCCTTTTTTACAACATCTAACAACTCCATCTGAAAGGGCATCACATGCTTCAGATGTTAGAAGAGCAATAATGTATTTCTGTGAAGATGAGTTCGTAAATAGGCAACACTTGTTATTGCATAAACCTCATGAATCAAGCGGAAAGAGAACAGTAGGTAGGTGGGTCATGCAAACGATTCAAATATGCTGCCCTGCTATAAAATCTTTAGAAATATATCTTGAAGTTCCAGCTGCCGAAGGAAATTCAGGTGGGACACACTGTCGCAGGACTTTTGCTACCAATAATTATCCCTCACACCCTCCACGTTAAAAATACTGATCTGTAATTGATGTTTGGAAATCTAGAATAGGTCCATTTATTTGTGAGGGCCGGCGCTTATTCTTCTGGCTCAAACATTTGATCCGAGCAAAAGACATTTGGGAAAAAAGACAGAGGAAGAGAAAAAAGGAAAAGCGCCTCAGTTTGGCGAAAGCAGAAAGCTGCTAAAGTGAGCTGAAGGGGCAGGGAGTGGCTGTAAATGAACTAAAGAGGCCGGAGATGGCTTCAGGATTAGCTTCAGGATCAGCTGCCTCCACATTCAATGTTCCCACATTTAATTGCAGCAGCCGCATGTTTGAGAGGAGGGTTTTGAGCACTGGCATGTTTTCATTTACAAATTAAGCACTGCGTTGTAGTGGAGGTGAAGAGCCCATTATCTGTTTGTGCCTCCTTCTGTGCCCTGCATTTGGCAAACATACGTTTAAAAAAAATATATATTATATTCTGCCCCCCTGCACTTGCCACCCCGCCCCTTTTCCCTCCCGCGAGCCACCACTGCTGGTGGTAGGTATTCATTTTTTTTAAAAGGCAGTTTTTAACTATAACCAGCTAGGAGTGAGGAAACAACAGAAACCCAGTAAGGCAAAGCACTCCAAGAGGTTTAGCTACACTCAAGTGCCCCCTGGGCCAGGGGCCAGATACGCAATAGTATTATTGTAAGACGTTTTCCACAGCCCAGGCTCTGTAACAAAAAAAAAAATAAAAAAAATAATAGACCTGCTGCTTAGGTCTTATGACTGGGAATCCATTGTCTTCTACAGCAACAAGCACTGGCACAGCCAATAGGTCTCATTTTTACCTTAATCATAGCAGAACTAATGACTTTTCAAAATAAAAATGATTGTTTTTGCAAAGATACTGGTCAGCATCAGCAGTAAAGTCATGAAATATATGTGTGATTGATCACCACACATGTCCATGAGTCATAAAGAGACAGGGGCCTTAGCATAACGATGTACGTGTTATCACAGAGCAGACATATACCCACACAGCACCAAATCACATTGCAGTCCATCAGCAAACCACAGATGTTGGGCTCTCTAAAAAGCAAAGGTGGAGTAGGCAGAGGAAGTAAGTGATGACAAGAAGCAGGAGAGTAATAAGAGCTGTACAGGGTAGGGTGATGGAAGCAACAGAAGAGCTAGGTGTGAGCAAAGCCACACAGATCATGGGGCAGGGCTCAGAGTGGGAAAGCAGCATACAAAAGAAAGAGCAGGAAAACACATGCACTCCCATGGAGTGCTGAACGAACAAGAAAAATTATTTTACTGATGTTTGCTGTGGAATAATGCAAGTGATCCAGTCAAAAGGAAGGTAAAGGAGCTATGCTCCAGGGTAAAGACAAAGACAAGATGAGGTAGAAAAGACATAGAATAAGAAAACAAGCACTTAAGATTGATAAGAAAGCTAACCAATAATAAGCAGCAGGCTGGCACAAAGCACACTAAGTAGCAGGATCAAAGTGGCAGGATCAAAATGACAGGAGCAAAATGGTGCACAGGTGTAATTTATTGACACAGAGCAGCATAAAGCAAGGCCATTTAAACATCATCCATCACCTCACATTACTTTGTGTCCGATAACAGAAAGTTGCTCGAATGTGAGCATGCATACAAAAAAACAAACTTCAATTTCGACTGGAAAAAAGTTTCTAGTGAAAACCCAGCCTGAATCAGAACCTTTGGTCGTGCCCTTCCGGCTCTATGTCCCATTCACTCACCGTAAATTAGTCTTGTGGGCAGGTGGCAGAATCTGGCAACAGGCTTCAGGTGGGTGCTGGGAGGCAGGCGAAAACCAGGTGGCAGGAAGCGGACAAAAAAGCTCCGTTAAAGTTAGCTGCGAGTGCTGAGACTTTTAAGGGGCATTAGCTTCCTGCCAGTTGCCAGGCTCGTGATGTCATCGGTAAACATAAAAGAGGGCCAGGGGAGCATGCGCAATCAAGCCGCAATCGTGCATGCTCCAGCGGCCCTCTTTTATGTTTATGGCCGCCACTGTAGTGTTTTCCAACAAGCGGTCCGGTCCGCGGGCCGCCAAGGCAGGTCAGCGGGGCCACTGGCGGCCCACGGGCTGTACTTTGAGTACCACAGCTCTAGACTGTCTTTTTCTGGCTTCAGGTTCAAAGAAATTAGGACTTCACTCATCGAACGAGGAAGTTCCTCAGGTTCTTAAGTTTCGGCGTACACCTTAACCATTTTCTCTTGCTACCTATGCACATCATGGCCTCGATCCATGATAGATAAGATGGGCTGAGGTGCCGTCTCTGATCTATTCAACCTTGCCAGTAGTCTACTCGATTCGTCTCCTTCGACTTGCCAGTTTTTTCTAGCCCTTTTCCTGTTATGTTTACCTGACTGGTTCAAAAGGCTGCCCAGTTCATGTTTTTGCCTGTCCCAAACCATTTTTAGGAATGCACCATATAAGCACCCTATTCTTTCTGTTGAAAGCCAAATAGGTGAGGCACAATTGTCTAAGGAGTTGCATTAGCATATTTCATGAATTTCCATCTTAATTAGGAAGTGCTCTTAACAATCATAGCGCTGCTATTGTTTCCAGCTCAAAGGCACTGCTTGTTTCTCCAAAATCACCTACTTAATACAAAAGAAAGTCAATTCTCTGTCCTGTTTTACCATTAAGGTTGGGGTATTATTTTCTGTTGGTGTTAATCTATTGTGCTATGTTAGGAAGTGTACATTAGGCTGCTACGTAACAGCATTTTATTTTTCGGTGCAGCGAAGATAGCCAGTCGTCCTTTATTAAAATACAGTAACAAAAATAATATGTTCTTTACCTAAATAAAGTAATATCGGGCAGCAATATAGTGTTTCTATTTTTTTCAATATTTTTTAAGATTCGCGAATCGTTTCTAGTGAATTTATCTACAAATGTTTTTTTTTTAGATATTTCATACATATACATGTGTGTTTGTATATGCTCCGGGGTTCCCGCACGTGTGCCGGAATATTCAGTGTTTATGACTATTGATGAGGATCCCCTGGAAGAAAAGTGTATTTATCATCTGCAAATTATAAACACAAAAGCCTCTTTTCAGAGCCAATACTTTCATTAAACACAGATTTTTTTTACAATGTAATTAAAAAAAAAATATTATTAAGATTACCAAATTTGTCGTAAATTTACAAATCAAAATCATATAATTATTTAGGATATTTCTCATCTTCTTCATAACTTAAACTGGTTCCTGAATATAATGGCTTGTACACAAAGAAGTAATCTCTTAGATTTTCCATCAGATATTTTATTTGTATTGAATTTATAGCCCCCTTTTTAAAGTGCACAGCATGTTTCATGATTTTTACAGTTAATTGTTTCTGGATGTGTGAGGGTATATGAGGGTCTGAGTGGGTGTGCAAGTGTCAGTGTCGGTCTGTGAGGGAGTGTGCGAGTGGGTGTGCAAACGTATATGGGTATGTGAGTGGGTGTAAAAGTGTGTGTATGAGTCTCTGAGTGTGTGTGTGTGTGCGAGTGTATATGGCGGTCTGTGCGCGGGTGTGAGTGTATATGGGGGTCTGTGAGGGTGTAGCTGTCTGCATGGGTCTGTGAGTGGGTGTGTGAGCATCTGTGTAAGTCTGTGAGAGAGTGTATGAGTGTGGGTGGGTGTGAGAGTATATATGGGGGTCTATCAGTGGGTGTGTGAGGGTCTGTGAATGGGAATGTGACTGGCTGTGGGTCTGTAAGTGGGTGTGTAAGTATTTATAGGGGTCTTTGAGTGGGTGTGTGAGTGTCTGCATGGGTCTGTGAGTGGGTGTGTGGCTGTGTGGGTTTGTGAGTGAGTGTCTGAGTCGCCAAGTGGGTGTATGAGTGTATATGGTGGTATGAGAGTGGGTGTGTGTCTGCATGGGTCTGAGAGTGGGTGTGTGAGCATCTGTGAGATTCTGTGTGAGTGTCTGAGTCTGTGAGTGGATGTGTGAATGTATATTGGAGTCTGTGAGTGGGTATGCCAGTGTCTGCATAGGTCTGTGAGTGGGTGTGTGAGTGTCTGTGTGAGTCTGTGAGCAGGTGTGTGTGTCAGAATCTGTGAGTGGGTGTATATGGGGTCTGTGAGTGGGTATGTATCTGTGTAGGACTGTGAGTGGGTGTGAAACTATTCATGTGGGTCTATCAGTGAGTATATGAGTTTCTATTTTTTTACTTTCAAAACAGAATTCGCTGATCTGCAGCAAATTTACACGGAGGCCACACAGAGCCCTGCGGCAGATCCGTGGATCACGCACCGGGATAAAAAAAAAAAAAACATTTTTCACCAATTTCTTCTCATCCTACCTACTTTAGCCACCTCTATAAGACAAAATAGGATCAGGAAACCTCTACCCTGACCCCTTCATATAAGTTGCAGCCCACATTTCAGCCCCAGGTACCGTTTGCCAATATATAACATGACAGCCACAACTCTTCTGTCAAATTGCAGCCAGACGAATAGGGCCTTGCTTAAATGCGAGGATCTGAAAGTCTGTGGATGGATCCACAGAGGGTTCACACCTCTAGATATACGAATTTCCGTTTTTCTTTAATATCTCAATAACTACTGAATGGATTTATATCAAATAAGAAAAAGGGCCCTTTCTGGACCAAGAGCGAATTTTCTACAAAATTTGGTATAATTCCATCCAGCAGTTCGGGCTGTATTCATGTTCAAAATCCCTGGGGCAAATTGCATGGGGAAAAAGCGTTTTGGTACCCCTCCCTTTTTCTCTGGCCACTTGACAAATCACCATGAAAAGTTCACAACAGCAGCTGAAGCGATTGGCAAACTAATTTCAAAAGGTTTGTGAAGATTTGTCAAATTATGCCAAAGTTTTTGGCAAAACGAAAAACGCTAAAATACAAAAAGTGAAAAAGTGGATGTCTGGGTCCCAAAATATACATTTCCCATGCAATTTCAATAGGGAATTTTAGATACTGCTAAAGCCAAAACACCTGATTGGAGTTCCACTAAATTTGGCAGAAAGCTAGATCTTCAGCATGCTGCATGCTTTCTGTGATTTGGTGTAAACCCATTATGCTGTTTTGAGAAATTAAGGTTTAAAACGTATAGCTATCTAAATGTGTGGATTCTATAAAGTTCCGTGGGCAGGCCACTACTAATAATAGAGCAATTTGATTGGCTGAGGGAGCATTTGTTTCCTGTTTGCAGGGTTGCTCCCACAAGTTGTGAAGAGAAGTGTTGTGGAGCCATTACAAGACCTAAAAACAAAAAAGCTGTAATGGGGTAGGGTGGCATGAAACAAAAAAACAACAAAAGTTGAAGTGAAATTATAGCAACATGGCAATATTATCTTATATATAATGTCAGCTTAAACTTCACTGTTTAAACCAAAAAAAAACAACAACAAAAAAAAACCCACTGATATTCACCAGTTCTAGTTAGCTAAATAACTATACCTCACAGTTGCAAGAGATCCATATTACCGTTCTTAAACAAGAGAACTTGTGTAAGGGAACAATGTCTAGTTATAGCAATATTAGCACTCAGGCGCTTCCCGGATATTAATACAATCGTGTGGTGAATCCTATCTTGTTTTAATGGCAAGCAGGGGTTAGCTTAGCCTTCTGGCTTGCAGACCTGTGTCCCCGTCACCCAGTGACTTTTACCCTACTTAGCTTGCTCTGTTTTAGCGCAATTACTTAATTATATGTTTCCAAGATGGCTACATTGTTTTTAGTTAGGACAATGTTTTAGTTTCCTGCTATCAGTGCCACTCTGCTAAGGCGTCACTAACAGCTCCAGAGATTAGATAAGATGTAGGTATTCACATTAGGTACTTTCACACTTTTTGCTTTCGAGGAATTGTTTATGTAATTGCCGCCTAAAGCATGTCTTCTTATCTATTGTTTGGGAACAGACTTACGTCAGGGGTCAAAGCAGATCCTTATAAATGCACCTCACATAGACAGATAGTCAGAGAGATTCCTACCAAATGCCATCAACGCTATCCATACTACCCGTTGCCTTGACACGGTCCCAGTCTTCGTGTCCCTACGGAGTCTGAGTTAGAGACCTCATTCCAAGGTAACGAGGGCTGGGGGATTTTCTCATGGACATGAAATTGGCAGATTAGGTTTAACACACCTTGCTCTCTTTTAGGTTAGAGATCAGGTTCATCATGCTAGGGTGTTAAGACATATTTCATATTTCATATCATTTTATGTATTTGCAAGAGGGCGGGGGTCTTTGTATTCATGACTCTCACGTTCACAATTCTGTTTCTTACATTATTCATTATCCTTATCTTTGCAGCCCATGCAACTTATCGTAGATTGCAGTTTTGTTAACCAAACTTTACTGCATCTCCTTCATTGCCTATGTTTGAGACATGTTGTTCAAGTGAGAAAGGGGTAATATCTGTTTAACCACGACACACTCTGAGATGTTGCACTTTTGAGTCCATGTGTAAAGGCTGCCACAAATCACCTTTTACTGTTTGGGTTTTTGGTGAGGTGCTGCTTGTGAGCCAGGAGGGTTGGGATGACAATTGCGACTTGTTGTAGGACTGGCATGGTCGCCTACAAACATGAGTACGGTCATCCTTAAACCAGCGGTCTTGCCTAGAGGAAGAGTCAAACTAAGAAATGGCGCCACCAACCATAGTGTTTAGACACTAATTCACGGATACCCTGACTATCGCTGTCTCACATACAACAGGTACCCTAAGTACCATTAAACGGAGACGTCCCTGGTCTTGGGAAAGATCCTCCTCAGCTGAATAGGGAGCACCTAATTAGACTGTAGGCTGTTCGAGCTCGAACCATTAAGAGGACTTTTTGCTCCCCACTCGGTGTTCCATCTCTTTACTCACTTCACATTATGGCTAACGCCATAGACATTCCTGAGAATGCTAGACAAGCATTAACATTGCACCTAGCAGCGCATGGCTTAACAGACGAGGGCGTGGATTTCACATTCATAGTAGAAGCTAGTGAAGCTTACCAAACAGAAACATTTTACTCTTGGGTCACCTTTCCTGAGGAAGACCAGAAATCATTCACATTCCACACATACAGGATTGAAAACGTACCTCAACGATACCAAGCATACCAGTATCTTGGAATACTGATTACTTATTAAGAACATCAGAACTGGTTTAATGGCGCACTATCACACGTAATACAACCCATGAGATTATGTCCCTTAGGTAATGAAGGACCAAAGTGGCCTATGTTTGCCGCATATACACCTCACCCAGGTATACAGAACATGCAGGCAGCTGATCTGCACAATGTATACATTGAGATAGTAACACTATATAGATGACTTGTTCAGTTCATAATGCAAACTCTGAACACTACACCAGCGCGTCCAGCACCTCCTGGTTACCAATTGGCCACTACTGGGATCAATCCGCGAACAGTACTTTCTATTATGGGTAAAGTGCCCACAAAACGAGAGAAAATTCCTTTCTGGATAGCCCAGAAAAAAAATCAGCTGGAAGCTGTGTTTCCCCATGCAGGACCACAGGAAAAACACAGAATTCTCACAATGTGCTTGCCCTTCGGGATGGCTCCCGTGGTGGATGACTGTGCCACATGGGGTACAGTCTTCGCTGCAATATATACTACCGCACATGGTACCCCGACACGTGCCAATTTACCGGAAGTGTTAAAACTAATTCAGAATGAGCACAGGGCTGCAACAGCCCTAGATTTGGGGATGAAATAAATGCATAACTTTGACACAGTCTCCTCAATCATACTCAGTAAAATTGAAGGGGAAGCGGTAGCACTGGCGATACGCCAGTGCCTCAGAGAGATTCCACACTTGGAACAGGAGAAACAGCTACTGAAAATAATTTCCGACACCTATACCAGTATAGGACGGGATAGGAAAGGAAGTTACTAAACAAGCATAGGAGGGATCTAAAAATCACTGGGATAAACAATAGATGAAATCAGAAAGCAAATTCTCCACACCCGGAGAACTCCGACAGGAGATATACTTCCAGAAATAGAGAAAATATAAAAGCTCCTGACTGATATACTGATTCACGTCCCTCTCATTCCTTTCAGGATGCACCGGATAGATGTAGCGAGAGAGTGGGCCGGTCAGAACAACGTCCTGACTACGTGAAACAGAAGAAAGACTCACCACAGTCTTTGGACAAAAAAGAAGACAAGTCCCCACAACAGAAGCCACAGTTTAAAAAGAAAAAGGTGGCAGCACTGTCAATTAAAAATGCCAGTACACTTGAGAACGTTGCAGAAGAACAAGACGTGGGCAGTGACACTGCTAGACAGCGTGGCAGAGGTCACAATATGTCACCAGAGTCTGAAAGATCATCTGGATGCAAGAGCAACTAGCGATTACCTTGCAGTTGAGACTGCTGAGGCGGGTGCTTCCTCCCACCGACAGGGCTTATGATTTAAAAATCCAAATTGAGAGAGACGTAGAGTGCACCATTGGTGTGATATTCTGGGATGAACTTAGTTCTGATATCCTGCTGGCCGAGAGGGACTGGCCTCCCGAGCACATCCGTAAGCTCCCACATGGGGAAGATGTCATTTTGCCTTCTTTCTCTGATCTTGTTCCAGAAGGGCTAAAACAAGCCCACACTGTCAATTGGGCTTTAGCGCAGGCACCTGCGTTGTACCGCAATCATGTAGGTTGGGACAAGGATTCTCCTTGACATGTAATACCTATTAGGTCTACATCTCAGCCTCAGCCACAATATCCTGTTAAACATGAAGCTAAAGCTCCGGTGAGGGAGATCTTCACTCAGCTCGAGTACCAGGGAGTAATTGAGCCCTGTGTCTCTGCAATCAATAATCTATTATTCCCCGTTGCAAAACCTGACCATTCCATTCTTACAGAATAGTCTTAGATTACAGACACTTAAACAGTCATACACGCACATACGCTATATAAAATTCATTTAGCACTGCACTAATTAACATAGTGCACAAAAAATACAAAACAACCTTGGATATCTCCAACATTTTTTTCTGCCAAAACTTAGCACACGAAAGTCAGGACCTGAGTTCATTCTCATTAGGCTCACAAAAAAATTTCTGCTGTTTGCCCCAGCCTGTGTAACATCAATATTACATGATATTGATCCAAAGGCTGTGTCTTACATGGATTATATCTATCTCACAGATGACAACCTCAGCATTCATCTTGCCAGGGTCAACCAGATTGTTTTAGGATTTGCACCCTTGAATACAAATTTAATTTTAGGAAAACTAAAATAGCCTTTCTCAGCATATTGTTCCTGGGATAGGAGCTATCAAACGAGGGCAAGAGCCTGGCCCTGCACTTTCTAGAAAAATGTGCTCAACTCCATCCACCAAATACAATCAAGAAATTAGTCTTTACTTGGTTTCTTCAACTTTGGCAGAACATACATTCCTGACTATGCACAGTGTATCAAGCCACTTTCTGACTTAAAATGCCCTGATTTTTCTAGCAGACACTGGACAGTTGAACACACACGCATCCTTAGAGAATTGCAACAGGACATGCTAGAAGCAAAACACTT
Organism: Pleurodeles waltl; assembly: GCF_031143425.1. NCBI lineage: Eukaryota > Metazoa > Chordata > Amphibia > Caudata > Salamandridae > Pleurodeles > Pleurodeles waltl. The sequence goes on from NC_090443.1 coordinate 210,698,173, forward strand.
GCACCACCTGTGACAACAAAACAAATTAGGTCATCAGAATATTTGCTGGTGCCATCAAGTTCACTTATGTCACCTTTAATGAGGGTGACACAGTGCTCATAGCATATCAATCACATCTATACTCCAATGCAGAAAAGCGTTTTGCACCCATAGAAAAAAATCTGACTGCAGTTCAGATGGCTGTCATTGAGAAGAGGCCACTTGCCCAAGGGAAACGCATCATTGTCGTTACCCCGGTGCCAGCCTCAGAGGCCGTCACCAAAGCAAGTGTTCCTAACACCAAAGCATTACATCCATGCTGGATTCAGTGGGCAACCTCCCTGACTGCCACCGATGTAGACTACATCTTTGATCCAAAACTTCAAACACAAGAATTTCTCCAATACGAACAGGAGTACCCTGCACTTCTAGATATTTTGCCACTTGACAGATACCATACTGTCATTTACACGGATGGTTGAGCACAACCAGCTGTAGGTAGCAAACATCAATACTCAGCCGCCTGCGCAGCTGTGAGCGGAGTAATGAAGGATGGTGTATTCCACCCTCACAATACTGGCACGGAGCTCCTAGGGGACTGCACAGCTCACCTGGCCGAATTCAAAGCCCTTATCTTAGAGCTAGAACACAGAGAGCCAGGATTACTGACTTTGATTGTCTGTGACTTATACTACTGCGTCCAGTCTTACAATGATTACCTTAATCATTGGAGATTGAACAGGTTTAGAGACTCCAAAGGGAACACCATAAAACAGAACTCTGTGGAGGAGGGCGGCTGATCTCAAGGATAAGCTACCTTGTGTCCGTATAGTATATACATTGGGCTACCAACATATAGGAGGACACGTTATTGGCAATACTTTGGCTGATAAAGCAGCCAAATCTGCAGTAGCTACGGCTTCTGTGGCTGCAGTTGCTCATTCACATATGAGATTGGATAATGAAATTTTGGCTGCCATGAAAGCTTCGGCTGAAGGCAAGCCTCTCCCAAAAGCATACCCTAAAAAATACTTTCATGACATCAGTGCACAGAATGTTGCCTACGCAACACTCCCTGGGGTTGGCGATTGAGTGATCCCCAACCAAGACCAGAGATACGATCTCATTAAAGCAACGCAGAGGGTGTCGCATCTGCTCATGCTGGCATTTCGGACACAGTAACACTCTTACAGAAGCACTTCTGGTGGCCAGGTCTATACAAGCAGACCAAGCAAAATGTCCTTTGCTGTGACATCTGCCAGCAGGTAAAAGGTCTCTAAAATAATATGCCCACCGCAGACATCCCTCTTACTGTCCAACAGGCCACTACAATGTGTGTACCTGGGCCATTGTGGTCCCCTACAACCTGATGGTGCATACAAATACATCCTAATCACTGTAGATTTTTGTTCTAGATTCCTGTACCTATGCGGTTGCAGCATTCCATTCGGCCCACGGCCCTGCTTTTGCCTCTAAGGCATTCAGGGATTCCATGGGGACGATGGGTGTTGTACTCCATTAATCCTCACCACACCATTCCAAGGGAAATTCAGTTGTGGAGAGGAGAAATCGTGATCTAAAGCAGTCTTTAACAGCTAAAGTATTTGGTTCTGGCCACAGCTGGCTTCATCACGTATATGGGGTCCAGAGCGCACTGAATATTCTGCCAAGACGGTGCTTAGGGGGGGACGCACTCCCTATGAGGTTCTCTTTGGGATACCTATGTATGTTCCAGATCTTCATGGCCCTGGTTTTGTGGCAGCAGATACACTTTTTGACATAAACAAACGTCTCACTGTCTTACAGGAGCTTCAGCAATTTAGTGATGATACATCATTCGCCAGTGCTGCCACCTTAGGAATAAGGGATTTACCAACAACTTCTACTGGCTGGATTCCTAAAGTTGGGGATATAGTTTGTGAGAAGATCGCTGTGAAGAAAGAATTCATTCCATCCTACAGAGCACCGGTCCCAGTCCTGGGAATACAAGGTACCAGAACTGTCATCTTACCACCGCTGCCAGGCTCCAAAGCGAACAGATTAATTTCCATTGACGACATTAAACTCCACCATGTGGCTGATCATGCACAGTAGACCCAGACGTCCCATGGGTGGTTCCAGGTCCCCTCTCACTACCAAATAGGACATACCTCTTCAAAGAAGAAACACCACTTCGGACTATTCAAGCATGTCCAACGATGCTACTAATACCTTCTCGAGCATGGGGAGGGTGGAAAATTAGCGCTTGCTGATTCCAGTTACCATTTCAACTACAACACTGGTCCAAGATGTGGCTGTTTTTAATTCCAACACAACACAAACTGATGACATCGTCTACTGTGAGCCTCCATGCGAAGTGGATCCATCCACCGGTAATGCACCTGCTCCTACGTTTGCAGAAACTGCTTCTGGTTACTTCACCGACATTGATTACTTTTCTTCTACTTCATCCGCACCTGCTATTGAAACGGTTTCAAAGACACGTAAGCTGTATCTATGGCTTACAAATAACTATTTTATTCACCTATGGAAGTATCTATGGTTATCCTTGACATTATTTGCATTTTCCTATAGATTGGCTTTGTGACTGTTTTTTTCTTGCTTATAAATGGTCATTACCTTCCTGAACCCTCCTCGGTTGAGCCTGTGGATGAAGTCTTAACTCCATATCTTTCCTCACATAAGGTCAGAAGAGACTTGTGCCTTGTGAAAATTTCTGCAGTACCGATTCCTGATTGGATTGTGTGGGATAAAGTTCCATTTGATATATACAGGCCTACTGAGGTCATTGGAATTCCATGTGTTTTAAAAATATCGATGACTGATGTAATTACATCTGCTGTTGAATCTGATGATTGGGATGTTCAGACAGTTGATTCAAAATTAACTGAAATGAAGGACTATTCAGTATTTGAAAATGATGATATATACGCCAATAGAAAGAATTATGGGGAAATGTTCTGCTATAACAACTGGGGACATTACTACCTGCACCATGCAACTAGACATAGATCAATATTTAGCTACACACATTGGGAACACTGTTCAACTCCAACTGTGGGGAGCCCAAAACATTGTTCGGATAAATTCACTTATTTTTCTGGGCATGACACACAAAATCCAGACTCATATTATTTCAAGCTACCGCCTTCAAAAATTTGGAAAATTTTGCAAACTGATACAAAACTGATTTATTCATATTCCTTTATTTCCCGTCTTGCAGCTGAAGGTTACGAATACTGGAAGAACACTATAGATTTAAAGAGTGTATGGGGAACACAAGATTGGCAAATACAGGGTAGGAAAGCTTTATTTAGAGTGTGCCTTATTCCTGTGCAAATAGTTTTTTTAAATGATACCATTCAACAGACATCCTATCTGGGGTTAGCAAAACTGAAATAAATGCGCCCAGTATCCCCACACACCGCAAAATGTAATAACTGGCAATCCTTCTTGAATGTCACCGAGGAAGAACTAGATGCAAAGGTTCAGGCTGGTACCTATAACTCTTCACTTTCCAGTCCCAGCAGGTGGTTACTATGGCCAATGGACATAAAAGGGTGTCAGGCACGTTTTGTGAATTCCTCAGCTTTGTCTCGGTATAGTTACAACATACAGTGTGGGTAAACTGTGCAAACAGTGGATACAGAGGAACACGTTAGCCGCAGTTAACATCTTAACACTTTCAGAAGATGTAGATTTGCAGGACTTCTTGTTAGGTCCTAGAAAGCCACACTTTAAAAGATTCATTAAAGCCATATATAATGAGATCTGGAAGCTTTCTCAGATAGAAGCTGCTGCGTGTTCAAGGCAGATAGACAAAGAAAATTTAGAAAAGGCTTTAGCTGTTGTCGACAACAGCATGAACACTCTGTCCAAAGGATTTATTCCCCAAAGAACATAGTGTCGTCAACGATAGACATCATTTAGACAGACATGTCCCTTTTATACCATGGGCCAAGTCAGCTGCATTCCATCTTGCAGTTAGGTTGGACATTACAAATCTTGAAAAATGGCCGTGTTCTATGGAAGTACATTAACGGTAGTGACTTGTTTGCTGCTTTTAATTTATCCAAGGAACAACAGACAATGGCTAAAAGGGAAGGGAGTTTCACCATGCTTCACAAAGAAAAGTTAGAGAAGTTGCCTTTCAGAGTTGCATCAACAGTATGGCTCCTACATGGCATTATAAATCTGCCCATTTCCACTTTTCGTTTTTCTAAATGCCGGAAACATCTTGCTGTGGGCAGATACGAATGGTTAGGTGATAGCTATATTAAAGAAAAGTGGGAGTTGCCCTTTGAAGACAAAGGTCTGAATGGCGAAACAGAGGTCTTTCTCAGCGGAAGCGAATGTGAGACTACTGTCAGTCTTCAATGATCTGCAATCAGATGTCCCTTTCACAGCCTTTGCAATGTGGGGGTCGCAAACTTAGCCCGTCCCTTTGATTCGACCATCATTCCATGTACTTTCGAACGGACGTTATGTGGTACTGTGCAACCAAAGCTGTTGCGGTATGCGACCAGGAATTGCCTACGCAATTTCAGTCTCTAAGATTGTTATGTGTTGTGGACATGTTTTATCCCCCCCACATGAGGGATAAAAGTATAAAAAATGTGGCCTCACATTGATACTGATAATGTAAATTATGACAAGCTGAGCAGACTAAAGGGCTACTGTTATAAAAACAAGTTGCTTTCACATCAGCTAGAGAGACAAATGCTCTCCAGATAGCAAGATCGTCAGCAAGATACAATCCCTAATAAATACCAACTTCCCCAAGCACTTTGGAGAGCTGGTATCCAGAATTTGCAACGCTTCGAGCACTACTGGGATTGTCCATTTCTTTAAGGCTGTTGGGACTGGATTTGTGTCCATCTTCCAGACTGTCTTCGTAGTCATTCCTTCAGCCATCCATTCACTCTTTTCAAGTGTGTTTGGCAGCTTTCATGTAACTTTGGTGTTAACAGGCAGAGTACTACTGCCACTGCTACTGCTTTGCAGTGGCTGTGCCTTCCCAGCTAAGCGTAGTGATGGAGCCACTGGCACCAGCTCAACTGTGCCGTGAACGCATGTTTCAGTTCTTTAATGCTCCATTGCTGAAAGAATTGGAGCGTGATTGGTCATTGTCATTCCGACCAGTCCTATGGTGTGTGAAGCCAGTCTTTTGCTGTGTGTGGTGCCTCCTCGAACATTTGCCTACAGTGTGTCTTGTTGTTCCGCCAGTGCCTCCTGTGGACCAAGAAATGCTGATGTCCCCATTCAGGGTTAATTCACGGTCGTGCCCCTTGAGACTAAGGCTGATTCGTGAGGCCACTTATGAGCCGCCCTTGGTGAACAATCTGGCTCTTTTTGGCGCTGTGGAGAGTGCCACTCCAGCAGGTGGGCGTGCACAAGAGACTGCCACGCAGCTACTACTCCGTGGATCCGTCTGCCTATCCTGTCATCGATCTGACAATATGGCCTCTTTCCTGAGGCCCTTTCCATTCAATGGCTTTGAAGACGCTCTTCAAGATCATGACTACTGTTAAATAGATTTGATGATTGGCTTATATTATCAAATCCAAAGTTTGCATTTCTTGCTCTTACTTTGGCCTGCTGTGCTTGTCATGGTCAACATTATGGGGGTCATTCTGACCTCGGCGGTAAAAGGCCCTTACCGCCGGTCAGAAGACCGCCATCATACCGCCACGGTCATTCTGACCTCCAACTGCCAAACCGCCAAAAACCCGACATCCACGGAAGGCCGCCTCATCAGCGGGCAGCGATAAACTGGAGATGACCAAACCTCCACCGTCACGCCAACACAAACACGCCCATGCCATTACGACCCACGAATCCACGCGGTGGTCTTTCAACCGCGGTATTCCATTGGCGGTACACACCGCTGCGCTCAAAATACACACACCTTTACAAAACACAGCCACATTGGACAATTCAAAAGACACACACCTGATACACATACAAACAACACTCCCATACACCAAAAACAATATAAAACACACACCCACAAACCCCCACAAATCGAAATTCTGAGAGAAGGCGCAATACACAGATAGAGAGCACAGGGAACGCAAACCACAACACACACAGGAACCCAACATCATCAACCACACCACATCTACGCACACATCACCACACACCACCACGCACATCACCACAAACACCACCCCACACCTCATCCACACCACCCCATGGCACCCCAAAGACACCCCAGGTTTTCGGACCAAGAACTCAGGGTCATGGTGGAGGAAATAATAAGGGTAGAGCCCCAGCTCTTCGGCACACATGTGTAGCACACCACAATAGCCAGGAAGGCGGAGCTATGGCAACGGATCGTCAACAGGGTCAACGCTGTGGGACAGCATCCCAGAAACCGGGAAGACATCCGAAAGCGCTGGAACGACCTACGGGGGAAGGTACGGTCGATGGTCTCAAGACACAACATCGCTGTGCAGAAGACTGGCGGCGGACCCCCACCCACTCCACCCGAATTCACAGCATGGGAGCAAGAGGTCTTGAACATCCTGCATCCTGCGGGCCTCGCTGGAGTAGGCGGAGGAATGGACTCTGGTAAGTCTAATCTCAACTACTCCCCCCCCCAACCACCAGCATGCCAACCCACACCCCCACCCTCACCCCCAACCCCCCAGCACACATCCTCCCTGCCAATGTCTCACCAGCACAACCCACCCAACCCAAAACCAAACCCTGAATGCCAACACAAACCATGGACACCCATCACCTATGCATGACCACTGCACATACCCATCCCCCCCCACAAACCACCCTCACAACTCCTCCCACAAGGGAATGCCAGCACTGGGGGACAAGGGCACCCACAAATCGCACGCCATGGAACACACAGAAGCAATAACCATACTCTTTTACCCCTGCAGGGCCCGAACGCCAACACACCGGCCAGGAGGGTCCAGATTTGTCCATCCCACCCCCAGAACAGGCCCCCAGTGAGGACAGCAGCTCTGTCGACCTAGAACCTGATGACCAGCCCGGACCATCGGGGACCTCTGGACAGTCGGTTCCCCACACACAGACACAGGCCACAGCAGACCCAACCCCCTCTGGGAATACCAGCACAGCTCCCACCCAGCGGGCCCATGCCTCTGTCTCCAGGACGCGTCAATCAGCGGTGTGTCCGCCACTACAGGGCACCCAGGCTGACCCAACACCCCAACAACAACAGGGACCTGGGGGCAGTGGTAGTGGGCACACCGTCCAGGGGACAGAGGCCCGGGGAAACAGGGGAACTGGGAGGGCTGCAGTGCGACAGGGGGGGGAGGACAGGCCCAGGGAACCCACTCTCCAAGAGGCCCTCACCACCATCATGGGAGCATACCACCACTCCCAGGAGACAATGGCGACGGTACTGGCCAGGTTCCAGGAGATCCAGGCACAGCAGGAGGAACGGTACATGGGGTTCAGAGACAAACTCAGGAACATCGTCCTGGCCCTCAACCAAATAGTCACCACATTGCGGGACCATGTGGCACCCCAAAGGGCGCCTGTCACCAGCCTGGACCAGGAACAGCCTACCACCTCCGCCGGCGCTAGTGGACAGGAGGCCCCCACACAACGACAGGCCACCAGAACCCCACCTCCTGCTGAAGACCAACCACCCCGCAAGAGGAACCTGAGATCACAAAGGAAGACAGAGTAGGATGCCAAGACCCCCGCCAGCATAAGATACCCCCTGATGTCATTCCACTGTCCCACATTGTCACCCTGTCCAACCTTGAACTGCCCCTGCTCCATCCTTCCACAGGCATATGGACAATGCACCTGTGCGACTGAGAACTGGCCTCTGCCATGGACATTACTCCACCCCCACCCCTCACTGTGTTACTATCATGGACCTATATGTAGCACTTAAAATAAATCACTAATTGCACTTAAAAAACTCAGGAGTCTGCTTGTATTCTTAACAAATGTATTACACATAATGGTTCAAAAATGTTCAGTTACATTGTGATGACAACATACCAATGTCAATGTGCTTTACTCCATGGGCAAACAAAGCAGAAGTCACGCAGTGGGTCATACAGCTCTGAAAAGGGAAGGGAAAGTCACAATTCAGTTTAAAGGAACTGGGGGGAAACACAGAAAGTAGAGATGCAGGAGGCCTGAAGTAAAAGTAAAATGGCGTGGGGGATTCTTACCTGTGTGCTACTGAAAATACTGTTGTATAACTGTGTCCCTGTTGTCCGTGTCGTCCCCGTCGTCTTCCTCCTCTTCACTCTCCACAGGCTCTACAGCTGCTACAACACCACCATCTGGACCATCCTCCTGCAGGAAAGGCACCTGGCGTCGCAATGCAAGATTGTGAAGCATACAGCAGGCCACGATGATCTGGCACACCTTCTTTGGTGAGTACATTAGGGATCCACCTGTCATATGCAGGCACCTAAACCTGGCCTTCAGGAGGCCGAAGGTCCTTTCTATGATCCTCCTAGATCGCCCATGGGCCTCATTGTACCGTTCTTCTGCCCTGGTCCGGGGATTTCTCACTGGGGTCAATAGCCAAGGCAGGTTGGGGTAACCAGAGTCACCTATTAGCCACACACGTTGTCTCTGTAGCTGTTCCATCACATAGGGGATGCTGCTATTTCGCATAACATACGCGTCATGCACTGACCCAGGGAACTTGGCATTTACATGGGAGATGTACTGGTCAGCCAAACAGACCACCTGCACATTCATAGAATGGTAATTTTTTCTGTTTCTGTACACCTGCTCATCGTCTTTTTTGGGGTACTAAGGCCACATGGGTCCCATCAATGGCACCAATGATGTTGGGGATTTGTCCAAGGGCATAGAAATCACCCTTCACAGTGGCCAAATCACCCTCCTCAGGGAAAACAATGTAGCTCCGCATGTATTTCATCAGGGCAGACAACACTCTGGACAAAATCTTTGAAAACATAGGCTGAGACATCCCTGATGACATGGCCACTGTTGTCTGAAAAGACCCACTTGCCAAAAAATGCAGTACTGACAGAACCTGCACTAGACGCGGAATCCCTGTGGGTTGGCGGATGGGTGACATCAGGTCTGGCTCCAGCTGGGCACACAGTTCCTGTATAGTGGCACAGTTGAGTCTGTAGGTGAGTATGACGTGTCTTTCTTGCATTGTCGACAGGTCCACCAGCGGTCAGTACACGGGAAGATTCCTCCGTCTCCTCGCAAGTCCCACCGGACGGTGCCTAGGAAGGACAACATGGAGTACAGAGTCAAGCAACCCACAGGTACGTAACCACAGCTTGCACAGTACACGAATCGCTATGCATTGAATGGCTTGTATGAGTGGCAATGCAAGGCCTAGGCCTGTGTGACGCAGTAGAAATTAAGCCATGTGGGCCCTTGAAATGGCAGCTGCCTGACCTGAGAAGTGTGACAGTGGGATGTGAGGTCAATGCGCTGGCGTGGCACACCGTGGCGGTAGGCGGTCGAAGACCGCGGCGCAAAGCCGCATTGGTTAACATTGAACCCTATGGGTTTCAGGAGCCAATGACGAGGTGCGCCGGTGGTCGCAGTACGCACCGCCGCGGGCGTGACCGCCATTTTCTATCTGATTAATCACTCGAGACCTGATCATCCACAGGAGAGGACCTATACTGCAAGTGCTGCTGTGAACTCGGTCTGGAATAGACAATGGCTGCTGCGACTGGGGAAAGGGCCCCTGCCTTCACTTCAGAAGAGTTGGAGAAACTTCTGGATGGGGTCCTGCCCCAGTATGCGCTACTCTACGGTCCTCCAGACCAACAGGTAAGTACACTGGGTGCACGTTGAATGGGCTATGCCTGGGTTTTGTATGGTGGATGTAAGATGGTGGGGTGGGGAGAGAATGAGGAGTGCAAGGCACCACAGATGAGAGCATGTGCCACATGGCAAGGTTGGGGGGGAATCACATCTAACATGCAGAGAATTAATGATATTTACTTTTCCACCCTGTACATGTCAAATAGGTCAGCGCCCATCAGAAAGTCGACATTTGGCGTGCCATCGCCAAGGACGTCCGGGCCCTGGGGGTCCACAACAGACAGGGCACCCACTGCCGAAAGAGGTGGGAGGACATCCGCCGCGGGACCAGGAAGACCGCCGAGTCTCTGCTGGGGATGGCCTCCCAACGTAGGAGGTGTGCCAGCAGACAATTGACCCCCTTGATGTCCCGGATCCTGGCGGTGGCCTACCCCGATTTGGATGGGCGCGTGAGGACATCACAGCAGACACAAGGGGGCGAGTATCAGTACATTCAGCTATCTTTACACACAGTGGAGGCGTCTGGGTGGGGGAGGAGGGCTGTGGGTGACATTAGCCCAGGGCGCTTTCTGTAGTGTAGTCCCCTCCTTTAGGCATGGCCCTGTGCCCCCGCCCCCAACCTCTGTAGGGTGCCAAGTACAGCAATCGATGGTCCAGCATTACCCATGTGCACATTTGTTGTCCATTGACCTGTTGGCCTAGTCACAAGTACTGAGTAGTGTACCCCGATTGCGTGGCGTAGTGCATGAGGCTACTGTATCTGTCCTCTCCGCCAACGGTGTTGACAATGCATGCACTCAACCTGTCTTTATGTCTCCCCCCATCCTTTTTCTTTATCTTCTTGTGCATGTGTGCATTAGCATCATCAGGCGGAGGAGAATTGGCATCGGAGCACGAGGGAGCTGCAACTCACAAGGCCCCGGTGGGCCATGGTACAGACACCGAGGTCACCAGTGATACGGAGGGCGAAGGGAGCTTCACAACGGGGACCCGTGGTGACACCAGCGACACCGACACGTCCTCGGATGGGAGCTCCCTAGCGGTGGCTGCAAAATCCAGGCCCCCCGCCTCAACAGGTACAGCCGCCACCCAGCGCACCAGCTCCACCCTCCCAGCAGCCCCTCAGCCTTCGCTCCGTGCCCGCTCGCCCAAGAAGGCGGGCATCTACTTCGCCCCAGGCACCTCAGGCCCTGCCCCTGTTACCCCAGAAGGGCACCGCTGAACAGGGCCCCGCCGTGAAGATAGGCACCGCTGAACAGGGCCCCGCCGTGAAGATAGGCACCGCTGAACAGGGCCCCGCCGTGAAGATAGGCACCGCTGAAGAGGGCCCCGCCGTGAAGATAGGCACCGCTGAAGAGGGCCCCGCCGTGAAGATAGGCACCGCTGAACAGGGCCCCGCCGTGAAGATAGGCACCGCTGAACAGGGCCCCGCCGTGCAGAAGGGCACCGCTGAAGAGGGCCCCGCCGTGAAGATAGGCACCGCTGAACAGGGCCCCGCCGTGAAGATAGGCACCGCTGAACAGGGCGCCGCCGTGAAGATAGGCACCGCTGAACAGGGCGCCGCCGTGAAGATAGGCACCGCTGAACAGGGCCCCGCCGTGAAGATAGGCACCGCTGAACAGGGCCCCGCCGTGCAGAAGGGCACCGCTGAAGAGGGCCCCGCCGTCTCAAGCCCCGCTCCGCTGGGCCCTTCCTGCCAAGCACCGCTCCGCTGGGCCCTTCCTGTCAAGCACCGCTCCGCTGGGCCCCGCCGTCTCAAGCACCGCTCCGCTGGGCCCCGCCGTCTCAAGCACCGCTCCGCTGGGCCCTTCCTGTCAAGCACCGCTCCGCAGGGCCCTTCCTGTCAAGCACCGCTCCGCTGGGCCCTTCCTGTCAAGCACCGCTCCGCTGGGCCCTTCCTGTCAAGCACCGCTCCGCTGGGCCCTTCCTGTCAAGCCCCGCTCCGCTGGGCCCTTCCTGTCAAGCACCGCTCCGCTGGGCCCCGCCGTCTCAAGCACCGCTCCGCTGGGCCCCGCCGTCTCAAGCACCGCTCCGCTGGGCCCCGCCGTCTCAAGCACCGCTCCGCTGGGCCCTTCCTGTCAAGCACCGCTCCGCTGGGCCCCGCCGTCTCAAGCACCGCTCCGCTGGGCCCTGCCGTCTCAAGCACCGCTCCGCTGGGCCCCGCCGTCTCAAGCACCGCTCCGCTGGGCCCCGCCGTCTCAAGCACCGCTCCGCTGGGCCCCGCCGTCTCAAGCCCCGCTCCGCTGGGCCCTTCCTGTCAAGCACCGCTCCGCTGGACCCCGCCGTCTCAAGCACCGCTCCGCTGGGCCCCGCCGTCTCAAGCACCGCTCCGCTGGGCCCCGCCGTCTCAAGCACCGCTCCGCTGGGCCCTTCCTGTCAAGCAACGCTCCGCTGGGCCCTTCCTGTCAAGCACCGCTCCGCTGGGCCCTGCCGTCTCAAGCACCGCTCCGCTGGGCCCCGGCGTCTCAAGCCCCGCTCCGCTGGGCCCTTCCTGTCACGCACCGCTCCGCTGGGCCCCGCCGTCTCAAGCCCCGCTCCGCTGGGCCCTTCCTGTCAAGCACCGCTCCGCTGGGCCATTGACAGTGCCGGTTCGGTGTCGAGCTAGTGTTCACGCTGCACTCTGGGCACAATGCCTCCTCCAATACCTGTGGAGTCTGTAATCCACCTGATGGCCTATGTGTCTGCACTCCCCAGGATGGCACAGTGGGCAGCCCACCCACTGTAGAGACTTGAGAGACTGTGGCTTTGCACTCCCCAGGATGGCACAGTGGCCAGCCCACCCACTGTAGAGACTTGAGAGACTGTGGCTTTGCACTCCCCAGGATGGAACAGTGGGCATGGTGGACCCTTTGGGGATCTGGCGTCGTGGACTCATGTGGCTGAGGTGACCCCCTTTCCCTTCCCCCTGAGGTGCCTGTAGTTTTGTCATCTGATGCCCCAGCAGTGTTCTCTCCAACGGACTCAGGTCTCCTGTGTGGGCTTTGCCCGTGTGTTGATACACTTTGGCCCACGGACAGTGGGAATTTAAGTGACTGTGCAGGACTTATTGCCTATATTTATCGGTTTCGCAATGTTCTTACTTGATTTTTTTACATTTCATTTTGCTATTTTACCATGACTTCAAAGAACCTATTTTATAGATAAATTTTGTTTCTCACTTTAATTATGTCTTTGCATTATTCCGGTGGATTTGGGTGGTGTTACTGCATTGGTGTGTAGATAGTTTGGGGGGGGGGGGGGGTCGCATATGTGTGTGCCCGTAACCTTTCCTCCTCCCCCCTCCCCTGTGTCGTAGGTGCAGTACTCACCGTTGTGTTCTGCGCCGGAGTTCGTACTCGTGGTAGATGAGCAGGTAGACAATAGCTGGTAGGATGTTTAATTCGGGTTCCATGCTGTTCTCTGTCCTCGGGGAGTGCATAGAGGTGAGCGTTTTCCCGTTCGTAGTCTGTTTCCGCCGTGTTTTTATCGGCGGGGCTCCCGCCCCGGAAAAGGTGGCGGATTGGTGAGTTGTGATAGGGTGGGCGGTACATTGTCTGCCGCCTGCCTGTTGACGGTGACCGCCGCGCTGTTTGTCTGTCCCGCCGTGGCTGTCGGAGTGTTAAGTTGGCGGGCTGTGTTGGCGGTTCCCGCCAGGGTCAGAATTCCATTTTTTGGACCGCCAGCCTGTTGGCGGGTTGGCCGCCGCTTTAACACCGACCGCCAGGGTTGGAATGACCCCCTATGTCTCTTCATATGTTTTAATCTATTTTTTAACATGTTTTAACTACAGTTTTTAGCTATTTTTAATGATTTGAACCTTTTTAGTCCAGAGCATTGCAGCTTGGGTTCATTCGCCTTCGGTGGAGTCATCCTATGGCGTCATACTTTTTACGACAATGGGGAGGGTGTAGTGAATCCTATCTTGTTTAAATGGGAAGCAGGAGTTAGCTTAGGCTTCTGGCTTGCAGACATGTGCCCCTGTCACCCAGTGACTTTTACCCTACTTAGCATGCTCTGTTTTAGCACAATTATTTAATTATATGTTTCCAAGATGGCTGCATTGTTTTTAGTTAGGACAATGTTTTAGTTTCCTGCTATCAGTACCACTCTGCTAAGGAGTCTGTAGGACAATGGCTATTTGTTGCAATTATCCCCCCCACACTTTTTGCCTGCTATTGATGCTGACTTGACTGAGAAGTGTGCTGGAACCCTCCTAGCCAGGCCCCAGCACCAGTTTTCTTTCACTTAAAAATTCACCATTGTTCCACAACTGGCACATCCCTAGCACACAGATAAGTCCCTTGTAAAAAGTACCAGTGGTACCAAGGGCCCTGTGACCAGGGAAGGTCCCTAAGGGCTGCAGCATGTGTTGTGCCACCCTAAAGGACCCCTCACCTAACACATGCACACTGCCATTGCAGATTGTGTGTGTGTTAGTGGGGAGAAAAAGGCAAAGTCGACATGGCATCCCCCTCAGGATGCCATGCACACAAAATACTGCCCGTGGCATAGGTAAGTCACCCCTCTAGCAGGGCTTAAAGCCCTAAGGCAGGGTGCACTATACCACAGGTGAGGGCATAGCTGCATGAGAAATATGCCCTACAGTGTCTAAGTCCATTCTTAGACATTGTAAGTACAGTGTGGCCATATTAAGTATGTGGTCTGGGAGTTTGTCAAAACAAACTTCACAGCTCCATAATGGCTACACTGAATAGTGGGAAGTTTGGTATCAAAGTTCTCAAAATAATAAACCCACACTGATGCCAGTGCTGGATTTATTATAAAATGCACACAGAGGGCTTCTTAGAGATGCCCCCTGTATCTTACCCAATCCTTCAGTACAAGAATGACTGGTCTGTGCCAGCCTGCCACTGAGGGACGAGTTTAGTACCTCCTGGGGTGAAAGCCTTTGTGCTCTCTGAGGCCAGAAACAGAGCCTGGACTGGGTGGAGGTGCTTCACACCTCCACCCTGCAGGAACAGTAACACCTAGCAGTGAGCCTCAAAGTCTCAGGCTTCGTGTTACAATGCCCCACGGCACTCCAGCTAGTGGAGATACCCGCCCCCTGGACACAGCCCCCACTTTTGGCGGCAAGTCTGGAGGAGATAATGAGAAAAACAAGGAGTCACCACCCTCCAGCCAGGACAGCCCCTAAGGTGTCCTGAGCTGAGGTGACCCTTGCCTTAGAAAATCCTCCATATTGCTTTGGAAGATTTCCCCAAATAGGATTAGGGATGTGGCAATTCTGAAGTGGCTGCTGAGGAGATGCGTCAAGCTTAGTCAGTACTACTCATAAAACCACAGCTGGGCTGGCAGAGCACCCTCAGGCTCATGTCCAAGTACCCAGGGCTGGGGGTTGGGGGTACCACTTGGGGGGAAGGACTCTCATCAGACAGATCCAGATGCTGGGTTCAAGGTGGTTGGAGCCTTTACTGACCAAAAGGCTTTGTCCAGGAGGCCAGCTAACTAGCCCATGGAGCCACTCTGGTGGTCCTGGGTTCAAGATGCAGGTCCAGTCCTCTCTCTTGCAGCAGGGCAGCAGAATTTCTTGCAGAGCAGCACAGCAGGTCTTCTGAGTATGCCACAGGTTCAGAGGTGTACTGAAGAGTTGGGTTCTAACTATTTATACCTGGTTCCCACTTTTAAATAGAAGAAAGTACTGGAGGTTTCCGCCTCTAGAGGTGTTTGGAATTTCTTGTCTACTCTGCTTGTTGTGGGGTCACAAGACACTAGTGTCAAAACCTTTTGTTAGTTTGCTAGGTAGACCATTTGTGATGTGCAAGTGTGGTAAATGACAGTTCCTCCCCTTCATCAGATAGCACATTTGGCAAAACATCTATTTCCCCTTTGAGCAATAAACAAAGACACCAACTGCTAGCTACACCTAGACATGTGACCCGGGATATAGGCTGCAGCCTCCAACTGGTTGGGACAAAAAATAGCAACATTCCAAATGTGACATTTTCAGGAAGTTGTGACTTAAAAAAATAATAAAACTCTATCTTTATAGAGGGTTTTATGTTACAGTTCTGTATACACCAACCTCGACATTCCTACCTGCCCCCAATTGAAAGTTGTCACTTACTAAATGTAATAAGTTAAAACAATGTTATACTATGGGAGAGGTAGGTCTTGCAATAGAGGAAAACATATTTAAGAGTTTTTCACTACCAGGACATGGAAAACTTAAAAGTACATTTTAATCTTTTTAAATAAACTTCACCCTGCCCTCTAGGCTGTTCAGTGCCTAGCCTACAGGTGACATATGTATTAATAAAGGAAGGTTTAGGCCTGGCAAAAGGTTTATGTTGCCCGGTTGAATTGTCAGTTTAAAACTGCATACACAGGCTGCAATGGCAGGCCTGAGACGTGTTCAAAGACTACTTGAGTGGGTGGCACAATCAGTGCTGCAGGTCCCCTAGTAGCATTTCATGTACAAGCCCTGGATAAATGTGGTATAACTTTTCTAGGGACTTACAAGTAAATTAAATGGGCCAACTGGATATAAGCCAATTTCACCATGTTTGAAAGGGAGTTCACAGTTATTTTAGCACTAGTTAGAAGTGTTAAAGTGCACAGAGCTCTAAAGCCAACAAAAATAAGATCAGCAAAAAGTGGAGGTTTAAGGCAAAAACGTTTGGGGGGATAACCACACTAATGCTGACAGGTCTAACAGAAACCCAAGCAAAACTGCAAATAAATCTACTAGATAATGTAACTAACAGGAGAAGTGAAACTTTGTTAACCACCATCTTAGTAGAGATGAAACTTCCTTTGCTTCGTCCCCATGTAATAAAGGCATAAACTAGGGCACAACTCGAGGATCAGGAAAACTAACTGTAGAAGTTGAATCTAAGGTTTGTTGGAATCTCTGAAAGACAGGATTCTGCTTCAAGATAGGCAGAATTAGGAGAACTTGAAATTTTCCAGGCACTAAAGAAGATCTAATGATAATTTGAGTGCACCAATTTTCATTTATGAAGTATCCAAACAGCACAAACCCAAGAATTATATTGGTGAGCTTTGGTGATTTTAAGATTGGGGAGGGAATCCTTTGTAGGACAACTTATCAAAACCATTTAAAACTTCAGATGAGGGATGGAGTCTTGAGGTGAAGCAAGATGGCTGTTCTCTAAACTGGTTCAGCAGCTACCTTCTGTATGCTATGAGAAATCAGCAGAGCAACAACAACTTCCAGCTACTGGGGGAACAGGTGAGATATACCCTGATCCCGGGCACAATGTGCAGAATTCTAGGTCCTCAGAGTGCACTGTCTCTAAGATACCTGGATCAGTTCCTGAGGCCATTTGTGAGAGAAGATGGAGGCAATCAACTAAGGAGTGCTGAGAGGGTGCATGGAATGATTTATCAGGGCTGTGGAGAATGGAGCAGTGTCTGCCCCCGCAGCAATGGATTCCGCACAAGACCTAAGGTATGCCAGTGAGATGGCAGGAAAGGGCCTTTAACCCACAATAACAGAGGGGCAGATTAGAGATTGCAGTGCTATGAGAGAAGGGCACAGTCCGCCACTGATGGAAATGGCTCACAGCTATGGCCCAGAACACAGGCACTCGCCTGGGGGACGGAAATTCACATTAGAGCGCCTGATCATGAGATCAAGTTGTGTGACTGCTAGGCCCTGCTCGGAGGCACTTTGATGCATAGAAGAGGGAGACCCCCTGTGGCTGAGAAGGAAATGAACTGCCCTGACTGGGCCTGAAGAAGAGAGTTTGTGTACTCCAAACAATGACCAATAACACCCCTGAACAGGGCACCCAGATTGTGATCAACATATACTGCGGCAGCAGGGGGACTTGAACCTTTAATCTCTACATCCCTAACCATTTGAGAACTGTATGGAAGCAAAGGATCAAACTGCACAGTCTGAGTAGGGGGTAACAGCATTAGATGAAGGTGAACAAATTGATAAGATGGACTGCAGAAGAAATGACTGTGGCAAGCTATACATACCAGACTAAGGTACACTCACCTGTGCAGAATGATTGACAGCAGTTACAGATATCTTCATTGGGCCCTGATAATGCTCAGAATACTTCAGTGAGAGGAAAACCCATAACAAAGTCTCAGAGGGAGGAAGACCGCATCTCCAGTCTTGAGTGAAACTGTAAAACAAACTTATGCCCCATAAACAGCAAACTTAAACCAAAGTAACAAAGTTTTTTGATTTATGGGGGCCCTGCCAAGAGATCCTGGTTGAAACCAACACTGTGGCAAATACTGGACATGAAGACACTACACCCACTATGGCTCCAGCAAAGTCTGACTTACTGGCCAGCCTCCCAATCTTCAAAACTGAACGCTAGGAGGAACTCAAGAACAACATCTATTCAGACCTCTTCACCCTGCAGGCGGATCTGGAAGGAAACACTGAGATAGGACATCAATTCTGCGATGGCTACTGTAGCATAGGTGTAGGGGCAAATTGACTCTCTAAGAAAAAGAGATCTGCCAAAAGAGATCTGCCAAAAGATGGAAGCCTTTCAAAATCAAGCCAGAAGGGACAATATTTACATAGAAGTTCTCAGAGAAGGTACAGAAGAAGCAAGTAAAGAGACTTCTGTAAAGGGTCTATTGGGGATAGAGCCAGACAAAATTAGGTTGGGCAGCGTACCCAGAGTATGACCCAGAACTTTGGCCGACGCAAACTGACTCCAAGATGTTGTAGTGAAATTCCACAACTGTCAGGCTAAGGGGAAAGTCTTAAGGGTGGCCGTGAATAAAATGAAATCCATTTCAAGGGCTACGACTGCACAATCGACATTTGTTAGACATCAGCAATCCCATGCTCTAACCAATTACCTCAAAGACAAAGCAAAGTAAACTACAGATGGCTCTTCCCCTTCAATATACTCTTTGAACTAAATACCAAGTCCCCCCCAAACATCTAATATGTTGTGGGTTAATTCTTGGCCTGCAATTAACGGAGGACGAACAGATTACAACAGAACCTGAGACAGCAAGCCCAACGAGAAAGGACTCTTCAAACTCTGCATGGCACACACCACACCAAAAAAGGGGTATGAAATCATCCAGCCAGAAATACCAAGGAAGGAGAATGAGAGAGAGGCAAAGGCCCTCATCATTATACCAAACATTGGCAAAAAGCAATAATATGTGTTGGTCTAAAAAAAGCACACATTGCTACAGTAGACCTTGGCACTGAACAAAACTACTCCATGTGCTGATATGCTCCTTGTGAAAGAGCAGAATCCAGTCGATAGAGAGACGGAATTTTAATAAAAACAAAAGGCCTTGGTTAAATCCAGACCTAATTAGGGGTCCAATTTCTAAAGAAAGTCACAGAAGTGCACCCATGGTATATGTCCTTCAATTAGTGCGGATTATGGCTTTCATGAAGGATTATAGCAAAGCGTGTGAAAGCACCTAAAACATGCAAGTTAGTAAGTTTGCTCAGACTCAAATGGACATTCCATCCCTAGAACTATTGCTTAAAGCTGCCTCCAGCCCCAGTATGTAGAATGGGGAAAGGTGCCAAAAAAGGGAATTGCTAGTAAATCAAACACTACTATAGTTTGAGCCCTGTCACAATCAAAGAGGCTGCTACCATAATTTGTTGCAGCACTATTTGGCACCAAAGAGACAAAATATATTTTTACAGGACAAGTAGATTAATGAAGCAACCTGTCCCATGGACAAGTATCCATTTTATTGAATTCCACACCCCTGCATAAGGGACCCATAGAACACCTGGGAGATCTTTAATACAGTTCCAGACATAGAGATTCATACATTCCTGTAGGATATACACTTTGGTTACAATAGACGCAATGGTAAAGGCCCTTGCTTTAAACAATAAAGGGCTACATTCCCTGAGTAACCATACAAAAACATGGTAGTATATTAGAGGAGTAAAATACAACATAGTTGACTCCAGGAAACCTACAAGAGAAAACGGGAGAAGAACTGACTCCTACACAAACAATATCCACAGGTGCTATATAGACTGGTGCCCTCACAACACAACTGGATGGCACTCTGTCTTCATAGGCACCTACCTCTTGTAATAGCAGATATTAGGAAGGGTTGATATTTTTTCTTATGGAACTATTAGGGGGAGGAAATGCAAAATTGAAACTATATGCCACCACACTGTCCAAGACAGCTTCCTATATGGCGTAGTCAGTATTAGAATGGAATTTACAGATGGAGATATCTTCATGATGGGACCCAGTTTAGATAGAACAGGGGCAAAGGCACACACAAGGGGCTTTTCCATATGCTTAAAACAAAGGTAAGAGAACTTGAGCTTTGTGATGTCTGGCAGGAACAACATGATAGAGAAAGAGATTTAACTTTCTACTCACATGTCCACTGGACATACTCCAGGATTGATTATACTATGGCTAATAATCCACTGCTCTTATTGATACCTTGCTCAGATAGAGACAAATCCATTATCGGACCATTTCTCACTACAGGTGGAACTAGCCTGTGAAGGCCGCCCATGTTAAGCTGGCAAAATGATAATCAATCCCTCCGTATTTGGGGACTAGGTACTATGAGGGGAGTAACATGCTCAGATTGAGGATTATTATAAGACTAAATGCACGCAGGAGGTCCCCCTGGTGAGCATGTGGGATACGTTTAAGGCTGTTTTGCTGAGGATATGCATTAATAAGGTGTCAAAAAGTTAAGAAACCAATATAGGGAAAACCGAAAAGCACAGATTACACCGACTGAGCTGAAATAGAGAGACCCCCTTCTATTGCGTATTAAGAGAGGTTAATTCCCTGAGGTACCAATTACGCACCATAGACAGTAACAAGGTAGATTTATTGATCTTGTACCTAAAACAGCTCAGAGAGTTTTAAGATAGGGACCCATTTAGCGCAGCAGATTAGCATTAAACAAGAACAGGGATTTGTGAAGGAGATCTACTCAGTGAATAGAGACATACTAAAGAAGAGGACAAACTTGATACTTTCCGTGACTATTATGCCACACTTTATACTGCAAAGCACCCACTAGAATCACTGCAGGATGAATATTTAGTCACCTACCCTCCAACCAGTTTTACAGGCAGAAGCAGGAAGACCCAATTTAAGATGAAGCTAGAATGGCTGTAAAACTACTAAAATCTAACAAAACATCTAGCCCGAATGGGTTTTCAGGAAGCTTCTACAATACGTCATAAGCATGGTAACACCTACATTGATTGATGATATACAATTTCTTCTCATAAGTGGGGATGTCACGCCCGCAGTGGCTGAAGCCACCATATCACCAGACCCAGAGCAATGCTCTTCCTATATGCCAATAGCTCTCGTACATACAGATGCTAAAATATTTACAAAAATATTGGCCTGAAATCTACAAACTGTTCTCCCAGCACTTTCGCATCCTGGTCAATCCTGCTTTTTAAAGAAAAATCAGGCACACAACAACATTAATTGAGTCATTCATCTTGTTGAAAAAGAAGTAGTGTTAGATGCAGAAAATCATTTGACCAATCTCGCTTTCACTTCTTGTGCAAAACAACAGAAGCTTTGGGAAATGGAAGGGGAAGAGACCAAAGTTTATAGCAGTGACCATAGTGGAATACCAATCACCTATATCCCAAGTGATCCTAAATGGGGGGATTTCTAACTCTTTCCACTTGCAAATAAGAACTTACCAGGGCAGACCACTTTTATTTGTCTTTAGCACTGAGCCCATGGCCACTCATATCAGGAATGACGGGGAAGTTAAGGGGATAAGATTTGGCCAAGACAAGCACAAGATTATGCTCTTTTACGATTTTCTCCAAACTCTGTCAGAACCGATCAGATCACTCCCTAAAATACACCACCTGAATCACTTTGAGAAGGTAGGTGGTTTCAAAATTAATAGAGCCAAATCTGAAATTTTGAACTTGACCCTTCCCAGCAGATGATAGATGAAATTGCAGAACACTCTAATTTCTGTTGGACTATCGGAGAAATTACTTTCCTTGGGGGTAAAGATGACACCTGACATACAAACAGTTGTACAATCTTAACTTGCTTCCACTTTTGGCAGAAATAAGTGGTGACCTATAAAGATTGGCAAACCTACCCGTATACTGGTTTGGTAGAATCAATACCAACAAAATAAATGTCCTTCCTCAAATGCTTTATTTATTTCAAGTCCTGCCAGACCTGAAACTACTAAGTTACTTTTGTTACTTCTACGAGTATGATCCTGAAATACATAGGTAGTATATAGAAATCTATGTTGACGTAGAGATAAAGGAAGCCACCAGAGACGCGCACCTACCATAGAGCAATTCCATTGAAAGTTCTGGCAGACTGGAGCTCATGAGAATCAGAAAACTTTTTGCAATACATGGATAGGGCAGTCACAGGTCCTTCAGTGCGAGATATAGTGTGAAAACCAACGTATACAGAACGCCTCCTCCTCGACATCCCACGCTGCAACCACATCTCAGCCCACCTGAGGGCCCTACACTGGCTCGCCGTCAACAAGAGGATCACCTGCAAGCTCCTCACCCATGTCCACAAAGCACTCCACAACGCCGGCCCAGCTTACCTCAACAAACGACTCACCTTCTACACCCCTAACCATCAACTCCGCTCTGCCAACCTCGCTCTTGCCATCGTTCCCCGCATCCACAGGACTACAGTCGGCGACAGATCGTTCTTCCACCTCGCCACCAAGACCTGGAACACCTTCCCCATCCACCTACGACAAACCCGTGACCTGCTGACCTTCAGGAGACTCCTCAAGACCTGGCTGTTCGAGCAGTAGCATCTCCCCTATCCCCCCACCCCATCCCCCGTGCCTTGAGACCCTCGCAGGTGAGTAGCGCGCTTTATAAATGAATTGACTGATTGATAGTAAGACCACACAAAGTACACCCACACAGCCTACACTGACCAGTTTGGGATGAGGTAAACAAAAACTTGCAGCTGACTACTTATCCCTTCCCTCATATCTACATCCATACAGCATTCACCCTAGTGCTACAACCAGGCCCATTTGACTCCTAGTGAGACAGTGACTGTCATAAGTTGAGTGATATATTCAGCAAAGGAGTCATTAAATCCTTTAACAATTGTAAGAGACTTTGGTTTAGACAAAAGGGAGAGGTTACAATATATACAGATCTAACACTGGGTCTTACAGCATCCCAACCCAATATGGAGGTGAGCATGATGGACTCATCCCCCATGGTGAACTGTGTGTGTGCCTTGGACCCAGGGAGCCAACACAAATTTCTCGGTATTATATCAATTGCTACTGAATGCCACGTGGGGCAAATCACCCCAATAAAGATAAATGGGACACATTGGTATGTAGTGAACTTACAGAGAAACAGTGGGAATCCTTAAGAAAGCTACACAGTGAACTTTGGGAAAGGAAGCACATTACAAACTTTGATTTGTAACCAAACTACATACATTTTACTCTGCAGCTAGGCCACTCTACTGAAGAAACTCTGGCCGAAGGGGCAAATTAGCCCATCCCTAGTGTGAGAGTCCCAGGACTCAAAACTTTTGGCGTGAGGTTTCTGTGAATATGAGGAAAATGCTGGGCTACCCGCTCCGGGGACATTCATGTTTTTGCTCTCAGGTGTTCAGATGCTTATCATGCACTATAAATCCAACTGGGACAATATGTTAGCACAGAACTGGTTGGGAGAGACAAAAACCATGATGGCAGCATTCTGGAGGAAGAAGGTGCCTCCAGATATTACCCATTGGTAGATGAGACTTTGGAATATTACAGCCATGGAAAAACTGACTTCTAATATGTCAGAAGAGTAGACTCTCTCGAAATATCCACCATGGTTGAAAGCTCTCAAATTGTTCAGAGAAGGGAGATTTAATTAACTTTGGTAGTGAGTGGCGGAAACATATAGGGATTTCATCAATACATTTTATTCTAAGCCCAGAAGGAAAGGCCAGTGGATAAGTTGGCTGTGGAATCATCAAAATCATTTCGAGCCAATATTCGAAATAGTACAAAATAAATGGCAAAAAGAAAACAAATTTGAATCGGAAAGATTGGGAAGAAATATCTTCTTTAACATTAGTGCACTGAGGGGGTCTAATTTTAAATGAATGGTGACCTACGCACAATGGTTAATACATTATATTTCTGCTATGATGCATAAATGGAATGTGAATATCCACAATTATTGTTCTAGATGCAACAAAATAGGGACATTGGTGCATGATTGAGAGCTGCCATAGAATTAAGCAATTATGGTGCAAGGTTATATCCTAATACCCAATGTTAGATCAATTTATTTGGGTGGTTCTAGACATTTAGGAATAGGATAAAGAGATGCCAGCCTGGTGGTTCATAGCTACTCTTGTAGACCAATTTGTAATAACATATTGGAAAGCAGCAGAGCCTACAAAATGTCCAAATATGTTATGTTTATTTGTAAAGCCCAATATCACCTGTGAGCGTATCTTGGTGTTGAGCAGGTGTGTGAACCTAGCCGGTCTACAGTAGGTTGGTTAATTTAAAAAAACAGTTCTTCCGCTTCCTGAAGAATCCAAGAAGAGAGAAGAAGGTTCTGATGTGGGCAGCAGTTTCACGCTTTACAAGTGACATAAGAAAGCGTCTTCCTTCCTGATCTGGTTCTGTGTATGCGTGGGATGTGTGCGAGTAAGAGTCCTACGGAGCTGAGGCGTCTGGTGGAAAGAGATGTCATGTGTGACAGTTTTTCTAGTGTTTTGGCAAGTTGCTGGTGTGCTTGGGCCTGTGGGTGGAGAGGGTGGAGGCCCATTCCTCTTCTGTGATGCTTTTTCAGCTGCAGTGTACAGTATCAATGGTGGTATAACTGTGGTGAGGCACAATAGCTATGTTGAAACTGATGATGGCGTGACCAGTCCAGGTGAAGAGTACAGGCCTGCCTACTACATGTACTTATACACTACTGCCTCTCTACTGTCTGTCGTTTTCACCCAGTGCATGGTCACTGAGTTGTCACTTTCCCTTACGATTTCACAGATGTGGGTCCCACTGTGTGTCATCTGCTTAGATTCCTCATGGACTAGAGCTGTGTGACATAGGTATGCTGACATTACAATTGAAAGAGCATTTTGTCACTGTAATTGCTAATACACTATTTCGAAATCACAGACAGACTCCAGATTGTTTTGTGCTTTAGGTGTGTTTATTTAAGTGCTCAATATTGGAGGGGGTAGTAAAATGGTGAGGGGTGATGGCGGAGGAATGTCCATGGCAGAGTCCAATCTATTAGTCCCACAGGTGCATTGCCCATATGGGCATAGGAAGTGGAGCTGGGGCAGGTTAAGTATGGACAGGGTGACAAAGTGGGACAATAGGATGACAATCAGGGTGGTCTCATTTCTTGGCGGGGGTCTTGGCATCGTGCTCTGTCTTGTTCCTGGATCTCAGGGACCGTTTGCGGGGTGGTTCTCCCTCTGCAGGGGGTGGGGTGCTGGTGTGGTGGTCCTGTGGCAGGACGTCCTGTCCACTATCGCCGGCGGAGGTGGTGGGCAGTTCATCGTCCATGCTAGTGTCAGGGGCCCCTTGTAGTGCCACAGTGTCCCTCCTGGTGTTGAGTACTTCCTTCAGCACCCCTACGATGGTGCCCAGGGTGGAGCTGATGGTTCTGAGTTCCTCCCTGAAGCCCATATACTGTTCCTCCTGCATGCACTGGGTCTCCTGAAACTTGGCCAGTACCGTTGCTATCGTCTCCTGGGAGTGGTGGTAGGCTCCCATGATGGAGGAGAGGGCCTCGTGGAGAGTGGGTTTCCTTGGCCTGTCCACCCCATGTACACAGCAGCCCTCCCAGTTCCCCTGTTTTCCTAGGCCTCTGTCCCCTGGACAGTGTGCCCACTGCCCCCAGGTCCCTGTTGTTGTTGGGGTGGTGGGTTAGCCTGGGTTCCCTGTAGTGGTGGACACACAGCTGATTGACGTGTCCTGGGGACGGAGGTATGGGCCCGCTGGGTGGGTGCTGTGCTGGTGTTTCCAGAGGGGGGAAGCTCTGTAGTGGCCTGTGACTGTGTGATGGGAACCGACTGTCCCGAGGTCCCCGATGGGCCGGGCTGGTCATCTAGATCCAGTTGGACAGAGCTGCTGTCATCACTGTGGGCCTCTTCTGTTGGTGGTGTGGACATGTGTGGACCCTCCTGTCCGGTGACATTGGGTAGGGGTCCTGCAGGGGTATAAAAGGATGTTTATTACATCTGTGTGTGGCATGGTGGTAGCGACCCTTGACCCAAGGGTAGGTCGCTCCCCCTGCCGCTGCAGCTCCTCCAGGTTCCTGAGTTCCTGGGACCCACCTCACAGTAAGTACCCCCCACCTCCCAGCCCCTCGCTCTGCCCCGTGCTACTCACCCTCTCTCCTGCTTCTTTTCTTCTTCTCTGTTCTTCCTCCTCGCTCCTCGTCTGTAATCTTCTTCTGTACTCTTCTTTTCCCCGTCTTCTCTCTTCTTCTGTGTGCTTCTCAGCCTCTCCTGTCGCCTCTCTTCTTCCTCATCTTCTTCTGTGGTCTTCTGCCCTCTGTTCTTCGTTTTCTGTATCTTCTTCTGTGTTCTTCTGTTCTTCCGGTCTTCCTTTCTTCTGTTCTTCCGGTCTTCTGTTCTTCTATCTTCTGCCTTCGGCTCTTCTGCCTCCTCCGTCTTCTTCTCCCCACGCCTGCCCTCCTGCCTCATCCCCCTCTCTATCTCCCCTATCCAACCCGTTCACTATCTACCTCCCTCACTCCTCCTATCTACCTATCTCTCTATCTCTCTATCCCACTATCTAACTCCCTCACTCTCCACCTCCTCCTATCTTCCTATCTCTCTATCTATTTCTCTATCTATCGATTTCTCTATCTATCTATTTTCTCTATCTCTCCCCCCCTCCCGCCACCCCCTCTATTACCTATCTTCCTATCCTCTCACTCTACCTCTCACCCTCACCCACCTCTACAACCCCCCCTCCCCTATCTTCACAACCCTACTCCTATCTTTCTCCCTAATCTCCTAAACCTCCTAACACTCACCCCCCTCCACCCTTAAACCCCCCTTCCCCAGCTCTTCTCACTCTACCTGTCCCCCCCTCCCTCCATCGTGCTTTCCCGCCGCGACCTCCTGCACGCCCCTGCTCCCCAGCTCCCTTTCGCCCCCAGCTGACCCCTCCCCCCCCTCCTACCTCATAGGGCGGCCGCTGCGCGACAGTGGTAGCGACCCTTGACCCAAGGGTAGGTCGCTCCCCCTGCCGCTGCAGCTCCTCTAGCTCCTCCAGGTTCCTGAGACCCACCTCACAGTAAGTACCCTCCACCTCCCAGCCCCTCGCTCTGCCCCGCGCTACTCACCCTCTCTCCTGCTCCTGCTTCTTTTCTTCTTTTCTTCTTCTCTGTTCTTCCTCCTCGCTCCTCGTCTGTAATCTTCTTCTGTACTCTTCTTTTCCCCGTCTTCTCTCTTCTTCTGTGTGCTTCTCAGCCTCTCCTGTCGCCTTTCTTCTTCTTCATCTTCTTCTGTGGTCTTCTGCCCTCTGTTCTTCGTTTTCTGTATCTTCTGTGTTCTTCTGTTCTTCCGGTCTTCTGTTTTTCTATCTTCTGCCTTCGGCTCTTCTGCCTTCTCCGTCTTCTTCTCCCCGCGCCTGCCCTCCTGCTCCTGCCTCATCCCCCTCCCTCACTTGCATCCCCCTCTCTATCTCCCCTATCTAACCTGTTCACTATCTACCTCCCTCACTCCTCCTATCTACCTATCTCTCTATCTCTCTA
This sequence comes from Pleurodeles waltl, assembly GCF_031143425.1. Lineage (NCBI taxonomy): Eukaryota > Metazoa > Chordata > Amphibia > Caudata > Salamandridae > Pleurodeles > Pleurodeles waltl. Next base: position 210,725,624 of record NC_090443.1, read on the forward strand.
TCCCACTATCTAACTCCCTCACTCTCCACCTGCTCCTATCTTCCTATCTCTCTATCTATTTCTCTATCTATCAATTTCTCTATCTATTTTCTCTATCTATTTCTCTATCTCTCCCCCCTCCCGCCACCCCCTCTATTACCTATCTTCCTATCCTCTCACTCTACCTCTCACCCACCTCTACAACCCCCCTCCCCTATCTTCACAACCCTACTCCTATCTTTCTCCCTAATCTCCTAAACCTCCTAACACTCACCCCCCTCCACCCTTAAACCCCCCTCCCCCAGCTCTTCTCACTCTACCTGTCCCCCCCCTCCCTCGCGCTTTCCCGCCGCGACCTCCTGAACGCCCCCGCCCCCCAGCTCCCTTTCGCCCCCAGCTGACCCCCCCCCCTCCTACCTCATATGGCGGCTGCTGCGCGACCGCGCAGCGGGTGCGCCAGAGGCAAGCCCGTCTGCGCCCGTCTGCGCCTGGCCCGCGCCCAGCGCCACGACCCCTGGTCCCCAGCTCTCCCAAGCCCCGCTGATCCGCTACGACCCCACCACCCTCCACGCCCTCAACCCAGGACGCTCCAACACCTGCTTCCAAGCTCACCCCAAACGCACCCATGGACCCTTCGCCTGCAACTCCTGCAAACGCATCTTCCATCACGCAACTACCACGACCACAAGCCCACGCGCCATCAACCACCTCAAGTGCATCCTAGTCAACGCTCGCTCCGTCCACAAACACGCCGTTGAACTCTGGGACCTCCTGGACTCCACAGCACCGGACGTCGCCTTCATCACGGAGACCTGGATGAACGCCTCCTCTGCTCCAGACATCGCCACCGCCATCCCCGAAGGCTACAAGATCTCCAGGAAAGACCGCACCAACCAAGCAGGAGGAGGTATCGCCATCGTCTTCAAAGACTCCATCAGCGTCACCATCTCCACCGAAGACACCCCTCTCGCCGCTGAACACCTGCATTTTCAGATTTGCACCGACCCGAGGACCACCCTCAGAGGATCCCTCGTCTACCGTCCTCCCGGACCACGCGCCCCTTTCAGCAACGCCATCGCCGACTTCATCTCCCCGCACGCCCTCGCCTCACCGGACTACATCCTCCTAGGCGACCTCAACTTCCATCTGGAACAAAACAACGACCCCAACACCACCACCCTGCTCGACAACCTCGCCAACCTCGGCCTCAAACAACTGGTGAACACCGCCACCCACATCGCCGGACACACGCTCGACCCTATCTTCTCCGCCAGTAAACACGTCTTCTTCAGCCACACCTCCGCCCTACACTGGATCGACCACAGCTACGTCCACTTCACATTCCGACGCGAGACACGCCACCTCCGCACTCAACCCATCCCTCGTCGACAGTGGAACAAGATCCCTGAAGAGCAACTCCTCTCCGCACTCGCTGCCAACCAACCCACCCTCACCACCGACCCCATCGACGCAGCCCTCAACCTCACAAACTGGATCTCCAACTGCACAGACAACCTTGCTCCCCCCAAACGCACGCATCGACAGACCAACACCAAAAAACCTCTCTGGTTCTCTGACACCCTCAAAGAATCAAAGAAAACTTGTCACGCCCTTGAGAAAGCCTGGCGCAAGGACCACACCGCTGACAACATGACCGCCCTCAAGAACGCTACCCGCGAACACCACCACCTGATCCGCACTGCCAAAAGGAACTTTTTCACCGACAGACTGGACAAAAACAGCCACAACAGCAGAGAACTCTTCAGCATCGTCAAGGAGTTCTCCAACCCCAGCGTCAACGCCGTCACGCCCTCACAGGATTTGTGCGAATCCCTCGCCACTTTCTTCCATCGCAAGATCAGTGACCTCCACGACAGCTTCGGACACCAGACCCAACCAAACACCACCGAACCCGCATCCCCGGCCATCACCCTCAACAACTGGACCCACATCAACACGGAAGAAACCAAATCCATCATGAACTCTATCCACTCCGGCGCCCCTTCGGACCCCTGCCCGCACTTCATCTTTAACATAGCCGACGACATCATCGCCCCGCACCTCCAGACCGTCATCAACTCTTCTTTTTCTTCTGCTACCTTCCCCAAATGCTGGAAACACGCCGAAGTCAACGCCCTACTAAAGAAACCTACGGCTGACCCGAGCGACCTGAAAAACTTCCGCCCCATCTCTCTTCTGCCTTTCCCAGCCAAAGTAATAGAGAAGACCGTCAACAAACAGCTGACCACCTTCCTGGAAGACAACAACCTGCTCTACCCCTCACAAACCGGATTCCGAACCAACCACAGCACTGAAACCGCCCTCATCTCAGTCACAGACGACATCAGAACCCTGATGGACAACGGTGAAACAGTCGCCCTCATTCTTCTCGACCTCTCGGCTGCCTTTGACACCGTCTGTCACCGCACCCTAATCACCCGCCTCCACTCCACCGGGATCCAAGGCCAGGCCCTGGACTGGATCGCCTCCTTCCTCGCAAACCGTTCCCAAAGAGTTTACCTCCCTCCGTTTCGCTCAGAACCCACCGAGATCATCTGCGGCGTACCTCAAGGCTCATCGCTCAGCCCGACACTCTTCAATGTCTACATGAGCCCCCTCGCCAACATCGTACGCAAGCACGACATCATCATCACCTCCGACGCCGACGCCACCCAACTTATACTCTCCCTCACCAAGTACCCCGCCAGCGCCAAGACCATCCTACAAGAGGGTATGCAGGACGTCGCAGATTGGATGAGGCTCAGCCGCCTAAAGCTGAACTCTGAAAAAACGGAAGTCCTCATCCTCGGCAACACCCCGTCCGCCTGGGACGACTCCTGATGGCCAACGGCCCTCGGCACCGCACCGACCCCCACAGACCACGCCTGCAACCTCGGCTTCATCTTGGACCCTCTTCTCACCATGACCAAGCAAGTCAACGCCGTGTCCTCCGCCTGCCTCCTCACCCTCCGCATGCTTCGCAAGATCTTCCGCTGGATCCCCGACACCAGAAAAACCGTGACCCACGCCCTCATCACGAGCCGCCTGGACTAGGGCAACACCCTCTACGGCGGGACCACAGCCAAACTCCAAAATCGCCTGCAACGCATTCAAAACGCCTCGGCCCGCCTCATCCTCGACGTACCCCGCAGCAGCCACATCTCCGCACACCTGAGACACCTGCACTGGCTCCCAGTCAGCAAAAGGATCACCTTCCGACTTCTCACCCACGCACACAAAGCCCTCCACAACAAGGGACCGGAATACCTCAAAAGACGCCTCAGCTTCTACGTCCCCACCCGCCTCCTCCGCTCCTCTGGCCTCGCACTCGCTGCTGTCCCTCGCATCCGCCGCTCCACAGCGGGTGGGAGATCTTTCTCCTTCCTGGCGGCCAAGACCTGGAACTCCCTCCCCACCAGCCTCAGGACCACCCAGGACCACTCCGCTTTCCGGAGACTCCTAAAGACCTGGCTGTTCGAGCAGCGATAACCCCCCCTTTTCCCCTAGCGCCTTGAGACCCGCACGGGTGAGTAGCGCGCTTTATAAATGTTAATGATTTGATTTGATTTGGTGTGCAATGGCCGTGTACCCCAGTGCTAGCATTCCTGTGTGGGACCTTGTGTGGTGATGGTTTAGGGGGGTGTATGGGTATGTGCAGTGGGCATGCTTTAGTGATGGGTGTCCATGCTTTGTTGTTGCATGCAGGGCTTGGTGTTGGGATGGGTGGTTTGTGATGTTGAGACATTTGTGAGGAGTTGGAGTGCTGGGGGTGAGGGTGGGGGTATGTGCTGGCATGCAGGTAGGGTGGGGGATGTAATACTTAAGATTTGTCTTACCAGAGTCCATTCCTCCACCTACTCCTAGGAGGCCCTCAGGATGCAGAATCACCAAGACCTGCTCCTCTCATGTTGTTAGTTGTGGGGGAGGAGGTGGGGGTCCGCCGCCAGTCCGCTGAACCGCCAGGTGGTGTCTTGAGACCACGGAACGCACCTTCCCCCGTAGGTCGTTCCACCTCCTCCTGATGTCCTCCCGATTTCTTGGGTGCTGTCCCACTGCGTTGACCCTGTCCACTATTCTTCGCCATAGCTCCATCTTGTATTGTATTGTATTAAATTATTTATAGAGCGCAAAGAGCTAGATTTTAAGACATTTCCTAAAGAAGAAGTGATTCGGTATTTGACGCATCGAGAGAGGCAAACCATTCCATAGTCTGGCTGCTTCCACCGTAAAAGCCTGATCTCCCCATCTCGCTTTTTTGCAACGTGGTACCTTGATCATAAATTTAGAAGATGATCTCAGGTGTCTTGGAGGTTGATAGAACAACAAGATGGATTTCAGATAATCGCATCCCACCGACTGAAGTGCTTTGTGCATAAGGCAGAGTGTTTTAAACATGATTCTCTTCCTAATTGGAAGCCAATGAAGAGATGTCACACAACTCTTAGCAGGGATAGAATGGGGAATATTTAAAGTTAAACGAGCTGCCGCATTCTGAATAGACTGCAATTTATCCAAGGAAGATTTATTAGCATTAAGCAACAATGATTTACAGCAGTCCAGCCTAGAAGTAACCAGTGCCAATATACCGGACGTCTAAGGTCATCCTCCAAAAGATGAAGAATTTTCTTAAGAGTTTTTAATGTCCAAAAACAGACCTTGACCAAGTGATTAATCTGTAACTTAAAAGACAATAAATCATTGAACATAATGCCCAAATTTTTTGCAGCTGGCACAGGCAACTGGCAACCCCCACAAACGGGCGGCCACCAGTTATTATCCCAAGAGGGATCTTTACAGCCAAAACACATAATCACTGTTTTGTCCCCATTGAGTTTAAGCCAGTTGTAAGTCATCCACTTGTTGATTGCTAACATACAGCGTTGGAAGTTTTCCTTTGTGTCCTTCACATTATGGGAAATGGGCACAATCAACTGCGTATCATCTGCATAGGAGACGATCTGGGCCCCAAATGAGCGAACCAGGTTAGCCAAAGGTGCCATATAAAGATTGAAAAGTGTCGGACTAAGAGAAGATCCCTGCGGGACGCCACAAGGGAGTTGGAAGGGAGAGGCCCTATAATCCCCACATGCTACCGTAGTAGTTCTGTCCATCAAGAAAGAGCTAAGAAGCTGCAAGGCCTTCCCTCTCACTCCAACTTGGGCCAGCCGGTTACATAAAATAGAATGAGAGATGGTGTCAAACGCTGCTGATAGATCTAACAGGACCAGGATCGACCCCTCTCCCAGATCACCTCTTCTCCGGATCATGTCTGTCGTGGAAATGAGTGCAGTTTCCGTACTATGAGCACCCCGAAAACCATGCTGTGAGGGATCTAGTCCACCATTATCCTGCAGGAAAACTGACAACTCCTGGTTAAGATGTTTTTCTAAAATGTTAGTCAACCCCGGGAGTAGAGAAATCGGGCGAAGATTGGAAAGGTCCGCCACATCTTTCCCTGGTTTTTTTAATGAGAGGAATAACGGTGGCCTGCTTCCAAGTTTCAGGAAAGATACCTTCCTGAAGAATCTCTGCATACACCGGTTCTAGAGCCTCGGCCATCATCTGAGGAGCCAGCTTAAGTACCCGGGGTGGACAGAGATCTGTGGGTGCCCCTGATTTAAGGGCCATAAGAGAGTCTCTAATTATGTTTACGGACAGCGGTTGAAATTATCTTCCTTGCAACTGAGGTGTGCTGCACCTGTGCCCTGAGCTCCTCC